>NW_020172280.1:5547601-5650231 GCF_003031525.2 Neophocaena asiaeorientalis asiaeorientalis | reverse complement strand
AGGTGGCTTGCGGGATCTTGGTTCACAAGCCTGGGTTCAGGCCAAAGCTCCTGTGGTGGGAGCTCTAAATCCAAACCACTGGACTAACAGAGAACCCCAGACCCCAGGGAATATTCATTGGAGTGAGGTCTCATGGAGTTCCTCATCTCAGCACCAAGACTCAGCTCTACCCAATAGCCTACAAACTCCAGTGTTGGAAGCCTCAGGCCAAACAACCAGTAAGACAAGAACACAATCCCACTAATAAAAAGAAAGAACAAAACCAAAACCAAAATGAGATGGCAAAAAAATATGTCACAGATGAAGAAGCAAGGTAAAACCCTACAAGACCAAATAAATGAAGAGAAAATATGCAATCTACCTGAAAAATAATTCAGAGTAATGATAGTAAAGATGATCCAGAATCTCAGAAATAGAATTGATAGTAAAGATGATCCAGAATCTTGGAAATAAAATGGAGGCACAGATTGAGAAAATACAAGAAATGTTTAACAAAGATCTAGAAGAACTAAAGACCAAACAAACAGAGATAAACAACACAATAACTGAAATGAAAAATACACTAGAAGGAATCAATAACAGAATAACTGAGGTAGAAGAACGAATAAGTGACCTGGAAGACAAAATGGTGGAAATAACTGCCGAGGAGCAGAATAAAGAAAAAAGAATGAAAAGAATTGAAGACACTCTCAGAGAACTCTAGGACAACACTAGATGCAGCAACGTTTGAATTACAGGGATTCCAGAAGAAGAAGAGAAAAAGAAAGGGACTGAGAAAATATTTGAAGAGATTATAGTTGAAAACTTCCCTAGCATGGGAAAGGAAATAGTCACCCAAGTCCAGGAAACACAGAGAGTCCCATATAGGATAAACCCTAGGAAAAACACCAAGACACATATTAATCAAACTAACAAAAATTAAATTCAAAGAAAAAATATTAAAAGCAGCAAGGGAAAAACAAAAGATAATGTACAAAGGACTCCCCATAAGGTTCCAGCTGATATTTCAGTGGAAACTCTCCAGGCCAGAAGGGAGTGGCAGGATATACTTAGAGGGATGAAACGGAAGAACCTACAACCAAGATTACTCTGCCCAGCAAGGATCTCATTCAGATTTGATGGAGAAGTCAAAAGCTTTTCAGACAAGCAAAAGCTAAGAGAATTCAACACCACCACACCAGCTTTACAACAAATGTTAAAGAAACTTCTCTAAGCAGGAAACACAAGAGAAGAAAAAGACCCACAAAAACAAACCCAAAACAATTAAGAAAATGGTAATAGGAGCATGGTACTGATAATAACCTTGAATGTAAATGGATTAAATACCCCAACCAAAAGACACAGACTGGCTGAATGGGTACAAAAACAAGACCCATATATATGCTGTCTGCAAAAGACCCACTTCGGACCTAGGGACACATATAGACTGAAAGTGAAGGGATGGAAAAGGATATTCCATGCAAATGGAAATCAGAAGAAAACTGGAGTAGCAATACTCGTGTCAGATAAAGTAGACTTTAAAATAAAGACTGTTACAAGAGGTAAGGAGGGACACTACATAATAATCAAAGGATCAATCCAAGAAGAAGATATAACAGTTATAAATGTTTATGCACCCAACATAGGAGCACCTCAATACATAAGGCAAATGCTAACAACCATGAAAGGAGAAATCGACAGTAACACAATAATAGAAGGGGACTTTAACACTCCACTTACACCAATGGACAGATCATCCAAACAGAAAATAAAGAAACACAAGCTTTAAACAACACAATAGACCAGATAGATCTAACTGATGTTTATAGAACATTCCACCCAAAAGTGGTAAAATACACTTTCTTCTAAAGTGCACATGGAACATTCTCCAGGATAGATCACATCTTGGGTCACAAATCAAGCCTCGGAAAATTTAAGAAAATTGAAATCGTATCAGGCATCTTTTCCGACCACAATGCTATGAGATTGGAAATTGATTAAAGGAAAAAAACTGTAAGAAACACAAATACATGGAGGCTAAACAGTGCACTACTAAATAACCAAGAGATTACTGAAGAAATCAAAGAAGAAAGTAAAAAATTCATAGAAACAAATGACAATGAAAACACGCCAACCCAAAACCTATGGGATGCAGCAAAAGCAGTTCTAAGAGGGAGGTTTAGAGCAATACAGTTTCACCTCAAGAAATAAGAAAAATCTCAAATAAGCAATCTAACCCTACACTTAAAACAGCTAGAGAAAGAAGAACAAAGAAACCCAAAGTCAGTAGAAGGAAAGAAATCATGAAGATCAGAGCAGAATTAAATGAAACAGAAATAAAGAAAACCATAGCAAAGATCAATAAAACTAAAAGCTGGTTCTTTGAGAAGATAAACAAAATTGATAAACCCTTAGCCAGACTCATTAAGAAAAAAGGGAGAGGACGCAAATCAATAACATTAGACATGAAAAGGGAGAAATCACAACTGACACTGCAGAAATACAGAGGATGATAAGAGACTACTACAAACAACTATATGCCAATAAAATGGACAACCACGAAGAAATGGACAAAGTCTTGGAAAGGTACAATTTTCCAAGACTGAACCAGTAAGAATTAGAAAATATAAACAGACCGATCACAAGTAATTAAATTGAAACTGTAATTAAAAATCTTCCAACAAACAAAAGTCCAGGACCAGATGGCTTCACAGGCGAATTCTGTCAAACATTTAGAGAAGAGCTAACACCAGTCCTTCTCAAACTCTTCCAAAAAATTGCAGAGGGAGAAACCCTTCCAAATTCATTCTACAACACCATTATCACCCTGATACTAAAACCAGAAAAAGATGTCACAAAAAAAGAAAATTATAGACCACTATCACTGATGAACATAGATGCAAAAATCCTGAACAAAATACTAGCAAACAGAATCCAACAGCACATTAAAAGGATCATAAACCACGATCAACTGGGATTTATCCCAGGGCTTCAAGGATTGTTCAGTATACGCAAATCAATACAACACATTAACAAGTTAAGGAATAAAAACCATATGATCATCTCAATAGATGCAGAAAAAGCTTTTGACAAAATTCAACACCTGTTTATGATAAAAACTCTCCAGAAAATGGGCATAGAGGGAACCTCCCTCAACATAGTAAAGGCTATATATGACAAACCCACAGCAAACATCATACTCAATGGTGAAAAACTGAAAGCATTTCCACTAAGATCAGGAACAAGACAAGGATGTCCACTCTCGCCACTCTTATTCAACATAGTTTGGAAGTCCTAGCCTCAGCAGTCAGAGAAGAAAAAGAAAAGGAATACAAATTGGAAAAGAAGAAGTAAAACTGTCACTGCCGATGACACGATAGTATACATAGAAAATCCTAAAGGTGCCACCAGAAAACTACTAGAACTAATCAATGAATTTGGTAAGGTTGCAGGATACAAAATTAATGCACAGAAATCTCTGGCATTCCTATACACCAACAACAAAAAATCAGAGAAATTAAGGAAACACTCTCATTTACCATTGCAACAAAAAGAATAAAATACTTAGGAATAAACCTGCTTAAGGAGGCGAAAGGCTTGTACTCAGAAAACTATAAAACACTGATGAAAGAAATCAAAGGTGACATAAACAGATGGAGAAATATACCGTGTTCTTGAGTTAGAAGAATCAATATTGTGGAAATGACTGTACTACCCAAAGCAATCTACAGATTCAGTGCAATCCATATCAAACTACCAATAGCATTCTTCACAGAATTAGAACAAAAAATTTTACAATTCATATGGAAACACAAAAGACCCCGAATGGCCAAAGCAAACTTGAGAAAGAAAAATGGAGTTGGAGGAATCAGGCTCCCTGACTTCAAATTATACCACAAAGCTACAGTAATCAAGACAGTATTGTACTGGCACAGAAACAGAAATATAGATCAATGGTGCAGGATAGAATGCCCAGAGGTAAACCCACACACATATGGGCACTTAATTTATGACAAAGGAGGCAAGAACATACAATGGAGAAAAGACAGTCTCTTCAATAAGTGGTGCTGGGAAAACTACCGTTATATGTAAAAGAATGAATTTAGAACACTACCTAACACCATACAGAAAAATAAACTCCAAATGGATTAAAGACTTAAATGTAAGATCAGACACTATAAAACTCTTAGAAGAAAACATAAGAAAACACTCTTTGACATAAACCACAGCAAGATCTTTTGTGACCCACTTCCTAGAGTAGTGGAAATAAAAACAAAAACAAATGGGACTTAATTAAACTTAAAAGCTTTTGCACAACAAAGGAAACCATAAACAAGACAAAAAGACAGCCCTCAGAATGGGAGAATATATTTGCAAATGAAACAATAGACAACAGATTAGTCTACAAAATATACAAACAGCTCATGGAGCTCAATATCAAAAAAACAATCCAGTTAAAAAATGGGTGGAAGACCTAAATAGACATTTCACCAAGGAAGACATATACATATGGCCAAGAGGCACATGAAAAGATGCTCAGCAGCACTAATTATTAGAGAAATGCAAATCAAAACTGCAATGAGGTATCACCTCACACCACTCAGAATGGCCATTATCAAAAAATCCAGAAACAGTAAATGCTGGAAAGGGTGTGGTGAAAAGGGAACCCTCCTGCACTGTTGGTGGGAATGTAAATTGATACAACCACTATGGAAAACGGTATGGAGGTTCCTTAAAAAACTAAAAATAGAATTACCATATGACCCAGCCATCTCACTACTGGACATGTACCCTGAGAAAACCACAATTCAAAAAGAGACATGTATGTACTACAATGTTCATTGCAGCACTATTTACAGTAGCCAGGACATGGAAGCAAGCTAAGTGTCCATTGACAGATGAACGGATAAAGAAGATGTGGCACATATATACAGTGGAATATTACTCAGCCATAAAAAGAAACGAAAACTGTAGTTATCTGTAGTGAGGTGGATGGCCCTAGAATCTGTCCTACAGAGTGAAGTAAGTCAGAAAGAGAAAAACAAATACCGTATGCTAATGCATATATATGGAATTAAAGAAAACAAAAAACTGGTAGTGATGAACCTAGTTGCAGGGCAGGAATAAAGAAGTAGACCTAGAAAATGGACTTGAGTACATAGGGTGGGAGGGCAAAGCTGGGGTGAAGTGAGAGTAGCATCGATGTGTATACACTACCGAATGTAAAATAGTTGGCTGGTGGGAAGCAGCCGCATAGCACAGGGAGATCTGCTCGGTCCTCTGCGATGACCTAGCAGGTGGGATAGGGAGGATGGGAGGGAGGCTCAAGAGGGAGGGGATATGGGGACATGTGTATGCATATGGATGATTCGCTTTGTTGTGCAGTAGAAACTAACACAGTATTGTGAAGCAATTATGCTCCAATAAAGATCTATTAAAAAAATAAAGGAAAATAAAACCTCTGTTGAGCACAGGGAATTCTACTCAATACTCTGTAATGACCTCTATGGGGAAAGAATCTAAAAAACGAGCAGATGTATGTATATGTATAACCGAATCACTTTTCTGTACAGCAAAAACTAACACAACATTGTAAATCCAACTATACTCCAATAGAAATTTTTAAAAATAAATAGAAAGAATGGGGGAGACATTTCATCCACTAGAAAGCACTGAGGGAGTGGAAGCTCGAAACAGGCTCTGTGGAGGAGAAGCAGGAGGTTTATATGGAAGGGTGGTGACAGATGCGTCATAATGAACACATACACTTGATGGGCAGGATGCTGTTCTTGGGTTTTTTGCTTCTAATATTTTCCCTCTGCTTTTTCTCCAGGATATTGAGTCATTGATGTCTGAGGGAAATAAGTCTCGGACGGTAGCCGCGACCAACATGAATGAAGAAAGTAGCCGCTCCCATGCTGTGTTCAACATCATCATCACACAGACGCTGTATGACCTACAGTCTGGGGTGAGGGATCGGGTAGAACCTTCGGTAGCAGTGAAAGAGCTCTACCTTCATGAGTGAACTGTTTCATGACTGGATTCAGCTCCTGAGAACTTTATGCCAGCTCTTCTACTTACTAGATGAGCTACTTTGCTTACATCATTTAATTTGTTAGGTCTTACTTTATATATAACATTTTTTTAAAAATTGGATTCCTTGTATAAACTCCCTAAAGAACGTGATGATGTCACCGTACAGCTTTTACTATGTATCCTTTCATACTGAAATTCCCCTAAAAACAACTGGGTTTACTTCATAGTCATTAAGGGATATTAAAGAGGAAACCGCCGCAACATTTAGCCTAAAGAAAGCTTTTTCAAAAAAAGAAGAATTTGACCTGAATACGGGGGAATCCTCATGTCCTGGTATGTTCTCATAGGTGCATAAAAGCTCCAGCTTTCTGACTGTATTCTGGAAAGCCCAGTGCACTTGCTTCCCAACTACAAAACAAAATGCCACACTGCTACGCCAACCTAAATTTTGCCCGTGAAACTGCTAGACCAAGAGCTCTTCTTACAATTTAAGATCTTCTTGAGGAGTATGCCTTGTTGTAGCGGGATGGCTTTCGTTGTGGTGCTGAGATATATGTAGACGTCTGTGTGGTTTCTGCACTCATGTGTGTCGTATCTCTCGTTTCTCACGACTAGAATTCGGGAGAGAAAGTGAGCAAGGTCAGCTTGGTGGACCTGGCGGGTAGCGAGAGAGTGTCTAAAACGGGAGCTGCAGGAGAGCGACTGAAAGAAGGCAGCAACATTAACAAGTAAGAGGCTGGTGCAACTCCCGCGTTAAACTGGAACACCCCACCCAGCTTCTTGTGTGCCTGGGGGACTTGTCGCATTACCAGGGGTCAGATGGCTCTGATCACAGATGGTTCAGAGTCTGTGTAGCTTTAATGAACTGGGTTGAAGAAGAACATTCACCTGCCTCTATTGAGATGCATGAGGTTTAGTAAAATGCCTCAAACATTGTACAAACACCCAGTGTATCACTGTATAATATCGTCTTAGGTGAACACAAGTTGCAGTTTTGCAAATCAAATCATATCTTAAATTTAACTCGAGGAGCTTATTCTGAAGAGAAAATCTGCTTTGAATCCCTTTGTAAGGCTAATACGGTTTAAACATCAATATCTCCCCCCAAAAAGTAACATTTCTTGACGAACTGCCGTCCTGAAATCTCACTCTCTGCCTGAGTGCCTGCAGCATGCCCAGGGATGTGGTGAAGGCTGGAGGAGAGCCGAGGTGCAGGGTGTGTAGGAGTTGGCCCGGTGGCCAGGAGATGAAGGCATTTCACTCAGAGGGTACAGCAAAGGCACAGTAAATGCCCATAATGTGCTTAGAACAAAGCCTGGCACGTAGTATACACTGAATAAATATTAATGGTCGTAGCTATTATTTTTATAAGCTGTATAAACAGCGTGAGTAGAAAGTAGCTTAGTTTGTACTTGAATTTTTCTGTTGAGACATAATAACTTGGGGTTTTGTTTAGGACAGAAGGTGACAAGAGGTAATATTGTCAGGAACATGTTTGTGCAGCTTGCATTTCAAAATGGTACCGGCACATTGTAATTTTACAAAAGTTTAAAATTAGCAGTGCAATATCACCCCCTCTATCAGATGGACAGAGCCGTGCTCACTGCACAGACTGCTGCTTTACGGGGTTAACTTCCAGTCATTCTGTCTCCTGCTCTAATAACAAAGGATTTTGCTCTATTTCATGACAAAGCATTGTAGGAGCCCAGGCGGGCATACAGCTCTGCATTCCAAAATGAGTGCAAGAACCAGGATGGGGAAGCAGAAATGAGGGTGTGAGGATGCAGGTACCAAAGAAAAGAGTGTCACCCCTCCTAGACATTTGTTTACTGGTGCTAAGCCATGCCAGCCCTTTGCCTGTGTCTACACTTGTGGGAAGCCACTGGGAATTCTGTGCTGTGAATTTATGGAAATTTTGAGTATGGCTGGCCAATCACTAGTTTCTTTTAACCTCTTACTATATGCCAGGCACTGTTCTGAATGCTCTATATGTAATGACTCACGTCAGCATCGTGAGATGGGTCTGTTATACCCATTTTACAGATGAGGAAACCAAGGCAGAGCGCACTGGAATATATCCAGGGTCACAAAACTCTAAGCGTGGATCTTAGATTTGGTTGTAGGCAGTTTGGCTCGAGAGCCCAGGCTCACCCCACTGCTGTAAGTGGGGTGCCCCAGTGTTCTGTTTGCCAGAAAGAGTCCTGATTGATACTTTTGTCCCAGAGGAAATATTAATAGTGCCCCCTTCAATTTGGACACTAAATTATGTAGTGTCTCAAACTGGACTACCTGAAGGCCACATGATAACATGATTTAGGTACTCCAGCTACTGGCTCTTTTCCATTATGACTTACTGGATTGAATGGCATTCTCTTAGCTTCCTATCATCTTTCCTTAGTTATATACTGGCTCTTTCACAACTGGATGTATGTATTCCTTACTACTAGTCTGTGAGATATCTACATTTTTATGGTTCTTTTTAGTTTTGGGAGCACTTTCATATGTATCATTTCATGTGAGGTTCATTATATGTGTCTTTTTCTCTGTTTAAAGATGAGGTTAGAGATATTTAAGTAGTATGAATAAAAGCTGAGCAGATGTTTATTAAGCCTCTGCTATGTGTCTGGCACTGCCTTAGATGTGGGGATGCAAGAGGAACTTAGATATTGTTGTAGACAGAATGTTGCTTGCCTGTCCTCCAAATATGTCCAGGTCCTAATTCCCAAAACATGTGCACATTTTACCTCACAAAGGGATTTTGCAGATGTGATTAAGTTAAGATTTTGAGATGAGAAGATGATTCGGGTGGGTCTAATCAGAAAGCTCCTTATTAGTGAAAGAAGGAAGTGGCAGAGCCAGCGTCAGGGTGACGTGGGTGAGAAAGACCTCACAGTCCATTGCTCACGTGAGGACGAAGGAAGGGGCCATGGGCCGAGAGACATGGGCACCTGGAAAAGGCGAGGAAACGGTTCTCCCCTCGAGCCTCCCGAAGGCACATAGCACTGTCGGCACCTTGGTTTTAGCTCAGGGAAGCACATTCTGGACTTCTGGCCTCCAGAACTGTAAGATGATACAGTTGTGTTGTTTTAGGCCACTGTGTCTGTGGCTATTTGTTACAGCATGAGTGCTGCCCTCGAGGAGCACATAGGTTAAGATACAGTAAGTTACTTCATTCGAAAAAGCAAAAGGAGGTGGGGGGATTTTCTCGAGCAGGTGATGTTGAGAAGTGCTACGTCACCCAGCATTGAAGCTTGTTTTTATAGGACACATTGACCAGCCTGTGGATGTTTGCCAAGTTGTTCTTGTGCTTTTCCCAAAATAACTGGCTCGAAGGGAGTGGAGCCGTCTCTGAACCCTTTCCCTTGAACCTTAGTCCAGGCCTTTTTTCTTTACCCCACACATCTCTCTCAGCTCCCTGAGTTGGTGCATGTGTGCCGGGAGCCCACTGTGGGTCCAGGTCTCCACCAGGTGTCCTCCAAGTTCTCAGCATGGTCCTTGGTACGTAGTCACTGAATTGATGGGACATCTTCTCACAGTAGGACCATGCCGTGGTCGCCACAGCTGTCTTAGAGACCTTTGTAGAAAGAGAGGCCCATAGTCCTTTACCTGCAGTTCCAAAATCCAAAGTGCTCTGAAAACCAAGTGCTTTTCTGATTTTCTTCATAGCTCACTTGTTGGTGAACCCTCACCTGAACTCTGATGAGGTCTTTATCTTCATTTCCGGTCTTTATTTACTCATTTAGTGTGGCCATTCATAAGTTTAGCTGCAGAAACGTTAATGAATTTTACAATGGGCTGCTGTCCCAGATCCCACCAGTGGTCATGAGTAAGTGTGTGCACTGAACTTCCTCAAATCCAAAATATTCTGAATTTCAAAACACATGTGGCCCCAAGGATATCCAGTAAGAGATAAATGGACCTGCACTTTTTTGTTCTGTTTAGCAAATATGTGTTGAACACCGACTGGGCATAAGAAGAAAGGGGTGAGTAAGATCAGACCCTGGCCTCAGGAAGTTCAAGGTCCAGTGGGGAAGGAGTGATATTAATACATTAGCTGCCATAGAAACTTACACACAGGGTGTGGTGGGGACATGGGTGACAACACAGCTGGCAGGTTTGCGGGAGGCTTCCCAGAGGAGACACGGGAGCTTCTTAGTTACAGAAACTAGGGGTGTGACCTTTCCGTGCCTCTGTTTCCTCACCTGTAAAATGTGGATGAGCAGACACTGTGAGTAAGGCTGTTGTGAGGATTAAATTAGTGACTACTTGTAGCATGCTTAGAACAAGCCTACCCCTAGTAAGCTCTATGTTAAGTGTGTACTCGTAAAATAAATAGTATATTGAAACTGCTGCCTGATAGTTCCACAAATGGTTTTTTTAAGCCTTAAAATCAGTGCCCAGTGGAGGGCTAAAATTAAAGAAATCTCTGACATGTTTCCTAAGCCTCCTCCTGGGGCTTCTTTATATGGAACATGAATAATCCCCTTAAGCGGACCTGCCAGGGACTTCACACGGACATTAGTGTCTGCTTAATGGGCTATGGATTTAGGGGCTTCATCTCTCCTTAAGCTCTTAAGAGCTTTACAGCACACGTTATTCCTTCACGCGGAGAGCTAAGGCACTGTATGGCTGTACCGCCAAGGCCTGTTCCGGACTGGGGAGGGGTAGGTCATCTGTAGACCATCTTCACAGGGGACGCGTCTGGGAGTCCGTCTGCTGCTCCTCCGTCTACTGAGGGCGGAAGGACGAAGCCTTTTTCTGCTCCTGGAGACTGGTTGGTTCAACTTCTCTGAGAACTCACTTAGATCATGGAACACTCTCTAATACCCCTAGGAATGTCATTGAAAACGGTTCTGTTCTATTCTCAGCAATGGCCAACCATTAAATGCCAACAGTATTCATCTAATGAGTATCTTCCCCAGTCTCCTTTCCATTTCAATCACTGTGGTTAATAATAAAGTATATACTAAACATATCCAAAAATGGGCTCTACTGAACACTTGTTGAGGGATATTAATATATGTTACTCCTAGGATCCTGTCATATAATTTGTTTTTGTTTTTGTTTTTGCGGTACGCAGGCCTCTCACTGCTGTGGCCTCTCCCGTTGCAGAGCACAGGCTCTGGACGTGCAGACTCAGCGGCCATGGCTCACGGGCCCAGCCGCTCCGCAACATGTGGGACCTTCCTGGACCGGGGCTCGAACCCGCGTCCCCTGCATCAGCAGGCGGACTCTCAACCACTGCGCCACCAGGGAAGCCCCTATAATTTGTTTTAATAACTTATAAGCACAATGTTTCTAATGTTTCATGTGACTCAATCCTTTTTCTCTTCTTGAGCACCCTCCGTGACTCTTGTTCATTTCCCCTCAGAGACCTCATTTCAGTGGGTTTTTCCTGCAGAACTAAACATGAACTTGTACCAGGGGAGAATAAAAGTGGCCTGCCTTCTGTCCATTATTCAGGGGCGGGTGGGGGTCCTTGTTAATTTACCACTTGTGCATTGCAGGGTCCACATATGTGAAGAAAGAAATCTGAATAAATTTCTCTGTATTTAACACAAGAGACCCACAAGGGACAGAGCAAAAATTTGCTCCTGAGGATGCAGTAGCCACATCTTTTGGGACATGTGCCATTGTTACTTCAGTGTTTCCCAAAACATTCTTGTGAAATACTAGTTCCTCAAGAGGCTCTGGGGAGAAAAAGACCCCTGGATAAATAATTTTGAGAAAGGCTACTTATAAAGCCTTCCTTGGGAGATTCCCAGTGCTAAAAGCGCTCAGAAATCCTGTAGTCATGAATCCCGTATAACTTCATGATTCCCTGAGCTTACTTGATGACAGAATTCTAGGTATAACATATATTAATGTCTCCAGAACAAATGTGCAAAAGAACGTTTTTTTTTGGGGGGGCGGAAATGTTCATATGTGCTTTTTTATTACACCACAGCAATTGAAATGGAAATGAGATTGGGAATGGTACTCATTAGATGAACATTTGAGTTTAATGGTTTGCATTAGTCACTGGAAAACGGTGAGTGGAAATGAGGCCCATACTGTAGATATAACTTTCTTTCCTCTCCTGTCATGTGATGGTGCTGTCCTTTCACCATAATTTTCCACATAAATTGCCACTTTGCATTTCCCCTTTCCTGTAAGGAGTGGGGACTTCCTGGGGAAGAGGGCTAAACTCAGTTCCACTAACTTCATCATCTTTTGACTAATTCTGTAAAAGCCAAGGATTGCATTATGCTGTAAGCAACAGAAACCACTGCAATGACAACCAAGTGATGAGTTAATCTTTCTCGCTTAACAAGAAGTCAGAGGCAGGCCCAGCACGTCAGAAATGCTGTCAGGCACACAGCTGTATGTACTGACCTTAGTATGTGTTCACGCGGTTCTCATGACCTCAAGACAGCTCTACCATTCCAGGCATTGTATCCATATCTGTGTGTTCCAAACAAGATGGGGAAATGACCACCGGCTTCTGTCAGCTGACTATGTACCTTTTCTATCAGGAGAACCATAGCCTGCTTGGAAGCCCCTCCCAGGAATATCTCCCTATATCTCATTGGCCAGAACTGTGTTTCATGGCTTCTCCGAGCTGCAGAGGACTCTCTAGAGATTTTAGCTCGGTTCATCCTTCCCAGCAAAATCAGGTGTCCGTTAGCAAGTAAGAAGGGGAAAATGGATATTGGGCCAGCACCCACAGAGTGTACCCAAACTGGCCTTGAATTAGTCCTTTGTAGAAAGAGGTTCGTCTTCTGTTCTTCACTGTATTCTAGACTCAGCGTAGTAACTTGGCAAATATTGACTGCGTGCTTTCTGTAAGCCAGGCGTAGCTGTCTCTGCTGCCACGGTGGTCACAGTCTAAGTAGATAGAGCAATGCATACACGGCTGACTCTGATAAAGTTTAATAAGTCCTACAGTTATGATCTTAGAAAAAGATCACTGGAAACGTAGGTAAAATAGATTTGAAATCCATCCTAGACATTATAGATAACTCACATCACATCATATCTACTCCTAAGAGAAGGAATCTGGTGATTGGAGTTTCAAGGGAAACTAGGTAGGTTTAAGGAAGGTATAGAAAAGCAAAAAACAAAAAAGTTGAATTATGACAATTTTTTAAATTGGGGTATAGTTGCTTTACAATGTTGTGTTGGTTTCTGCTGTACAGTGAAGTGAATCAGCTGTATGTATACATATATCTGACAATTTTTCTTTTCAGCAAGCCACTTTTATTTTGATCCTCCTGAGTTTTATTTTTGATCCTCCTGAGTTTTATTTACTTTCTTTCTGATCCCGAATTCTCCCTTGTCATAGTTGGCTGTCTGTTTTTTTTGTTCTTTTTTTGTTTTTTTTGCGGTACGCGTCCCCTGCCCAAGGACTCGTGGTGAGAGATTTAACCATTAGGAACTTCCTCACTGTCTCCACCTCCAGCAGGTTCAGGAAAGGAGCGGTGCTTTCCTAGAACGAGAAAGATTCCTGGAGTAACGTTTTCAGCCCCTAAAATTGGCAAAACACTCCCACCCCGTTCTGACACCCATGAGCTGCCTGTTTGCCTCCAGGCTGAAACAGCAGGGCTAGCAGCGTCCATAATTTGTTATTTTGTTATATTTTTAAGGTCCCTGGAAATAAAATTCCCATTAAAATATGTAAGCCTGGTGTTCAGCTTTCAGACATTGAACTTTCAAATGGTTTTTAGGATCCTAGATGCCCCTGGATCACTGCTTCCAGGGGGGAACCCAGAAAGGGGGGGTGGCATGGACCCCTTGTCACTGGGTAACCTGGTGACCTCTCAGACATCACTGAGTCCCACTCATTCTGCAGTTTATTTCTTTTTGTTCCAAGAGGGTCAGGTGAAGTTCTTGTTTTGAATGTATGCACACTGTTAGGTAAAGAGCATGGCTTCTACAAGCGTTAAGCTTCTCTAACTGAATAAGTTATAGAGCTGTAGGACCACTGTTAACCTCAGAATTGCCGATATTGACCCTTGAGTCGCTGAGCTCTTTGTAGTTGGTATGAATTAAAGTAATTTCTGCTGCATTTGGGTATGAAAAATTGGGGATAGTCCAAAGAGTTGCTTCCAAATGAAAATTTCATTTCAATAGTAGCAAAATATGAAAAATGCCCAGTATTCTATATCTAAAGCAGAAATGTGTTTTTGCCTTATATTGAACTCCTTTTTCCCTCTTTTTCATATATATCACATGCCATTTTTCTTAAAATTTCTTTTAAAGTGTACAATTCGGTAGCTTTATGATATTCATAGAGCTGTGTAACCGTTACCACAATCTAATTTTAAAACATTTTCATCATCCCCAAAAGAAACCTGGTGTCCAGATCATTCCCCCTTCCCCCACCTCCCCAGCCCTGGGCAACCACGACTGCCATCTCTATAGGTTTGCCTCTTTTGGATATTTCATATATAAATGGAATCAAACAGTATATGGCTGTATCAGTTTCCTAGTGTTATAACAGATTACCACAAACTGGAAGGGTTAAAACAACAGTACTATATTTTCTCACAGTTCTGAAAGCCAGAGGTCCAAAATCAAGGGATTAGCAGGGTTGGGGACTCAGAGGGAAAACCTCTTCCATGCCTCTCTCCTACCTTCTAGTGGTTGCCAGCACTCCTTGGCTTGTGGATGCATCACTCCAGTCTCTGCCTCCATTTGCACCAGTTGTTTTCCCCTGTGTGTCTTTGTGTCTTCTCATGGCTTTATTTTAAGTACACCAGTCATTGGATCAGAGCCCTCCCTAAGCCAGTATGATCTCATCTTAACTATTTACATCTGCAAGGACCTTATTTCCAAATGAGGTCACATCTAAGGTTCCGGTGGACATGAATTTGGGGGTGGGGAATGGGCACTATACAACCCAGGCCAGTGGCTTTTTGTGTTTGTCTTCTTTCGCTTATAAGTTTTCAAGGTTTATCCATGTTGTAGCATGTTTCAGAACTTCATTCCTCTCATATGGCTGAATAATACTCCTTTGCAAGGACATGCCACATTTTATTCTTCCCTTCATCATTCGATGGACCTTTGGGCTGGTTCCACATTTTGCCTGTTGTGAATATTGCTGCTATGAAAATTGTTATACAAGTTTTTGTTTGGACATATGTTTTCATTTCTCTTGGGGTGGATTTGTTTAACTTTTAAATTTGTCAATTATGATACACATATTTATGTCACTTGGCAGTAATGGCTGTTGGTTATTAAAATTCTGACTCATTTTTGCCTCTTGGAATTGCTTTGTGTTTCAATGACTTTTCCAGTGACTCACCTTTGGAGAATTATATTGTGTGGTGGGAAATATGCTTTTACTCCTTTCAACTTATTTAATGGAAATCTATTGTTAACATTAGAAAGAAAGCTACGTAGTCTTTCAGTTGCTAAGCTCTAGTCACATGCTGATTTGTGTCCTTCCTTGTCTTTTATAAATACGTAGTAGCTTTTAATTTTTTAATCATTTACAAAGGGTTTTGTCTTTATGATATCATGTAACCTTCCTTGCAGTCCCGGGAGATGTCCTGAGACTGCTCTTTTCTGGCTGCTAAACTTGGAATTCAGTTGATTTCTTTTAAAAGAGCAATTGGTACTTAACTGTGATACAAGGATGTCCTTCATCCCTCAATACCACAAATCTGTTGTTTCTAGGGTGATGTTTTCTCCAAGTGCAGAGAACATGTATTAACCACCACGAGACACTCATTAGCCTAGACTAGTGGTTCTCAAACTCTACCTGCATCAGAATCACCTGGAAGACTTGTGAAAGCTCAGGTTCCTGAGTCCCACCATGAATGTTTGATTCAGTAGGTCTGTGGTGGGGCCTGAGAATGTGCATTTCTAACAAGGCTGCAAGTTGTGCTGGTGCTGCTGGTCCCAGGACCACTTTTGAGGCTCATAGGCCTGGCACCTGAATGTATGTATTACTTTGGGTATTGTTCAGCCAGGGCTTCTCAAAATTTAATGTGCATGTGAATCACCTGGAGATACCTTTAACTGGTTCTGATTCAGCAGGCCTGGGAAGGCTTCCAAGATTCTGCTTGGGTAGTTCTTTGTTAGACTGTAGCAACTCCACATTGAAATAAGCTTGCCAGCTTTAAGCAAATGAACAGGATGTACCTTGTAACTGTAGTGGAAGGGTGCTTTGCAAGTTACATTGTTACTCTGGGAAAATCAGAGGCCAGAGTGGTCCAAGTTAGACTCAAAGAGTAAATGGTTGAGACTTTAAACATAATATTTGAAGTAAGTTATAATTCTCTAGTGCGATCTTTTTGTTTTGTTTTGTTTTTGCGGTACGTGGGCCTCTCACTGCTGTGTCCTCTCCCGTTGTGGAGCACAGGCTCTGGACGCGCAGGCCCAGTGGCCACAGCTCACGGGCCCAGCCGCTCCGCAGCATGTGGGATCTTCCCGGACCGGGGCACGAACCTGTGTCCCCTGCATCGGCAGTCGGACTCTCAACCACTGCGCCACCAGGGAAGCCCTCTAGTGCGATCTTTTAAATGTATGTTTCCAGGTTCTGAAATGTATGTTTCACAGGTTCTGTGATTGATCAGAATAGACTCTACAGGGATTCTAAATTCATTCTTTTAAATTAATGGGGTTACGTTTTGTTTTCCTTTTTTTCAGCTTCTTGATAAATGAATGTAGACTTGATGATATCAGCTTTAGGGACTTCTATTTTTTACTTTTTTGCGGTATGCGGGCCTCTCACCGTTGTGGCCTCTCCCGCTGCGGAGCAGAGGCTCCGGACGCGCAAGCTCAGCGGCCATGGCTCACGGGCCCAGCCGCTCCGCGGCATGTGGGATCTTCCCGGGCCGGGGCACGAACCTGCGTCCCCTGCATCGGCAGGCGGACTCTCAACCACTGCACCACCAGGGAAGCCCGGGACTTATAATTTTATACTTACTATCTAGAAGGATTATTATTTTACGAAAACTAAATAAATACTCCATGAAACTAATTTTTTAATCTTTCTCTTGGCAGATCACTTACAACCTTGGGGTTGGTTATCTCATCGCTGGCTGACCAGGCAGCTGGCAAGGGTAAAAACAAATTTGTGCCTTATCGCGATTCAGTCCTCACTTGGCTTCTTAAGGTAATTCCTTGTTCTCATGTTCTTTTCCAACTAGAAATTGGCTGTTTCAGTGGTGACAGCTGAGAAGTGTGTGCAAAATACCACACAACGAACTCCTGACAGTACTGTTATCCTGATTCCTAAACACGCAGGATGAAAACTCATTCCTGGGGCCTTTTTTCCATTAATAATGCTGTTTGACAGGCATTGTGCATTGATGTGAATAGAGAGAGACCACTTTCATCTGTCCTAAACTTACTTGTGAAATACAAATCCATTTCCACACTGAGTTTTCTTCAGCACGAAGGTCATCCGTGCACGTGTGCTGCTTCCCTCACGCGTTGTGCGTGGAATGGGCCTTGTTTCCTAAGATGCTATTTGAAATATTTTGCAGGATAATCTGGGGGGCAACAGCCAGACCTCTATGATCGCCACCATTAGCCCAGCAGCAGACAACTACGAAGAGACCCTCTCCACACTAAGATATGCTGATCGAGCCAAAAGAATCGTTAACCATGCCGTTGTGAATGAGGATCCCAACGCAAAAGTCATCCGGGAACTGCGGGAGGAAGTGGAGAAACTGCGAGAGCAACTCTCGCAGGCTGAGGTATGGTCAGCCCAGTTCTCCCTGTGATCCAGGCTCCCCGGCTCGTGGTGTCTGAGTGGCAAGGCGAGGTCGAGCTCGCTTGCACTTCCGGGTCGCCTCATGTGGTTCAGTAGTTCTGAGTTGATGGGCATCTTCTCCGTGCTAAGCACTGTGAAGACACAGGTGTATAACGCAAGGCTCCGTCCCATGAACTGACAGTCAAGGAAGCAGACAATTAAAAGAGAGGTGCTGCTATTGCCTGTTTGCTTCAATCAATCAGGTGGCCCTTGAGCCCAGATCTCTTCCAATGTGAAATCCTAAGACCCAAATATGCTGCTTTGATTAACATTGTAGATTACATTCCCAGGCAGCCTTGCCATTTTCAGAGAAATTAGTTCTGTATCATCTCCTCATTAAGTCGTGGAGGACAAGGTGGTCAAGAATAGTTAGCATTTGGAAAACTTCAGAAATCTCCTTTTATTTTATCTTTTTTTAATCAGCTCCTGACAGGGAATGAAATCATTTTGCATTGTTACCATCTTTCCTTGGCTTTACCCAGACTTTAATAACCATAACCCTTTCCAAATAGCTGTTGCCAGAGAGGCACTGTCTCACTGAAATAGTAACAGGACTGAGATGAAGGTCAAGTGCCTTAACTTCAGTCACATGCTTCCACATGCCAGGATTCAGATGTGTACCTAAGGCTTCTAAGAAGTTCACATTCCTTCACACCACTCTCTTCTGACCCCACAAAGAAAAGGAAGTCAAAGCCAGGGATCTGAATATTCCATCTGTTGGTGATCGTGGAGTTGCATTATAACTATTTGTTTACATGTCCTTCTCATCTTCTTGGCCACGGGCTCCTAAAGTGCAAGAGGCCTGTTTTATTAATTTTTGTTGTTGTTGTTGGTACGCGGGCCTCTCGCTGTTGTGGCCTCTCCCGTTGCGGAGCGCAGACTCCGGACGCGCAGGCTCAGCGGCCGTGGCTCACGGGCCCAGCCGCTCCGCGGCATGTGGGATCTTCCCGGACCGGGGCGTGAACCCACGTCCCCTGCATTGGCAGGCGGACTCCCAACCACTGCGCCACCAGGGAAGCCCTGTTTTATTAATTTTTGTATCTCTAACCCTTAGTACAACATTGATACTGGAAAGCACTTAGCACAATGACTTGCCCATGGTAAGTGCTTGATAAATGTTGCTCTTTTTGTGATTATCATCATAATTATCGAGTGCATCAGGCTTAATTTTTTTAAAAATCGATGCCAAGAAGGGTAGCAGAACACCTGAAAAATCAAAATGCTGATAAACTTTGATGAGAGTCACAATCCTAGGAGGAGAGTATAACAGCTCTGGAATTTGTCTGTAGGTGGATGATCTCCATCCTCCCTCTTTTCTGTGAATCTGCATTTCCACTGTGACCATGTAATCTAGGGCGGGTAGCTAGAACAATGCCTGGCCGAAGGGTAGAGCAGAGGAACCACAGCAGGTTCATGTAGAATTTTCATGTGTGTCCCCTTGGACCCAGCACTAAATGTCACTCCCAGGCTCTGTTAACAGAGTGAGACTCAAGCATCCTCAACCGGCCTCCACATCATCGCCACTTCAGCTTCCTGTCAGAGCTCTGCCATCTTTCTTGGTCATAGGGTTATACTCTGCAGAAGCTCATGTTACTATAGGGTGTCAAAAAAGCATATGTGGTGGCCAAGTAAAGGCCCCACAAATTTCTTAAGCTGCATATAGCTATATTTAGACCCCTTAATTATTCTCACTGAGCAAACACAGAGGGAAATTACTGCCTTTTTAACCAGAAGTCCTATTTCCAAGTGAATAATAAATATGCTAAGTTTATTACCATCAATAAGAAAAGTAGTTCAAATGGCCCAGGCTCAAATTTTAAAATAAATGAGAAGAATTGCCACCTTTCCTGGTAGGTTAATATAACTGGAATGTGTTTATAAAGTGATGTGTGTTGATCTCTGTCTTATTGAAAAAGAAGTCTACTTAAGTAATTTGTTCTCATACTTTTCTATTTTGAAGATGAACTTTAGCATCTTTTAGGTCTTTAAATGTGAAATTTAAGTATGATGGGTAAAATTACTCTGGGATGATTTGTATCAATTTAATTCAGGGCACTGGAATTTCTCTTTCTCCTTCAAAGAGTAGCAGCCATTTACTCTTTCACTTCATTTGATTAATAAAGGTCTAAAACCCCCTGACAGTGTGTGGCTTAATTGCTTCCAACAGACAGTTGATAACCTCTTAAGAAGGACAATAAGGGATTGTCTTGTACACAGTGGTGGAAAAAATTAGAAAATCAGATTTCTCTGCTTTCATTTTAAAGGCTATGAAGGCCCCTGAACTGAAAGAGAAGCTCGAAGAGTCTGAAAAGCTGATAAGAGAACTAACAGTGACTTGGGAAGAGAAGCTGAGGAAAACAGAAGAAATTGCACAGGTAGCTTGATAACTTGGGCCTAAAATATTGTGATTTTTTTTTAAATTTTAGTTTTTAATTGAAGTAGAGTTGATTTACAGTGCTGTGCCAATCTCTGCTGTACAGCAAAGTGACTCAGTTATACACATGTAGACATCCTTTTTATATTTTTTCTTTTCCATTGTGTTTTATCACAGGATATTGAATATATTTCCCTGTGCTATAGTGATTCTTTTTCATTTGCTGTCTTTTCTGTATAGCCACTTATCATCCTCAAAAAGTCCTTTAAGGACCTCTTTCTGCTGAACTGGAGCCTGCAAAGATCCTCTTTAGACACTGACTTCATTGTTTTTTATTAACTACCGTTTGGTCCCTGTATTTGCTAGAAGTGTTGCAGAGCACTGAATTTGTACAGGCATGGTTCAGGAAACATCTTTAATACGTTCTGCTTTTCACATTTAACCAGAAACCTGTTCTGTGGTTTTAGATCACCTGGCAAAGCATGCAGCTACCTGATTGGCAGAGAATTTACAACATGCAGCATATCAGTAGTTTTTTCAGTGTGCTTGATTCTTCAGCTTGTTAGCAAATGCTGTTATGAACTGTACTTGAGAAAATAAAAAGCAAGGACTAATCGTGTGAGTGTGTGTGTGTATGAGAGAGAGATGAACCTCTACACTGTACATTTCATGAACAGTTTAATCTCATTGACCACTTGTAAGTATTGGACCATCCCAGTCAGGTAGCTTGAAATCAGTAACTGGAACCTAGTCCAGCCTGCTGCTTATATGTCTTGTAGATATCACAAACATATACCCAACTTTCTATAACTCCTACATTGCTTTATTTTTCTTCATAGCCCATATCACCTTTGGAAATTCTGTATTTTACTTGTCTGTTTTGTCATGGTCTCTCTCCTTCCATTAGAATATAAGTTTTCATGAAAGGAGTAGCTTTGTTTTGTTTGCTTTTATATGCTCAGCCCTAGATCTGTACCTAACACATAAATATTTCTTGAATAACTTGAATGAATTTGAGGCCCTCTGCAAAAGGGACCCAGCCTGCTCTTCCAGCCCCATCTCCCACTACTTTCCCACATTGACTTTCCCACCTGAAATCATCCAGTGCGCCCCGAGTCTTTACTGTGCTTTCCTCTGCCCTTCCCCTAGAACGCTCTGCCCTTACCTTGCTGCTCTCCCATTTCTTCCTACTGAAATGCTTCTTGTGCTTCAAGAACCATCTCAAATGCATTCTCTTCCTGAAGCCTTTCCTGGACTCTTAACCCATCATGATTTCCCTCCTTTGAAGCCCCACAGCACATTGTTCCTCTCCAATGGCACAGGGCTCTCCTCTTGTACTTCTAGTTGTGTGGTCTTACCACCTCCACTGGACAGGAAGCCCTTAAGGGCAGGATGGTGCCCAGTTCATCCTTGGTGCCCCTAAAACACTGACACAAGAAGTCATGCGTTTTAGGATCTCAGTAAGCTTGGTTGAGCTGATTAGAATGTGTAATTTCACTGGCCTTGTCCCCAGAAACAGTGCCTTAAGCTTTCCACGGATACATCTCATGACTAGAGTAACAAATAGAGCTTCCCTGCTTTTGTCTGTGTCTGTGCACAGGAGAGGCAACGGCAACTTGAAAGTATGGGGATTTCCCTGGAGACATCTGGTATCAAGGTGGGGGATGACAAGTGCTACCTAGTCAACCTGAATGCAGACCCTGCTCTCAATGAACTTCTGGTTTATTATTTAAAGGTAAGAAAGTATGTTAATAGATAGTTGCAATCCCGATTCTGTCACGTACGATTCCTACTTGAGTCTGGGTGCCTGTCCCCATGATTTTGCTTTTTGTATCCAGCTTAGCTTTCATTGAAAGTAAGAGGATTGGTAGTTCAGTCAAGTTACCGTTAAGAGTGAAAACCAGCTCTTTTGCATTCTACTGGGGCTGTGCAGTTGGGCTGATTTCCATCAGAGGGGCACGAGTGAGCAATGGTGTCGCAGTGATCCCTGGCTATGGTGACAGGATTCTGAGAGGCTCTGGAGAGTCACCATTATGCTTCTGAGTAATTCTAAGGGGATCTCGAGATCATCACAAGCCTAAAGCAGACTCTTGTGGAAGATTAGACAGCTAGGGTTCTTCCATATCCATCCCTCCCAAGCCTGTATGCTCAGGACATAACTTTTGGTCCTATGATCACATTCAGGTGTGGAGATGGGCGTGGCCTTTTGGGTTCGGCACTTTGGCCTCAGGGTACTGCCACTGACCAGGCTGCAGGGCTCAGTGCGGCAGTTCTCAGACTGCTTCGTTAAGGATTCTGAGCTGCCTCGTGAATATACAGAAGGCAGTGAAGAATAAGCTAGAAGTGAAGAAAGGAACCTCAGGCTTCTGTCATCCTTTTGATTCTACTTTTTCCAGAAATAAATATGGCACAAATAGCCCCTGACTTACTGAGAGTCCACTAATGGACTTAAGATCTGTTCATTTAGGAAATGATGAAGGGGTAAGGAATTGTTTCTGAAATCTTAATTTTGAAAGCCCAAGTCTTGCAGTTTCTCTCTTGAATAGGGAAGTATTATTATCACAGTGACTGCATGGTTTTTAGAGCAATAGAACAAACAAAGAGGATGAGCAGTGGGCAGAGTCACCAAGGGTCACAGTCCTCTCATGTCTGAGGTTTGAGGTACTTAAAAATCATGCTAATCTGTACATTGTATAATCCACAGGCTTCAGTACTCTGTAATTTGGTATTAGAAACTCAGCTATTTTTAAATCACTTTAAAAGTTACATATTTGAAAATATGACTTTCCATGAAACTATTTTCAATGATTCTTGAATTTATAGAGCTGTTTTCAAAGCACTTTCACCGTTAAGTCAGGTGATCCTTGAGAAAGAATCCTGCTCATTAGATCATATTAATAATATTGTTCTGGTTCTGCAAAAAAAAAGAAAAAAGAAACTGAGGCTCAGAGAGTGAAATGCCTTGCCCACGGTTACATAGACAGTAAGTCGTCAAGTTAAAACCGGAGCTCAAGGTATTCTGCTATCAAGTCTGACTTCTTTGCGTTCTAAAATAATAGCTAATCACTGTTGATCAGGGTTTGGTTTTTTTTCTTTATAGTGTTTAATCATATTTTACATTTAGTGTATTAAGGTAAGCTTTTGACCTACAGTGCGCCAGATCTCATATTTTCCATCTGATTCATCATATGTTGTCATGCATGTGCTGTTGGGTTATTCGAACTGATTGTGATGAACTTTTGCTGAGTTACTTGTAAGGGTAGGTTTTTCTTTCTTTAATGATCTGTTGCCAGGACCATACCAGGGTAGGTGCAGATACCTCTCAGGACATCCAGCTCTTTGGGATAGGAATTCAGCCTGAGCACTGTGAGATTGATATTGCTTCTGATGGAGAGGTCACCCTCACTCCAAAAGAAAATGCAAGGTAAGAAATGTCCCTTAAAGGTAAGAAGCAGCTCCTTAACATAGCTCAAGTGCCTTGTTTTTAGGAGTAGACTGACCCTTTCTGTTTGTTTGCTTAGTTATATCAGAGTTAAGGCTACACTGGCTTTTGCTTTCTGCTTGTAGAGAGCTGTGTAAGCAAGATTTCGAGCACCAGCTTCAGGGTGGCTGATTCTGTCTTGAGGGCTGGGTGATCTCAGATAAGCTACTTCTTTTATCTAATCTTCAATTCCCTCATATGATAAATGAGGCTAATAGTAGACAAAACATATAAATCACTTGGCTCAGTGCCTGACACACATAACTATTGAATAAAGTTATTTGTTATTACCGAGTGTAATGCATTGTATGAAAAGCAGTTAATCAGATAACTCCGTTATATGAAAAATTCCTAAACTAGGCTATAATATGTAAAAATTTGAGAATTGACAGGATAATATATTTACTTTTTAATTTCTACTAAATGATGTCTTGAATTATTTTATAATCACATGTAAAATGAAGTCCTAAAACAGTATTCCTTAACTTACATAATTCAGAACACACATTTTTATGAAGAAAACTATATTCATTTCAAATTATTCTGTTAATATCACCCATATACATTTCTAAGGGATGAAAAACGGAGACTAGCAATAGTAGCATATATGATTCATGAAGTTTGTAGGCCTTCTGTTATAGTGATAGATTGTTAAGATATTTAATGGTGAAATGATACCATTCCTTAATTTTTACTTATTCCAAGTTCAAATAGATTTTAGCTTCATGGTGTATCCCCCTATTAGAAGCTCTGGATTTTTTTTACATACTTTTTAAAAAATTGACAGAATTATGTGTGTATACACACACACACACACACACACACACACACACACAGCATGATAATTTGATCATATTCTCTTTTAACACTACATCTGAAAATGATTTTATTCGGTAAATTTCCTCATACCTGATTTTACTTCCATGTCTTTTTATCCTACTTTTCGTCCTTCCCCACCCTATCTAATCTCCTCCTTTCCTATAACCTCAGGGCAGTGGTTCATTCATTCAGTGTACTTCCTCTAGGCTCTGTACTGGGAATGCCCAAGTATAGTAACTCAAAGCCTGGTGGAGGAGAATATATAGAAACAATTGTTATTATACAGGAAAATAAGTGCTCCTTCTAAAGTGATCTTTATAACCTGCAAATCTGATCACTATAAAAGTGTGTGGGGTTTGCAGGACTGGAGGTAGGGAGAGCTGTTAGGATATTATTACAATATTGTTGTGGGAACACAGCAGTAGCAAAAGAAGTGAAGAAGAAAATGTATTTCAGAATTACTTGAGAGTCAGCGACGTTTAAGCGATGTGCTTGGGGACAGGATGGGAACTCACTTAGTAAAAGAAAAGAAGTGAGCAATATTAGATTTCTGTCTTAGGAGATGAGATAAACAGTGGCACCACTAAATCAAAATAAGAAATACAAGAGGAAGAACAGGTATGGAGGATGATAGGCAATGAGTGGTAATGAGTTCACTTTCGAATACTTTGAGTTTGAGGTGTCCTTGGGATATCACTGTGAAGATTTCCAGTTGCACATTGGATTTAGGGCAGGAGAACTACCCTAAAGATACAGACTGGGCATAATCAGTGTTGCCTGTCTTGAAAGTGGGTCTGGAGTGAATAGTGGAAGGGTTAAACCAATGTTTATGGGATGGTCTGAAGATAATCCATGAAGTAGGGTGAGACAAGGGAGTCAGAGAGGTACAGAGGCAACAGCAGGATACAGTGATGGAATCTAAGGGAAGAGAACATTTAAGAAAGAGGTCAAAGTAGAAGCTAAAGAGCTTCTATTGGACATAGCAGTTAGGAAGACATTGACAACCATGGAATGTTTAAGTACCATGCAGTTGTGGGTATGGAAGGAAAAAATGCAAAGAAAGAAGAATAGGAGGTGAGGAAGCAGGCCGAATCTTGGTTGTGCAGATGGAAATGGGATTGGAGACACAGCAAAAGAGGGGCATGGCGTGAAGGGATAGTCAGTAGTTCCTCAGATCTGTCCTCAAGTCCACCGGTTCTCTCTTGTCATGATTTACCTGCTGCTTAACCACATTCTACTGAGTTTTAATTTCAGTGTCTCTGTTTTTCATTTGTAGAAGTTTAGGAAGTCCTTTTTTAGACATGCCTGGTCTCTATTGGTAGAGGCTTGTTTTTACTCCATTGTGTGCTTTAATAATTTTATTTTTACTTATTTTATTGCCTTTATTTGGAAATTCTGTTCTCTGAAGTTGCTGGGGCTTCAATCCAACTATTTGTTGTATCTGCTGATAACTTTGCTTCCTAAAGCAGTTCATGATTTTTTAGATGTGCTCCTCTTCAGCGGTTTATCTGTAGGAGTCTTGTGGCTTGGGTGAGGCTACATAAATTCCTGCAAAGAGATTTTATATTTGCTTCTTCCAAGTACCCCAGTCATGTGTTCAAGTAGAAATGACTTTTTAATGCTAATTTCTTGGCTTGGGTATGTTACCAAACCAGGCAGTTTCCATAACTTTTTCTTTTTTATATTATTGTAATAAGAGTGTACGATAAACGGCAAAGTGATATGTTCATATGTATGTTAAGGTGTGTGTGTGTGTGTGTGTGTGTGTGTGTGTAAGCACCTAGATAGGGGTCCTCTAAAGATACAGATGATCACAAAAGTAATCAGTAAGAGAGATGAAGCTTATTACATTTCTCTCTGATTTGCTCTGGAACTATTTTTAGTTTTATTTTAGAATAATGCTGCTCAATAGAACTTTCTGAGATAGTGGAAAGGTTCTATATCTGCTAAGACCATTTTGGTAGCCACTATTGAGATAGTGTTCTTGAGAATTAACATATGGCCAGTGAGAATGAGGAACTGAATTTTTAAAATTATAATTCAGAGTTTAAAATGATAAAGGACACTGAGTGACACATTTCTACTCTTGATCATACTGCTATTCCTAGAATTTCCGGAGGGCTTTTTAGATGCCTTAATAAACAATGGGGAAATATATTTCTTAAAAACTGACTATTGAGAGGGCAGATAGCAGAAGCAAGAAGAACTACAATCCTGCAGCCTATGGAACAAAAACCACATTCACAGAAAGATAGACAAGATGAAAAGGCAGAGGGCTATGTACCAGATGAAGGAACAAGATAAAACCCCAGAAAAACAACTAAATGAAGTGGAGATAGGCAACCTTCCAGAAAAAGAATTCAGAATAATGATAGTGAAGATGATCCAGGACCTCGGAAAAAGAATGGAGGCAAAGATCGAGAAGATGCAAGAAATGTTTAACAAAGACCTAGAAGAATTAAAGAACAAACAAACAGAGATGAACAATACAATAACTGAAATGAAAAATACACTAGAAGGAATCAATAGCAGAATAACTGAGGCAGAAGAACGGATAAGTGACCTGGAAGACAGAATGGTGGAATTCACTGCTGCGGAACAGAATAAAGAAAAGAGAATGAAAAGAAACGAAGACAGCCTAAGAGACCTCTGGGACAACATTAAACGCAACAACATTCGCATTATAGGGGTCCCAGAAGGAGAAGAGAGAGAGAAAGGACCCGAGAAAATATTTGAAGAGATTATAGTCGAAAACTTCCCTAACATGGGAAAGGAAATAGCCACCCAAGTCCAGGAGGTGCAGCAAGTCCCATACAGGATAAACCCAAGGAGAAACACGCCAAGACACATAGTAATCAAATAGGCAAAAATTAAAGACAAAGGAAAATATTGAAAGCAGCAAGGGAAAACTGACAAATAACATACAAGGGAACTCCCATAAGGTTAACAGCTGATTTCTCAGCAGAAACTCTACAAGCCAGAAGGGAGTGGCATGATATACTTAAAGTGATGAAAGGGAAGAACCTACAACCAAATTACTCTACCCAGCAAGGATCTCATTCAGATTCAATGGAGAAATCAAAAGCTTTACAGACAAGCAAAAGCTAAGAGAATTCAGCACCACCAAACCAGCTCTACAGCAAATGCTAAAGGAAGTTCTCTAAGTGGGAAACACAAGAGAAGAAAAGGACCTACAAAAACAAACCCAAAACAATTAAGAAAATGGTCATGGGAACATATATATTGATAATTACCTTAAATGGATTAAATGCTCCAACCAAAAGACAGAGGCTTGCTGAATGGATACAAAAACAAGACCCATATATATGCTGTCTACAAGAGACCCACTTCAGACCTAGGGACACATACACACTGAAAGTGAGGGGATGGAAAAAGATATTCCATGCAAATGGAAATGAAAAGAAAGCTGGAGTAGAAATACTCATATCGGATAAAATAGACTTTAAAATAAAGAATGTTACAAGAGACAAGGAAGGAACTACATAATGATCAAGGGATCAATCCAAGAAGAAGATATAACAATTATAAATATATATGCACCCAACATAGGAGCACCTCAATACATAAGGCAACTGCTAACAGCTATAAAGAGGAAATCAACAGTAACACAATAATAGTGGGGGACTTTAACACCTCACTTACACCAATGGACAGATCATCCAAAATGAAAAAAAAAAACAACTGACTATTGAATGTCTGTGTTTTAGGTAGAAGAGATAAGTATTCTATAAAACTTTTTTAAAAAACTCCATCTTTTTGGCAAAAGTATGTATGTATGTACATATTTATATACGTATAGTGTTAACAAACAAATTTTGAGTAAATTTGAAGATGTAATTGTATTAAATGATTTGTGAATTGGGCAGCATCTCATCAGGGGTTACACAACATGGAAGGCTTTTATAGTAGGGAAGGTGGGACAAGGAAAGGAAGTCATCAGCAAGGAACAAAAATGAAAGTTCATTGGAGGAAAGTAAGTTAGGTGACAGCAGTTTCTCATTAACTGAGCTGTGGTGTTTTTTAATTGGCTGGGCTTGTTGCTGGGCGCAGAGGAAGTCTTCCTTCCTCCTGCTGGGGTAGTAAAGTAGTGGCACTTCCTGTTGGGGGTGCAAGGTAGGTCTCTTCCTGTTGGGGTAACTGACATCTTCCTTTTTGGGATAATTGACCATGAGTGTTGGGGTATGAGAGTTCCCTTTTCAGGCCTCTTGACTCCAACTTTAGTTGAGGTTTCCTTTTATTAATTTTCGCAATAGATGTACATATACATATATATTCTGATCTCATTTTCCATTTTTGCAGATGAATAAATCAGTTCATATTTCCAAATAGATGGGAAACAGACTTTTGAAACTTGAGTCACAATGTTGAGAGTCATTTTGAAGAATAAAGGGAGCACGTTAGTGTAAAACATGCACACCAAAGCTTTACCGTGTTTGTGTACGACAGATTAAAAACATTTAAGATGGTATTTCCAGGGTATTTTTTATCAATAAAAACTTAGCCACCAGACTTGAAATATTACTACAGAAGAGTGATTATTTTCATCTGTGAATTTTCCTTATTCCATAACTTTGAGCTTAAAAGTCCCCCTAAAGATTAGGAGCCAGATAATGAGAGTATATGAGAAAAGTAACTTACAGAAAAATTAAAACTCAAAATGATACTCATTATTTTTCTCCATCAAACTTCGCTTGACAGCCCTTATAGCAAATTAAACTTTAATTAATTAACTATCCCCCTAATGTTTTGTTTTGTTTTTATTAAAAAAATTTTTTAAACATCTTTATTGGAATATATTGGCTTTACAATGCTGTGTTAGTTTCTGCTGTACAAAAAGTGAATCAGCTATATGTATGCATATATCCCCATATCCCCTCCCTCTTGCATCTCCCACCCTCCCTATCCCACCCCTCTAGGTGGACACAAAGCACCAAGCTGATCTCCCTGTGCTATGCGGCTGCTTCCCACTAGCTATCTATTTTACGTTTGGTAGTGTATATATGTCCATGCCACTCTCTCACTTCTTCCCAGTCTACCCTTCCCCCTCCACGTGTCCTCAAGTCCATTCTCTACGTCTACATCTTTATTCCTGTCCTGCCCCTAGGTTCTTCAGAACCATTATTTTTTAGATTCCATATATATGTGTAAGCATATGGTATTTGTTTTTCTCTTTCTGACTTACTTCACTCTGTATGACAGTCTCTAGGTCCATCCATCTCACTACAAAGAACTCAATTTCGTTTCTTTTTATCTCTGAGTAATATTCCATTGTATATATGTGCCGTATCTTCTTTATCCATTCATCTGTCGATGGACACTTAGGTGGCTTCCATGTCCTGGCTATTGTAAATAGAGCTGCAGTGAACATTGTGGTACATGACTCTTTGAATTATGGTTTTCTTGGGGTATATGCCCAGTAGTAGGATTGCTGGGTCCTATGGTAGTTCTATTTTTAGTTTTTTAAGGAACCTCCATACTGGCTGCATCAATTTACATTCCCACCAACAGTGTAAGAGGGTTCCCGTTTCTCCACACCCTCTCCAGCATTTATTCTTTGTAGATTTTTTGATGATGGCCATTCTGACCGATGTGAGATGATATCTCATTGTGGTTTTGATTTGCATTTCTCTAATGATTAATGATATGGAGCCTTCTTTCATGTGTTTGTTGGCAATCTGTATATCTTCTTTGGAGAAATGTCTATTTAGGTCTTCTGCCCATTTTTGGATTGGGTTGTTTGTTTTTTTGTTATGAGCTGCCTGAGCTGCTTGTAAATTTTGGACATTAATCCCTTATCAGTTGCTTCATTTGCAAATATTTTCTCCCATTCTGAGGGTTGTCTTTTCGTCTTGTTTATGGTTTCCTTTGCTGTGCAAAAGCTTTTAAGTTTCATTAGGTCCCATTTGTTGATTTTTGTTTTTATTTCCATTTCTCTAGCAGGTGGGTCAGAAAGGATCTTGCTGTGATTTATGTCATGGAGTGTTCTGCCTGTGTTTTCCTCTAAGAGTTTTATAGTGTCTGGCCTGACATTTAGGTCTTTAATCCATTTTGACTTTATTTTTCTGTATGATGTTAGGGAGTATTGTTTTTAAATGCCAGCAAAATCTCTTTTTTAGGTAAAGGAAACATTTATGAGAAGACTAAAATTGTCCATGCTAAAATTTCTGGAGGACTTTTCCTTTCCCCCTAAAAAAACTCACAGTGACAGTGCTTTAACTGTGTCAAAGGATCGGTTGTTGAGATCTTCTAATAAGCAGGAAATCCTACAAAATCTTTTATAGTGACTTACTTAGGCTACTGACTTCACAGCCCCTTGATAGCCAGTAAGCTGTAGCAAAGTTACAATGTGAGGAGAGCTGCACTGTTGAAAGACCACCTGCAAACGTCCGCTGGACAGTTGCTTCTTCAAGATTTGTTTCAGGCAAGTCCAGGATACATAGACCAACATAAACCCACAGACACAATGTACATCATTATGTTATAATATATACAGTATAACAAAGACTATCAGAGTTTCCTTCCCCACCTCTAATTGTTTGTTTGTTTTTATTGAAGTGTAACTGACTTACAGTATTATATTAGTTTCAGGTATACAGCATATTGATATTACATAATGGTCACCACTGTAGTTACTATATGTCCCTATAACTGGGAGTTTGTACCTATTAATCCCTCTTAAACTTTTTCACCCATCCCCTCACCTCCCTCCCCTTGATTGATTTTACCATTTGGTTGGTAGCTGTTTAGGATTTAAACCTGGTATTCTTTTTATGTTTTCCCTGAGTTTTTATTATGGGAAATTTCAAACATAAGAGTAGAAAGAATGGTATAACAAGCCTCCATACAGCCATCATCCAGCTTCAAAAATGACAGCTCATAGACAGTTTTATTTTTTATTTGTATGTCCTCCACGTCACCTCCTCCCTCCCCTCTGGGTTATTTTAAACATATTTCAGATATTGTAACTTTGCATCCATAAATATCTCCACTTGTATCTCTAAAAGACCAGTATCCTTAAACACAGCTTCCGTACCATCACAGCTAAAATAATAAACAATAATTCCTTACTAATCATACATTGAGGCAGTGTTCAAATTTCCCCAGTTGTCTTATAAAGGTTCTTTTTCAGTTGTTTCATGAACTCAGGATCCAAATAAGATTTAACCATTCTCATTGATTGTTATGTCCCTTGGGACTCTTTTAGCCCATGGGTCCCCCTCCTTTGCTCCCCCACTTTTTTTTACCTTGCATTTTATTTGCTGCAGACACCTAGTTGCTTCCCATAGTCAGCATTTTGCTCATTGCATCCCATGGCATCATTTAACGTCTTCCGCTGCCCTCTCTATTTCCTAAATTGGTTTTAGATATAGAGGCTTGATCAGGTTCAACTCAAATATGGACAAGAATGTTCCATAGGCATTGTTGCCCATCTCCATCAGGAGCACATCATGTCCAGTTGTCTGTCTTTGAGGGATATCAGCATCCCTTGATCATTTTTGCCTAGATCGTGTATTTTGATAGTGTTTACAATTCTGTCATTCCTTCTTTAGGTATTAGTCGAATATGCCTATTAAGAGAAAGTTCCCCCAGTTATCTCTTTGGCTCCTGGGTCTAGGTTTATTGCTCTTTACCATCCAGCTGATGTAGCCCCCCTGATGTTCCTTCAGGTCCTGTGTAAATGGTACCCTCGTGTGCAGCACCACCCCGCTGTGGCACGGGGACAGAATCCTGTGGGGAAATAACCACTTCTTCAGGTAACAGCTTGTGTTCACTAGTATGTTCACTCATACACCTTTTCTCTTATCTGAGTGTAAAACACGTTGATTTTCTCTAATGGTGAAAAACCCCACAGAATTAATTTACCTAAGAGGAAACGGCGAGATTGGTTGAAAGACTTTGAAAAAGAAACGGGCCCCCCAGAGCATGACCTGGATGCAGCCAGTGAGGCTTCCTCGGAACCAGACTATAACTATGAATTTGCACAGATGGAAGTTATCATGAAAACGCTGAATAGTAATGGTAAGACCCTTAAGCATTTACTTTCTTACTCTACTCTTTAAATAAACCTGAGGAGAATGTGAGCATGGCTAGAGAATTGTCAGTCTGATCTCTGGTGTATCAAGTTGGGGATTCTGTTGCAGGAATAAAGATTTTGACCTTTTTATTTATCTCTATTTCTGGATTTTAAAAAGTCCCCTCTTTTTAATTATAAAAATGAAGTATGAAGAAAAGGCCAGATGGGAAAATAAGTGTAATGTATTACTCTGAAGAGTATAGAATAACAACGAAAAAGAACATCTTTAAGATTAGAGATTAACATTAGCTACTGGGGCTTTTGTCAGCATAGCACAGGGAAGACCACAGTTGGAACTCAGACTTCATCCCACTCTGTTACTTGCTTACCAAGTTGGGAGGAATCTCGACAGACATTCCAAAGTGATGCTCAGACATCAGAGTCACATTAATGGGTCATTTAACAACATGGCTGAGCAACAAGTCTCTCCTGGAGTGATTTTTTGAAAGCCCACATAGATGCAGGGTGTGACAGGAGGGTGCAGCTCCAAACTCCAGATGGAGGAATGCCCATCAGAAGAGAGATTATTTCTTCAGATGAGGTTACAGAATTCTAGACATCTCTGTGCTCTAACTCTGTGGCATATCCAGGTGGTATCCATTTAATCATGTATCATCCCACATCACAGATTTCTAATTTTCTCCAATTGCTACCGTCTTAACATATATCTAAATATTTATGTATACATAAATATATTTATATAAATATTTATATATATATGACCCCCCTCAATAACCAGTGAGTATTTAGCGCTCACTAAATACTCATTTGTTAATTTCTCCAAGCTTTCTTAGCCACAGCAGTTCATCATCAGTGGTCTTGGCTCATGGTGTTAACATGAGTATCCGTTTGTGTTCCAGATCAGGCCTTGCTCTCCAGTGTTGATTTTATCCATTTAAAAGTAATGTTTCCCCTTCCTTATGCTTTACTCAACCCCACTGCTAAATGGAGCTCCCCTGTGGGGCACACAGATGTGCTCTGTTATGATGCTGAAATGCTGGTGGCCGGACAGAGTTCACGCCCTTCACCTCTACCGCTAGGTGGCTTCCCGGTCATGAGCCTGTCTGCCTGGTGGCCATCCCCTTGGTGGTCCTATTTGAAGATTCTCTTCCCTCTCATGTGGTTTCAGACGGAGCTCCTCCACAAACACTGGGATGAAGGTTAACTGATTGGCTTTAGCATGAGGGAGCTTGGCTGGTGTTTAGCAGTGCTGCTCGTCAGTGCTTGTGCTACATGCTTTGGCCAAATCTAACTAACATGATGGGGAAGAAGCTGAAGTTTTCTGCCTGGCCTTTTCTGCCTGAGGTGCCCTGAATTCTTGATGGAGGGATGCTCCCTTTTCAATTATGACCCTTTCCTCCCCATGTCCCAACTCCATTGCCTTCCAGTGGTTAAAATCCAGTGGCTGTTCTTTTCCCCGTGTATCCAACAGCACGAAAGTGTCACTAGTATTATTGCTCCTCATACTAGCAACTATTATTTCTGTTGACAGCACAGCAGTTCAGGACATAGTACTTCTGGGTAAATAGTCACCTGCATTATCCCAATAATAGACTAGAATAATGGATTTTCAAATCTCTAGAATAAATAATGATCTGAAACCCAATTCTTTTTTTTTTTTTTTGTGGTATGTGGGCCTCTCGCAGCTGTGGCCTCTCCCGTTGCGGAGCACAGGCTCTGGACACACAGGCTCAGCAGCCATGGCTCACGGGCCCAGCTGCTCCACGCCATGTGGGATCTTCCCGGACCGGGGCACGAACCCATGTCCCCTGCATCAGTAGGCGGACTCTCAACCACTGCGCCACCAGGGAAGCCCCCCAATTCATTTGAATTAAGAATAAAAGCAAACCTAGTATCTGTAGACCATAATATGTTCTTCCTGAGGCTTCAGAATAGGAATCAGACATTTAACTATTTTCACAGAGTCAATGGCAGCTCTAAAGTAAAGAGCAATTAAGGGGCTGGTGAAGGATCATAGAGCTTATTCCATCCGGGATTAAAAGGTTCTCTTTTTCCCCCAAAGGATCTACTTTCCTTTGATTTAGTGCCTTGGGCATCTTGATATGAATTAATTCTAATTCTGTGGGTCACATAAATTCCCTTCAACCTCTACACCATTACCCTCTCTCTTTTCCATTCTCGGGACAGATAAGGAAGTTTGAGCTCATTGCATAGTTACATACCAGGCAGAGAATAAACTAAGGAAGAAGAGAGGATACTATGCCCAAAAGAAAGGGGGTCCTTTCTGTCGTCCTAAAACATTTACCTCTTTGGTTTCTTGGCCTGAGGCTCTAGGCTTACTGAGTTTTAAAACAGTTCATACAAGAGGAAGAAAGAAAATAGGGAGAAAAAGGAAACTGTTAACATTCTCTTGTAAAGTGGATTGGTTGTTTGAGAACAGACCAGATCATCTTCGGCTTCTGTCCTACGCCATATCATAGAGTCAGAGTGACTTGCTGATTAGGGTGACCTTTTTAAGAATATGTTGTATAGTGATAAAGGCTTAAAAGAGGTTAATTAATTCGAAAAGAAAATGTTATCAAATATGTCTAAGAGAAAAGTGTTTCCAGACTTGTGTTGGGATCAGAGAAGAAAAAGACACCTCAGTCCCTGTACCTCTACCAGGTTTGTGTGTAGCATAGCCAGACTCAGAGTCTCCAGGCAAGGCTTCCCAGGCTGGTCTGTGGCAGGCTTGGGGAGGGATACTTTGAGTTGCTCTCTCTTGCATATCTGCATGTTGATTTGTGGCCACTGAGAAAGCCTGGTGAGTAGTAGGGTTGCTATGTCGTGGTAGCTGCTAAAGCAGTTTAAAAAGGCCTCAGTCACATTACCTCTGCATTGGCATGGAACCCCCTACCTCAGCCATCTGGGGTCATGTGTGTTTCTACTTACCACTGACCCACAAGTAGAAATAAGAATTAAACATCTTATTCAGTGTCCTTTAGCAAAAACCCTAGGATATGATTTTATTTAAAAATTGGTGTGTTTCCCAGTTTTCTCTCTCTGGAAAAGATTCATAAACACTCAGTTAGGGCCCTAAAAATGGATGGTGAGGACCCTGTCCTTTCTTTTTTAAACCTAGAGCCTAAATAGAGAAAAAATATATGTATACTGTTTGAGAAATATGTATATTTTTTAATTCCAAGAGAACTTTTCTTCTCTAGCCCTTACGTGTAAGATTTCTTTAAACTCCCTCAAAAAAGATCACCGTATTATTCTCCCCCCACCCCGCCCGCCCCAGAAGTTCTAGGGCTACGTTAGAAGTTCTAATCCTTTGGAGTATGTCAGTTTTTACTCTGTGGAAAAAGTCTTACCCACCCATGGTCTGCCTTTGTGTAAAAGGGTTTTTTTTTAGGAGTCCATTTTCCATTGGCCTTTCAAGTTAACATATTTCAGGGACTCTGTGTCAGGACTCTATGAAGAAAAGTATTCAGCTTTGAAAAAATAATGAATCTGAGAATTTTATATCAGCGAAGAACAGTATTTTTTTTTTAAATCTACTCTTTAACAGAGTACTAATTCTGAGGAAAACATTGGAGGTAAGAATACAATTTATTACTAAGTTTATTTCCTACCCCAGACAATTAGCTCTGATCTGAGTTCAGAACCCAGTTCTGTTGCTTATTAGCTGTGCAATCTTAGGTCAGCTACTTAACCTTTCTGAGTCCCAGTTTGTCTCATCTTTGAAATGGGAACGCCATCCACCCTTAAGTTTGTTGCAAGGTTTTCATGAGATGATGCATGCAAAGCGTATAGTGCCTCTACCTGAGATATAGCCAGCAGCCAGTAGAATTATTATTGCTGCTGTGGTTGTCATTTTTCTTAAAACAACTCACCTATACTCTGTGTATCTAGTGATTTTTAAAAGTACTTTCTACTCTGTTTTGTATTATTTAACCCTGTTTTTAAAGCTAACATGCTATTTTCTTTTCCTCTTCTCATAAAGAAAACTACTAAAATTTACCTGCTGATTTATTAGGGTCTTCTGGTAAAGTCAGTCAATAGCTATCATGAGGTGATATAAAAATTCCTCTTAATTTCCTTCTCTTATCCTGGAAATTAAAATGAGAGTCAATATATAGAAATACGACACGAGGGCTTCCCTGGTGGCGCAGTGGTTGAGAGTCCACCTGCCGATGCAGGGGACACAGGTTCGTGCCCCGGTCTGGGAAGATGCCGCAGAGCAGCTGGGCCCGTGAGCCATGGATGCTGAGCCTGCGCGTCCGGAGCCTGGGCTCCGCAATGGGAGAGGTCACAACAGTGAGAGGCCCGCATACCCAAAAAAAAAAAAAAAAAAAAAAATATGACACGAGCAGCACTGAATAATAAGCAAGTGTGTGAATCTCAGGCTAGTCTGAGAATACGAACACATCTCCTAGGTCCCATGTACTTCAGGGAAATATTTACCATTATGGTGATTTCTTTGTTTACCATCCAGATTGTCTAACATACTGTTTCCCTAGAGACAGCATGACTTTCTCTTTTGTGCATGTGGTCAGTGCCTTCCTTAATCTTTCTCCATTACATCCAGGCCATTGGTTGTTACCAAGCTAATGTCCTGCCGTAGCCAATTAGCTCTTTAGGACCGAGTCCTGCCTACACCACAGCCACCACTCGTCACAGTCATGGCCCCTTTCAACAAGACCCATTAGTATTTCTAATACCTGTTCACCCACGTGTGTGTTGGTGATCTCTCAATCTGCAAACGCAAAAAACCAGAAATAGTTGCAAGTGAATTGCTTTCTTGACTATTAACACCTGAGAAATTGCCAGACTGTATACTCAATCAGTGTTTTCAAACACATGCTGTGATCTGTAAGTTTCCTCTCACATTAGAGAAATTCAGGAGTAATAAATTTGTGGCTAAAATCAGAAATACAGACCCTTTGCCATGTGCTGAAACCAATGCTAGAAGAGCGTTAAAAAGTGACTGTCAGAAAAATCAAATCTCATGTGGCTCTGTCTTTGAAGTTGTCTTAGCTTTCATTGAGTTTTTCTTCTCGGTGGATAGAATCCCAACCCCCTTTCCCCTGTCATCTGCTTTTTGCAATTGAGTGGTCTATCTAAACATCAGGATGAACTCATCAAAGTGAAGAAAGTCACATAGTAGATGTGGGGAATGTTTCCCCCCAGGGCATTGATCTAAAATGTTAAGGAAAAGGAAGTGGAGAGGATTTCATCAGATGGGGCCTCTCAGGCCGCTCACAGGCAGCACATTGAAAGGCTCGATTCTGGGGGCAGGGATGGTTTTCACCGAAAGGAACACCCATGGGCTCCCTGTCGTAGCCACCGCTGAAGGCACCTCGCCTTGTCTCTTGGCTCACCAGACCCAGTTCAAAATGTGGTTCAGGTCCTGGAGAAACAGTACCTGGAAGAAAAGAGGAGCGCCCTTGAGGAGCAGCGGCTCATGTACGAGCGCGAACTGGAGCAGCTCCGCCAGCAGCTGTCCCCAGAGAGGCGGCCCCAGAGCAGCGGCCCTGACCGCCTGGCCTATAGCAGCCAGACAGCTCAGCAGAAAGTGACCCAGTGGGCAGAGGAGAGGTACGAAGGGGAACGGGGGTGGAGGCGCCCAGAGTCAAGGCCTCGGGGTCCTGGGGGAGGCGGTCGGAGGCACGTCAAAGCGGGACAGACCTGGCAAAGAGGGAAATCTTACTCCCGTGTCTGGATTGTTAGCACTTGCCTTTCCTTTCAGAGATATCATTTATCCTAAGTATGTTTACTGTGATGTTAGTTGTTAAAGATTACACCTGCCCCCTTACCCTTTAATAAAAACGGTGCCAAGTTAGAATACCACGGTCTGGTCTTAAAGTAGAGAACTTTTGAATAGTTCTTCAGCATAAAACCATTTCTTGTTTTTTATTTCTCTTATGTTGGAACCCATTTAAATAGAATTTTAATGTTAAGAAATCTACTAAATGTGAATTTTTTTTTTACCTTGTGACTTTATTTATATCAGAACTGAGGTAGTAGTGGAGGAAACGGTAACAAAAACAACCACAGTAGGTATTGCTGAGTTCTGTTGTGGTCTTACCACAGTCTAGGAATGCTGCTTATTTTATTTGATGCTCCCAGCAGCACCAAGCTGTGGGAACTATTCGTTCTGTCTTGTAGCTTGGACAATCATTTTAAATACCTTCCCTCAGTCACCCATTAAGTAAATGAAAAGGCCAGGGTTTGAACCTGGGTCTGTTGATAGTCCATTATCTCGTGTTGTAATAAAAATAATGGCGCCTGACGTGTCTTGAGCATTTATCACGTGCTGACACTCCAAGCAGTCGAAAATCCGAGTATAACTTTACAGTAGGTTCTTGATATCTGCATTCCACATCCACAGATTCAACCAACCATGGATCACAGTGAAAAAAATCTGTATCTCCGTGGGCCTATGCAGGTCAAACCCATGTTGTTCAAGGGTCAGCTGTACCCTTTGTTTCATTCAGTGGGTAATTTTTGCATATCCTGTGATGGACCATGCACTTTAGGTGTAGTGACAAGCAAAAAAGACATGGTCCCTGCCCTGGGGGTGCTTACAGCTTCGTAGAGGAGACGGACATTATTGGTCAAATAATTACACAAATAAATGAAAAATTGTAACTATGATGAAGGCTACTGAGGCAAAAGATGTGGGGCTGGGAAAACATATAATAGGGTTCGGACCCAGTTAGGCTGTTAGAGAAACTTTTATCAGGAAGTGCTATTGTGTAGAGTTGAGAAACGAATTTCTGCTGCCACAGAGGTCCCTACGTCTCACCTTTTACCAACTGAAGAAATCACGTAAAACACTTTCTCCTTACTGGCTCCAGGTCTTCCCCACCCCAAAGCACACAGAAGTCGTAATCATTTCTTTTTCCTAAAGGATTGCTTTATTGGGTTTTGTGTGTACATGTGCATTACCATATCAAAATCTAGTTGTTTTCAAATGTTATATAATTTAAAACATGGTTTGAAGTTAAGTCACCCCACGTTTGCTCTTCATCTGTGGTTACCAGTGGAGAGCTCACGGAAACCTGGTGGGAAGAGAGGAGGATAAAAGGTGAATTGGCAAAAATAGCTTGAAAAACAATTGTTTGAGAGGAGTTTTCTTCTACTTTCTAACAACATGACTCACTTGGAAACGGGACTGCCGTTTTCTTTTGGACATTCTCATGTCCTTTTCTGCTGTGCCACAGGGATGAACTCTTCCGCCAAAGCCTGGCAAAACTGCGGGAGCAGCTGGTCAAAGCTAACACCTTGGTGAGGGAGGCTAACTTCTTAGCCGAGGAGATGAGCAGACTCACCGACTACCAGGTGACTCTGCAGATCCCTGCTGCAAACCTCAGTGCCAATAGAAAGGTAAGAATGTTCTCAAAGAAGATGAGAGCGAGAGGTACAACAGTAGATACTGTAAGTGGAACGTAAACCTGGCATCCACGGAACATCCGTGAGGAGACCCCGACGTGAGCCGGAGGGTCTGTTCTTTTTAAGACATCCTTTAGAGATCTTGGGTATATATGCCTTCGGGTATTTTATGATCAGAATATGAGAATTTGGGGGGCTTAAAAGCCTTGCTAATATAAATTCTTTCTTTAAAACAGTGAAACTGGGGAATTCCCTGGTAGTCCAATGGTTAGGACTCGGTGCTTTCACTGCTGCGGTCCCGGGTTCAATCTTTGTTTGGGGAACTAAGATCCTACAAGCCGCTGGGATGGCCAAAAAATAAATGAATGAATAAATAAAACATTGAAACTAGAAATATATATAAGTAATTCCTCCTGCTTTTCTCTTTCATATAAATGCCTCCTGAAATGGGGGAATGTGTGTATATTTTGTGATAGTACCATTCTGAGAGTGAATTCTTCGAGAAAGGAAGACTCATATGATACCTGTTTTTCATACACAGAAGGATTCTTTGCAGCCATTGGGAAGTTTCCTGTCATTTCAACTTGAAGAAATTTTCATTTAAGGAGAAACTTTGGAAGAAATAATTTTTCATCCATTCATTTTTCCCTCCAGCAAGCGAGCTAGAAACGAGTCAGAGAGTATCTCGTCAGTGTTCTTGCATTTTAATCTTTTGACCAAGTAGTTCTCCTTTGAGAAATTTATTCTAAATCTGTACTTATAGACGTGTTCATAAACATTTATGGGCTTTTGTACCAGGACACTTATCACAGTGGCCTGTGTAATAGCAAAAATTTGAAGCAGCCATGATGTTGACCAAGAGAATTAGTCAAGTGAGTGATACATCCCTATAATGGATGGCTGTGTTGCTATGAAAAATCATGTTTATGAAGAATATTTAACCACACAAGAAGGTGAACTGTGGAGAGAGAATTGGGATAGGAAATTTGTATATTTGTTTGGTTCTGACTGTGATAAAAATAAACTGTGTGTGCATGGGTATACAAAGAAGATTGAAAATAAACCAGAATACTCCCTAGGTGATAGGGTTTCATCTTCTTTTGTATACATTATGTGTTTTTTCTTTTCAAACTTTCTACTTTACGATAATACATATTGCTTCAATAATCCAAAAGAGTTATAACAAGATGCGTTATGTTTGTTTTTTGTTTTTGTTTTCCTTCATTCTGCAGAGAGGAGCCATAGTGAGCGAGCCAGCTATTCAAGTGAGGAGGAAAGGAAAGAGCACCCAAGTGTGGACCATCGAGAAGCTGGAGAATAAGTTAATCGATATGCGAGACCTTTATCAAGAATGGAAGGAGAAGGTTCCTGAGGTAAGAGGGACAAAATGTAAAGGAGCTTTGGTTGTGCTAAAAGGACAAGAATTTAAGTGATTTAATCGTCAGAACACACATATGTGCGTCAGTGAATATCTGTCGTGCTACTTGGGACATTTATATTAGAAATGTAAAGTGAAAGTGACCTTGAGAGGATCAGTTGGATCGGTCATAAAACATGTGATCCCCACACAGATAGGAACTAAATGAAGAGAACACATAGCGTGTTCTTATTGGGTTGCTACTACATTTCAAGTGAAGTAGGACAAAGTGAACTTGTGCTGTTTCGTCAATGCTGTTAAAAATCAGCTTAAATGGAGCCAGTGTGGATTTTGTATTCATTAGCATGTGTTCGTGCTCCCCTAGCTGTGTTCATGGCTAGGTAGATGCTAAGAAGAATTTTAGAAAGCATGATCCATTTTTTCTACATTAGTAATGGAAAAAAAGATTCGGTGAAGGAAATGAGGCAAAGCACAGGGAATGAAACCTTGCAGGTGGGGTGTGATAGGGAAGACGGGGTGTGATAGGTGGGGCTGTAACCAAAGAAGAGCTCTTCCTGCCCTTATGTCACTTAACAAGCCCCTCCCGTGGGATAGTTCTGTTTTATTCGTGTGACGTGATTCTATTTTTACTTCTTTTTAATTTATTTGGATAAGTGCTTTTTTTAAAAAATTTATTTATTTATGGCTGTGTTGGGTCTTCGTTTCTGTGCGAGGGCTTTCTTTAGTTGTGGCAAACGGGGGCCACTCTTCATCGTAGTGCGCAGGCCTCTCACTACCGCGGCCTCTCGTTGCGGAGCGCAGGCTCCAGACGCGCAGGCTCAGTAATCGTGGCTCACCAGCCCAGTCGCTCCACGGCATGTGGGATCCTCCCAGACCAGGGCGTGAACCCGCGTCCCCTGCATTGGCAGGCGGACTCCCAACCACTGTGCCACCAGGGAAGCCCAGTGCTTTCTTTTTAAAACATTTAAAAATGCTGGTTTTAAATAGTATTGTTTAAGTTGATGTTTTGTTTCCTACTCGCCTTCCGCCCGCCTCTCCTACCATTCAGACAAAGCGACTCTGCGGGAAACGAGGTGACCCTTTCTATGAAGCCCAAGAGAATCACAACCTAATTGGCGTGGCTAATGTGTTCTTGGAGTGTCTGTTCTGTGATGTGAAACTTCTGTATGCAGTTCCTATCATCAGCCAGCAGGGGGAGGTAAGGACAAGCCAGCCTCTGAGAAAATGGCCATGGTTCAAGTTTGGGTTTTTTTTCCATCTTTATTGGAGTATAATTGCTTTACAATGTTGTGTTAATTTCTGCTGTACAATGAAGTGAATCAGCTATATGTATAGATGTACCACCAATATCTCCTCCCTCTTGAGCCTCCCTCCCACCCTCCCTATCCCACCCCTCTAGGTCATCACAAAGCACCGAGCTCAAGTTCATTTTTTATTTTTTAATTCGATTTAAGCTCTGTTCTTGAGGTAGATCAAGAAACTAGGGTGAAGCATCAGGATCACATTCTTCTTTCTCTACTAATATCAAAAGAAACTATCAAAATTAAGGCATGGTTTTAAAAGATTATTAGAACATGTTTTTTATTTGTGGTTCACAAGTATTTTCTTTGTTTTAATCAAATTTGAAAGCTTTTGGAAACCAGATTCAGCTCTGTGCCCCATATTGATTTCTCTTTGAATCTCTCACCTCTGTAGTACACTTTAACTCCTTCCTGGCCCTAAGTGGTCTTTACAACATACAACTTGGGAGGATTATTTTGAAATTCTAAAATATTCAAAGAAAACAAGCTTAAGCATCCCACTGTTACCTCCTCTTTTTTAAAAAAATGCCCCTCATATTTCATTTATTTCATTATATTGGCCTTCTGTCAGCCTGAAACATTTCAGAAAATGTTCAAGTTCAAACTTTTTTATATTATCCACTTCATCAACTGATGTTTTCATTTTAAATTTAGTAACATCCTTATTTCCTAGCTTATCCTTCAATAACATGCAAACTTGGAAATACTAAGTTATTTCTTGTGATTCTTAGAGCAGACTAAGAATAAGGTGCCATTCTGCCCAAAGGGAACCCAGAAAATAGACCCTAGATTCCCAGTTGTGATGTGTAAGTGCACAGCTCACATTCCACATGTAGTAACCCACCTGTGGACATTATGCTCTAGGAAAATAGTGGGCTAAGTTGCTTTATCCCATGTTAAAAATGGGCACAACTCCTATGGCAAAGAGATCTAGTGGCTGAGTCCGTAGTCAGGGTTTCTTAAGCTAGGGTCCATGGTGGGCTTTGAGTATTTCGTTAATCCCCTGAAATTATACTAAAAATGTATTAGGGTCTCAAAAAACGTTGGGGAAAAAAGCTTAAGAGCCACTGTCTTCTAACGTTTTCTCATATTTCCTTTCTTCCCCTTCTCTTGCTCCTTCCTCCATATTTGTCTCACTTGTCAAATACCGTCAACTAATTTCTCTCAGGTCTTGGGTGTCAGGGCCAATTGCTCTGTGGAAGTTAGATCTGAGCTACCTTTAAAAAATAAGCTTCACTATGTAAGATGACACAGCAGTGCCAGAACATGTGTCCCCTTCACAAGTCCAGTCATTACGACCTAAAACTGTGTTGCCAAAGAAAACCTGACCAGTTACAACACTGAGAATGCAAAGGTCAGGGTCATTCCTATCCTTAAATCAGTTCTGTGAAACCAGCTATAAGAGAGACACTGCTAAACTGGCACCAATGCAGAGAACCACCAGGATAATCTGGAAACTTAAGTTCCCCCCACCCCCCCTTTTTTTTTTTTTCGAAAAAGTCTCAAACTATTTCCTTATAACTTGGTGACTTTGTCGCTCCTCCTGGAGTAGGTCTTACCCCCTCACCCTTCTCCCAGCCCTAAGGTCACTTCCATTCTCATTCTCTGCTCCCAAGAGGTTAGGGGAGAGGCTCCATGAGCCCAGTGGCCATGACTGTTTGGTTTACTGTTGTAAACACAGCACTTAGTACAGTTCCCGGCACACACTGACTCTCAGTAAATGTTGAGTGGATAAATTTATCTCCTAACAACCTGCATGTATCTCTATTAGAACAGCTAGTTTATACTGGGTTTTTATTTACTTATTTGTTTGTTTATTTATTTATGTATTGGCTGCTTTGGGTCTTTGTTGCTGCGCGCGGACTTTCTCTAGTTGTGGCGAGCAGGAGCTACACTTCGTTGCGGTGCGTGGGCTTCTCATTGCGGTGGCTTCTCTTGTTGCAGAGCACGGGCCCTAGAGCGCACGGGCTTCAGTAGTTGCAGCACCCGGGCTCAGTAGTTGTGGCTCATGGGCTCTAGAGCACAGGTTCAGTAGTTGTGGCACACGGGCTTAGTTGCTCCGTGGCATGTGGGATCTTCCTGGAACAGGGCTCCAACCTGTGTTCCTTGCATTGGCAGGCGGATTCTTAACCACTGCGCCACGAGGGAAGCCCCCTACACTGGGTTTTTAATTCTGTGTCTTTCCCCACTTGACTGTGAGTGCCCAGACAGCAGAGCCTGTGTCTTTTTATCGTGGTGTTCCCACGATGCCAGGTATTTGATCAAATGAGTAAATGAATGAATATGTGAATGAGGGAAACAGATAACTCTAGGTAGAATGTGATAGCTGCCTTTGTGCTGTTCATGGGCTGTCCTGTAGAAGACGGGTAAGAATGAAGATGACTCTGGGAGGCAAGGTACAAAGGCAAATTTGGCTCAAAGTAAGGCAGGGTGATTACAGGGCAGGCGATGGAGTGGGCTGGCTCTGGAAGTACTGAGAGCTTCCCGTTGCTGGAGGTGCCCCAGCAATAACAGTGGAGCTGCTCGCCGGAGATGTCGTAGCATGCTTTCCACCTCAGGTCAGTATTGTCCACGGGATGTCTTTTAACCCCACGGCACTCTGGTTCCTTGACCCAGGTTGCCGGGCGTCTCCATGTGGAAGTGATGAGAGTTACAGGTGCCGTCCCGGAACGCGTGGTGGAGGATGACTCCTCGGAGAACTCCAGTGAAAGCGGGAGTCTTGAAGTCGTAGACAGCAGCGGGGAAATCATTCACCGAGTCAAAAAACTGACATGCCGGGTGAGAGGGCAGGGCTGGGAAGGCTCAGATAAATGCCCTTTTCAATTCAAAACAATTTTATGGAAAATCTTAGGAGTTTTTCATAGAAAATGGTAAAAGTTAAACTTTCTGACAATAAATACAATAACAGACAGTACTTTTCCCAGAAGTGCAGCACACTTTCTGATGACAGTTGTATGAAATTTCAGAAGTCTGTGTTTGTGGCATGCAAGGAGTGCATATTGTTTAGTGAATCATGCTTTTCTAGTAAAGGTCACAGCTGTGTCAGAAACTCGGTCATTAGGAAAGTTTGAGAGGGATGTGTGCATTTGTCACCATGCTCACATACTGTAGTTATGCAACTATGGTACACATTTCATTACAAGTAGGTAACCCTTAATGAAATATTTTCAGTTGTCAAATGGATGACTGATTTATTTATTTCATCACCCACTCTTAAATTTGAGGTAGCTGGGTATGAAAAGAATGCATAGTTTGTTTTCTTTATGAGAGTTATGTTTGCATTTTTTTCTCTCTCCAGGTAAAAATTAAAGAGGCAACTGGGCTGCCCTTAAACCTCTCAAATTTCGTCTTCTGTCAATACACATTCTGGGACCAGTGTGAATCCACAGTGGCTGCCCCAGTAGTGGACCCAGAGGTGCCTTCCCCACAGTCCAAGGATGCCCAGTACACTGTGACCTTCTCTCACTGTAAGGTACAAATGCCATTAAAAAATGAGCTACTTGGGAAACAAACGGCCGTGGCTCAGTTCAAAAGTCTACTTGTAACTTAGAGTTTTTTCCCATATGAATGTTTCATAAACATAATAGGTTTATTGAGCTTTTTAACCTCAAAACGTACTTTAATACAAATTCAGATCGTTTGAAAGTGTTTAAAATAAAATCTGGGGACTTCCCTAGTGGCACAGTGGTTAAGAATCCGCCTGCTAATGCCGGGGACATGGGTTCAAGCCCTGGTCCAGGAAGATCCCACATGCTGTGGAGCAACTAAGCCCGTGTGCCACAACTACTGAGCCCACACTCTGCAACTACTGAAGCCCATGCACCTGGAGCCCATGCTCTGCAACAAGAGAAGCCACTGCAATAAGAACCGCAGGCACCACAATGAAGAGTATCCCCTACCCGCCGCAACTAGAGAAAGCCCACACGCAGCAACGAAGACCCAATGCAGCCAAAAAATAAAATTTAAAATAAATAAATAAATAAAAGAAACTCTGAAAGACCTCTCCCTGAAATCTGTGATGACCAGTGACAATTTGCTGTATATTATGTGTGTGCAAACATATGTTCATACACATAAATGGCCAGAGATACACACTCTTAACGTCACGCATGCATAACTTTAAAAAGTTTTTTACAAAAATGTGATCACATTTTACAGATTGCAGAATTGCATTTTATTATTTTAATATACGTGAGCATCTAACCATATAAGTTGCTGTAGATATTTTTCATTCTTTTGAAATCTAAGCATAGCATTCTAAAGTCCCATGTGAGCTTTTAAAGATCATACAAAATGAGAGAGGCGAATATTTGGTGAATATTGGTTGGACCTATTTTGTGACATCAGCTACTCTTCCTGTCTTTCATATCAGACTGCCAACCAGTCATTTCTGACAGCCAGAGTCTAGCCTCTGTGTAATTTTGTTTTTCTTTGGGCAATTCTCCATAGATATTCAAGACCCCTTCTTTTCGAAATGGTGCCTATTCTTTCTGGTTCTACAGTTAGAAGACAAATCCATATCACCACCTATAAAATTTCCCATATGTAAAGTCCGTCAAGGTTTTTTTTTGAAAGGCTAGATTTCTCTTTTTTTAAGATATTTATTTTTTGGTTGCACCAGGTCTTAGTTGTGGTAGGCGGGCTTCTTAGTTGCGGCACACAGGCTCCTTAGTAGTGGCATGCATGTGGGATCGAGTTCCCTGACCAGGGATCGAACCCAGGCCCCCTGCATTGGGAGCATGGAGTCTTATCCACTGTGCCACTGGGGAAGTCCCTGTCAAGTTTTTATTTATTTGTTTTTTAAAGATCTTTTTTGATGTGGACCATTCTTAAAGTCTTTATTGAATTTATTACAATATTGCTTCTGTTTTATGTTTTGGTTTTTTGGCCCCAAGGCATGTGGGATCTTAGCTCCCCGACCAGGGATCGGACCCGCACCCCCTGCATTGGAAGGTGAAGTCTTAACCACAGGACTGCCAGGGAAGTCCCCTGTCAAGTCTTTATTTTGATGAGAATAGCCCACTTTTTATTTTTACCTGTATTCACCAAGTCTGTTTCTTAATTCTTTATTAATCTTTTGTTGTTGTCATTATGGTTCTCTGAATACTCTTTTAAATATTCCCCATCTTTCTTTGGATCCAAAAAGCTGCTTATTTAGAAGGATGAAACCTGGATTTTAAGTACATCCTAGTTAACAGCTGGTTTAATAGATGCTAGTCTCAGAGACTTTGGACTCGCTGTGTGACCTTGGGTTTTTTTGTTTTTTTTTTTTTTCTTGTGGTGCGCGGACCTCTCACTGTTGTGGCCTCTCCCGTTGCGGAGCACAGGCTCCGGATGCACAGGCTCAGCGGCCATGGCTCACGGGCCCAGCCGCTCCGCGACCTGTGGGATCTTCCCGGACCGGGGCACGAACCCACGTCCCCTGCATCGGCAGGTGGACTCTCAACCACTGCGCCACCAGGGAAGCCCAACCTTGGGGTCTTTTGGGGCTTTTTTTTAACCTCTAAAATGCGTAGTTTGTGCTAATTGGTCATGAAGTTTATTTTCCTTTTAAAATTCTGGCTCTGTCTCCAAATAAAATAAGAAGTTAGGTAGTATAAGGTTAAACCAATACAGCACAGCCCTTTCGAGAAATTAGAGTCACCTGAGATTCCACTAATGGGAAGGAAGTCCGCATGGTCCTTGCCTGCTGCTTTGTTCCAGGTGATGCCTCACTGCTCCGTCTATTCAGCACCCGTTTCCTCATGCTCATCTGTTTGTATTTCACAACAAAGAGTTGGAGTGGGAGGGTTTAAGAGTAAGAGCGCAGAATCTTGGAGATAATCGTATAAAATTTAATTCTGTTTTGGTCTTCTAAGCCATAGCAAGGAACAATCAGAAGTTCCCTTTTTTTTTTTTTTTTTTGCTGTGCTGATTGGTCTGTTCTGTCTGAAAGTCAAAGTGGTCCCAGGGAAAAGAGAGTGAACCAAGAGGAAGGGAGGACAGATTCAGCTCTGCAGCCAACAGGCAGTGCGATGTGGGGCTGCTGCTTTCCTCAGTGTCCTCATTTATCAAAGAAAGGAGTTCAGGGCTTCCCTGGTGGCGCAGTGGTTGAGAGTTCGCCTGCCGATGCAGGGGACACGGGTTCGTGCCCCGGTCTGGGAGGATCCCACGTGCCGCGGAGCGGCTGGGCCCGTGAGCCATGGCCACTGAGCCTGCACGTCCGGAGCCTGTGCTCCGCAACGGGAGAGGCCACAACAGTGAGAGGCCCGCGTACCGCAAAAAAAAAAAGGAGTTCAGTTAACTTACCTCAGAATATCACTTCCCATCTAATATTCTGGTTTCTTTGCGGTTTTCTGTGAAACAGCAGCGATGGTTTTAAGGTTGGGATCAGGCTAGTGTGCTCTGAAATGACTGTATACAGCTGAAAGTTAAAAAGGAAGTTTCAGATTCCTTTCTGCCTAACTCCTGTCGCCCTTTCCTCTCCCCCGCGTATCCCAGGACTACGTGGTGAGTGTAACGGAAGAATTCCTGGAGTTCATTTCAGATGGAGCATTGGCCATCGAAGTGTGGGGCCACCGGTGCACCGGGAACGGCAGCTCTGTCTGGGAAGTCGATTCCCTTCATGCTAAGACAAGAACGTTGCATGACAGGTTTGTGCTTGGCTGAGGGCTTTAGACGCAGGGTCAAGGCTCACCCTTGGACAGTGGTTGAAGAATAAGGACTCTCTGAGCCTGTTTCCTCCTTTGTGAATGGGAATGGTGAAAGGAACTACCAGGCCCTGGAAAAATTCGATGGGGAAAGGAAAGTCTTTTCAACAGATGAGACTGAAACATCTGTGTACCTTTATGGAAGAAAACAACCTTGATCTTAATTCACAGGATACACAACACTTAATTTGAGATGGAGCATGACTTTAAATGTAAAAGATAAAACTGTAAAGTTTATAGAAGAAAACAGAAGGGGATCTTCTTTTAAAGTTGACCATTTGCCTCTTCCGTGACCCAGCAATCCCACTCCTAGGTATTTACCCAAGAAAAATGAAAACATAAGTCCATAAGCAGCCTGGTACATGAATGTTTATGGCAGTTCTATTCATGATATCCCCCAAACTGTAAACAACCCTGTGTCCTTCAGTGTGAGAATGTTTGATAAACAAATTGCGTTATTAGTCGTATAATAGAATATTACTCAACAATAAAAAAGGACTGTGTCCCACTCTTACATATTGTGGATGAATCTCACAAACATTGTTCTGCGTCAAAGGAGCCAGACCTGGAAGAGTACACTGCTGCATGATTCCATCTAGATGAAATTCTAGAGCAGGTAAAACTAATCTGTGAGGTTACACAGCTGCTGCAGGTGGTGTGGGGATTGAGTGGGAAGGGCCTGAGCAGACCTGCTGTGGTGATGGCCAGGTGTATGCACAGGTGTATGCATTTGTCACCATCCCTCCAAGTCTACGCCTGAGATCGGGACAGTTCACTGCATATAAGGTATATATCAATAAAATAAATGAAAAGAACCCATACCACAGGATCGTTCTGAGTGTTAAACAAGAAAATAATCTATGTGACACACATAGCACAGTGCCTCACGGATAGTGAGTGCTCAGGGACTGGGGCCTTCTTCCTGTTGCTAATAATGTCCCGGACAATGACACGGTCGTTGGTTGGAACGTGTTTCTGCAGGTGGAATGAGGTTACTCGCAGAATAGAGATGTGGATCTCCATACTAGAGCTGAATGAGCTGGGGGAGTACGCCGCTGTGGAGCTTCACCAGGCAAAAGATGTCAACACAGGAGGTGTCTTTCAACTCAGACAGGTACTAGGTTTGTCTTTGCTTGTTTCGTGTTTTCTCCCTGTCCCACTCTTACAGTTTCTGGAATTTTCTAGTTATTTGCCTCTCTGTTCCCTAATTCTTTCCCCTTCCTTGATCCTCTTCCCCCATCCATCCCTCCCCATCCCCATTCCTGGTCCCCATTTCCGCATCACACCCCCGCCCCTGCAGGGTCATTCCCGGAGAGTGCAAGTCACAGTGAAGCCTGTCCAGCGTTCTGGGACACTGCCACTCATGGTCGAAGCTATCTTGTCCATCTCCATTGGCTGCGTGACCGCCAGGTCCACCAAGCTCCAGAGAGGGCTGGACAGTTACCAGGTGAGACCAACAGATTGCAAACAGTATTTAACAAAGATTGGTTAGTGTAGAATTAAGGTGGTCAGTGATCTGTGACGGAGACCTGTTCAGGAATATAACTGAACTCCTTGCCTTAAGCATGTATTGGCCTCCGCCACCCCATCCATATTTCCGTCCGTTGCCTTTTTGCTAGGTTTAAATTACTGTGTTGGCTTAGTGCCGATTAATAATAATTTTATTTACAAATACACATCGATGCTACAGTGCTCATTTACTTTAGGCAGGATTTATTTTATATCTGGCCCAAATTATGTTGGGTGTTTGATATTGCTGGCTTTGGCCTGATCCACTTTTATTAATAGAAAGTTGCCCCCATACACTGGCATACTTAACCAGCTCTCTGAAAGCTTTACTTTTTAATTGGAAGTTGTCCTCATGATCATTTTTGTTCATTAAATCTCCTTTTGCTAAACCTTCTTTTCTCACTTAAAAAAAAAATTAAAAGATGGAACCAGCTAAGAATTCATCTTATTTACCAGTCACAATAAACTGTAAGATCAGGAACTTGTCCCCAGGGGCCTGAAAGAATGCACGTGCTTCACCAAGTCCCCCCTTTACTATCAGATGTAATTAGGGACTGGGAAGAATCAGACCATTGAATTCCAGTTCTCTCACTGCCACACATGACAGGGAACACACTCCCTGTCATGATGGGGAGAAAACTTTTCTCTGTAGAGTCTGGGCGTAAGCCCAGCCTATCTTGAGAAGGGTTCATCTTCCATCTCAGTTTCCTTTTGGCTTCATGGCAGCAAAGACTTTACTGAAACATTGGCTTGGACTGTTGGGCCGTAAGGCAGGCACAGCTGTGTCAGACACTGCCTTCCTCATCCCAGGCCAGAACTGCCTCCGACTCAAAGCCTGGGAAGAGTATGAATGGAGTTGTGAGGCTGGAGTCTGCTGTTTCCAGGGACGCTTCTCCACCAGACTTTTCGCTGTATGTGGAGGGGAAGTTGGGTTGTCCCCCACTTGGCCATCAGCTCCGGGGGCAACCGCAGGGCCTGGTAGAAAGAGCACAGACTTGGAGTGAGGAGACCTGGGTTCTTAAGTTTTGTTTGACTTAACTGAGTAATTTAAACTTCGAGTTCCCCTTTTCTTTCCTCTGAAATGATGAGGTAGACGTAATAATTCTCTGAGGTCCCTTTCTGCCATAAAATTTTGTGGCTTAATAAATCTCTGATCTTAGATAAAACTTTGAATCTGTGTGTGTGAATTATGACCTATGAACATGGATCACCAACTGGCTGACTATTCCTGTTTGATGAACATTGCAAGGATTGATTGTTTGCACTTTTAAAAACAGCTATACCTCTTGAGTTAAAACTGATTTTTGTCAAAATTTGAGCTCTCAAATATCTGCCTTCCCCCAGTGTTGAATGCTCTTCTTATAGTATCTGTCATGCAAATTTAAACTGTGACTGTTTTAAAGCTTTTATTTTTCTTTGCTGCCATGCTCGAGGTCATGTCCAGTACCATTTTTGTTGTTGACATAGTACTTCACAATTATTTTGATGTGGGCTTCCCTGGTGGCGCAGTGGTTGAGAGTCCGCCTGTCGATGCAGGGGACACGGGTTTGTGCCCCGGTCCGGGAAGATCCCACGTGCCGTGGAGCGGCTGGGCCCATGAGCCATGGCCGCTGAGCCTGCGCGTCTGGAGCCTGTGCTCTGTGACGGGAGAGGCCACAACAGTGAGAGGCCTGCGTACCGCAAAAAAAAAAAAAGAATTATTTTGATGCAGTAGCTTGAGCCAATCCAGAATATGCTGATGTCACAACAGTTCTACATCATGAAAGCTCAAGCTAGTTTTTGATGAATAGAAGTATCTTCTTAGCCTAAAAGATAATGATAAATTAGAGCTGTTTGTACTTTATTCATTAATAGGAGGAATTAATTTGAGAAAAATTATTTCAGTAGTGGGCTTACTACTGAAGTTGGAGTTATCCAAATGAAAATGGTGGTTACCAAACTAAAACTAAAGTTTATTTTAAAGTCTACACAGAGAATAATCTTAACAGTATTTTTAAAGCACTTTTAAAAGGCAGTATATTTTGAAGTATACTTAGATATGAAAATAGTGTAATTATATTTTTTAAGGCATTTGAAAAAAAAGTTTGTCTTTTGTCTGACTAGGCCACTCCAGTTCCTTTTTTAATATTAATCCTCCAATAACCATAGAAAAATTAAAGAAGGTTGTTACATGACCCAGTATTCATTTTGAGTAGAACCTGCCTCCATAGAGATGGATATTCCCTACAAATGGGGATTTCTTTATTCTTGTTTCTTTCTTTTCTTCTTTTTTTTGGCTGCACAGCTTGTGGGATTTTAGTTCCCCGACTAAGGATTGAACCCAGGCCCTCGGCAGTGAGAGCACAGAGTCCCAACCACTGGACCGCCAGGGAGTTCCCTCTTTATTCTTGTTTCTAAGGAAAATTGTCTCAACTGAAACCTTTTTTTTTTTTTCACACGATGATTTTGTTTTGCAAATGTTTTGCCAAAATGCTTAGTTTATGTAATTATTGTAAAATGTTGCCATGGGTTTAGGACAGTTCTGATTTTTCTCTCCTGATTGGCATGGATACTGACATATCCAACAGTGGATAATGATAGAGCCATGTATCCAAAATAGTGGGCTGTGCTCTTACTGCAGTGGTACAGTATACAGAACCTTCTACAGTCTTCCCTCGGTATCAGGGGGGATTGGTTCCAGAACCCTCCCCCCCCTTGGATACTAAAATCTGAGAATGTTCAAGTCTCTTATATAAAATGGCCTAGTACACTTGGCCCTCCAATCAGGAAGGTTCTGTGGTTGGTTGAATCTGCAGGTGTGGAACGTGCAGATAAGGAGGGCTGACTGTATGTGGAGTCTTAGCTTCCTGGTGGGTCTTCCCCTGTGATGATTTCACAGTGACAGTGGTGTGGTGCAGGGACAAGGGCGCAGACCTGGCCTCCAGTCCTGACCCTGCCACTATCTGTGTGAACCTTGGTTTCAGTCATTTCATCCTTCAGGCCTTAGCTGCCTCACAGCTAAAACCTGACCAAGAGACTCCCTAAAGTCCTTTCTAGTTCTGCCCATTCTAAATCTCAGTAAAATAGCTCACCCAGAAACAAATAGTGACTGTTTGCATAACAGTGCCATAGCAGGGTTGTGTCCAATCCCCAGCTAAGAGAATCTGAGAGAGTTCCCATTTTTAAATGACTGCTTTCTCTATTAAAGAAAAAAATTAAATCTTAAATTCTTTAAGTAATTATAGACAAGTGAATTACATCCACTTTTTGAGATTCAGTTAAATGTTTTATTATGCCGATGTTGTGTGTGCTATCCATTGTAATGTGTGTGTTAAGCTTAAAGACTTATTTTCCTTGTGTGCTGTTTGAGAAAAAAAAAAATGCATGTCCTTTGTGTTTATTTTTTCTCTACCAGAGAGATGATGAGGATGGTGATGATATGGATAGTTATCAGGTATTACTGCTGCTGTCAATCCTGTGGCATGGGGCACAGCTGCTGCTAATTGCCAGCATTCGCAAAGCCGAGGGCAGGGAGGAGGAAAGGAGGAACGGAGAGCAAGAATATGCAGTTTTCACTCGCTTTTGACTTGCTTTCAGTGTAATCAGGGATACAATACTATTTCCCTGTCAGTTCAAAATTTATAAGCAGATACTGCACTTTTGCTATGCCATCTCAAATTGCTGGCTCGTAAAGCCTTTCTAAATAAGACCACTCTCACTGTATTAAATTGATGATCTTAAGAATTGTAGTTATCCTTCCATAATCTTTAAGCAGACCTGTCTTTCCTATGTGAACCTGCAGTTAGCTCCTTATATCTAAGAGAGTAGTACTGTTCTAACGTGCCATTGTATTTTTTAAAGACTTTTGCCGGTTAGGAAAACTGACGACATTTTAAGCACATGGTTTTATTTAGCCAGTTTTCTTCTCTCTTTAAGGCCAATCTTATTCATAACCTGGAGAATTTAGCTCTGAGCTTTAATCTCTTTTTGGAAATCTAGGGGAGAAAAAATATATGCAAACGTGAAGTTTTACCTAGTCGGGGCTGACTGGCCTACTGTCTATGGAATGTGGGATAACAGTAATGGTCAAGGTGGCAAACCAAGATGAACTTTTCTGGGTTGGTTCCCAGTCTTTGTACTGATTCTCTACATAAATTTTAAAAGCATGTTTTCCTGGTGTGCCTTCCTATAAGTAAAATGTGGGTCCATTGTAGGTAAAGCCTCAGAAGTTCTCAGGTGTCTGCTCTTAATGTAACGTCTTAAGGGTTAGGCCGGAATTAGGGAAGTCAAAGAGCATCCAGAATAGAATTGGTAGGTGGCTTTCCCACCTCATAACTTTACTAAGAAAGAAAACAAGCAAGTAAAAACAAATGGTAAGGGAGATACCAGTATCCCCTTGGATCTCAGCAACGCCATTAACTAACGTCCTGTGGCTGTCTGTGCGCTTGCTGCCACGTGGTTCACAGTTGAGTCCAGCGGCTGCTTCTGGGAGTTCTCAGCATGGCTGACTGCATGTTGGCTTCTTGCATGGGAAGTTTTCGGTTAGCCTCATGGTAGCGGTTGGAGGTAAAACCTTTGCAGCAAGTTTGAAAAGTTCTCCACTGATCTATTCTTTGCCTTTCAGAAAATACATCTTATCCAGCCATCGAGCTCTGAATGATGAAAATGCCTGTTGTTTTCCATTCCATTTGCTGCTTTGTGATTTGGGCTGTGTTTCTGGTGTCCTTCTGCTTAGAATCACAAACCCTTCAAACGAATAGCTACAACTTAAATACATGCACGCCCATACCATATAAGACTCATCCAGCAGCTGGTGTAGTTTGAGCTTCTCTTGCTTTTAAGCATAATTATCTTTTTGGAAATCCGGGGGCTCTGATTTCTGAGTCATGGGATCCTCAATCAGCATGCAGTGTTCCTGAGGCCTCTTTGCTTTCCTGCATATTAATCACACAGCAGTGTTCAATGGCCTTTCCTAATGAAAAGTTTCCTAATCAACTTAAACATCTTTTTTTTTTAAAAAGAGAAATAGTTATCTGTGCACTCTACAGGAAAATGTTTTCCTTCCCTGATGCCAGGAAGAAGACTTAAACTGTGTGAGAGAGAGGTGGTCTGATGCCCTCATTAAACGGCGAGAATACCTAGATGAACAGATTAAAAAAGTCAGCAATAAAAAAGGTATGTGAGGGCTCCCCTGGTGGCGCAGTGGTTGGGAGTCCGCCTACCGATGCAGGGGACGCGGGTTCGTGCCCCGGTCCGGGAGGATCCCACGTGCTGCGGAGCGGCTGGGCCCGTGAGCCATGGCCGCTGGGCCTGCGCGTCCGGAGCCTGTGCTCCGCAAAGGGAGAGACCATAACAGTGAGAGGCCCGCGTACCGCAAAAAAAAAAAAAAGGTATATAAGATTAAACTCTTGGCTGGGAGTAGTTTTTTCACTTCTAGACAGTAGTGGTAGGCTGTTTTCCTCCTTTAGCTGGACTGCTGTGTCTTAGCTTTTTGACCCCATGACAATTATAGATATTAGGAATCATTAGTGTACAGTGTTTAAGCAGGCTCTGAATTTGAAAGTAATGTTTCATTACTTGAGTTAACTGACATTAAACGTTAAATTCAGATTTTGTTTTGATGAATGCAAATGCCATCAATATCGACACCTCCACATGAGGTATTCGAGGCTCAGAACCTGGGACTGACAGCAGCTAAAGGGTCACTTCTGAAGCCACGACACTTGGCAGGTGGGCTGTGGCTACCATTGGGCGGTAGCCATGCTTTTGGCTCCTTTGGGGTGGCCTGAAGCCGGCCTGCAGGTCCACTCGCCACCACCCAGCTCCGAAGATTCAGTTTGCTTACGCTGGCAATGGCCACTTGGATTCTGGAGCAGAAATCTGCTCCTAAAACCCTGGTTTCAGGCTTCCCTGGTGATGCAGTGGTTGAGAATCCCCCTGCCAATACAGGGGACACAGGTTCGTGCCCTGGTCCGGGAAGATCCCACATGCCACGGAGCAGCTAAGCCCGTGCGCCACAACTACTGAGCCCGCGCACCTAGAGCCTGTGCTCCACAACAAGAGAAGCCACTGCGATGAGAAGGCCGCACAGCTCAACGAAGACCCAACACAGCCAAAAATAAATAAGTAAAAATGAGTTAAAAATAAAAAATAAAACCCCAGTTTCTCATCCTGAGTGAACGATTTACTCAGTGTGGTTGGTTCTCCACCCAAGGACGTGTTCTGTATGTGAATCCGCTTCACGCAGAAGTCGGCGAAAGTCCTTCCCCAGTAAAACATCTTGCCTCCGCGTTCTGCTCTTGGCCTCAGTGTGTGTATGTGTGTACTCAACCTGCTAATGAAAGCTCACTTTGCCCATGCCCAGGTAACTCCAGAGTTGAACTAGGCTAAGAGGATTGCAAAATAGATCAAATAAAATCCCTTTCATAACGAGCATGGAGGAAAACAAGTTAGTTTTGCAGAGTGCAATATATGGTGTTTTTTAATCCTCTATCCTTATAAAATGATGTGTGGTTTTATAAAGCAATGTCACATCCATTATTGCACTTGATCCATCTGACAGGTGCGTGAAGTAGACATGACTTGTATTAACCCTATTTGACAAATTAGGAAGCTAAGACTCATCTGTTGAACGACCTTCCAAAATTACAGAACTAGAAAAATAACCCAAGTCTTCTAATCCCTGTTCCAACGCTCTTTCCACTCTTCCTGGGTTTATGATCTGTTAGGCTAGTGTCCTAGCCTCTCTGAGCTTGTCTGGGTGCTCCGTCTTAAACTTCAAAGCCTCAATTCCCTATTTGGGACACCGTGGATGTTTAAGGCACTTGTGGGTACCACTGAGTGCAAATAGATTTAAATTTAGAAACTGTCCTTTCTCCCTCTTGGCACTCATGCCCTCGTTTTGTCCCACAGAGAAGACAGAGGATGATGTAGAGCGGGAAGCCCGTCTGGTGGAGCAGTGGGTGGGGCTGACGGAGGAGAGGAATGCCGTGTTGGTGCCTGCGCCGGGCAGCGGGATCCCCGGGGCGCCTGCCGACTGGTGAGTCCGCCCTTCCTTCTGGGCAGGCCTGACAATGGTGCCGTGGTCTGTGGCAGGTCATGTGAGTGACCTGCCAGGACTGTCACAGAAAATGTTAAGTACCGTGAGCTGTCCAGGGAAGGGCCACCCAGCCCTAGTTCTCCCCTCCGTCTTCTTCTTGCCCACTGCCAGCATCTTCCACTCACAGGAAGCCAGCGAGCACTTATCACTGGCCAGGAGTCAGACAGACAGCCCTCCAGCCCTTGGCATGAGCACCTTGGACATGATTACCTGATCTCCAGACATTCTCATATCTTGGGTCGAAAGAAGGGTGTTTCCAGAGCATACTTGAAAAGGGCAGAAGATATGTCTTCTTATTTGCCCTCCTGCCTGTTTATTTTGACTCAACAGAGAGTCAGCACTTAAGCACTGCATCCACAATGATGAGTCATTCAGTGGATTAATCAGTCAGTCCTAATGCCCAGAAGAAACAGCATGGGATCCTGGGCTCTGGAGGCAAATCGATCCTGTCCCCTGTTCCTCCTCTAACCATAGCCACTTCCCTTCTTCCCATCACTAGAATTATTCTCAGAAAGCCTTCAAATAATCTGTGTTTCAATTAATTACATGTAATTCATATGACTGTAGTTCTTTATATAAGTCACATAATTCCCATGATTTGTGTTAAGAAGGGTGACAAGATCTGTGAAAATATCTCATTTGTAGAACCTGTATCTGACTCCACAGTGGTTCTCTTCTGCTTTCATACCTCTGTCGTGTTTGGTTATTTAACAAGATGTAAAACACATATTTTGTTATGATTAAATATTGTTATTAAATTTAGGATCCCACCACCTGGAATGGAAACCCACATACCTGTTCTCTTCCTTGATTTGAACGGTAAGTTTGAACCTGACGTTCCAAGGCTTATCACATTGAATTAAGTTTGTAATCTAATCAGACCCGCAGTATTTTGACCCTTAAATCACTTGCCTAATCACGCACATGCCATATTTAGGTGACATTTTTACTCCAACCAAATATATAAAGCCATGACATGTCGAATCACTAGAAGACAGATGTGGAAATTTATTCTTAAAAAGACAGCACTTGAGAGATTGAGAATTGCATACAAAGGCATGAGAGCAGTTATTGCTCTGAAATAGTAATGGACATGGAAATTACCTGAGAAGGTAATCACCCTTAGAGATCTGAATCTTTATGCATTGCAGGTACCCAGGAATCTGCATTTCTGACTGGTGCCCTTTGCTCCCCACCCCACCCCACCCCCATTTGTTTTGTTTCTAGAACACGATCATCTGTAACCCTGCATGAAGGGTTGTCCTTTACTGTAGAAATTCGATTGACCCTGGGCGAATACAGAACAAGGGTTTTTAATGTGTTTTAGCAGTAAAATCCATTTTCAGTATGAACTTGTGAATGGAACCCCATGTGTGGAATACGAAAGCAGAGTTGCTGAGTTTGGGGATGGGCAGGCTCTGGCAGGCCTTTCTGCAGGGCCCTTGGGATCCTAAAATCACAGCCTGAAAACCTGTCTTCTGGAGGGAAGACCAGTAATGGATGAATGGAAGACACAGGAGGTTGGCTTTGGCTCTTCATATGAACAGTTTTTTTAAAAGCCTAGAAATAGACCGTTGCCTCCTGAAGTGGTGAGTTCCCCATTATTGGAGGTTCCCCATTATACAAGCAAAGACTGGATGACTATATACAGAGATTTGTGAAGGGTGAATCCTACACTGGGTAGGACATTGGAAAAAGATGGTCTTCACATTTCTCCCAAGTGCTCAGAACTTTGTTTCTAAAGTGATAATTTAACTACCCAAATCTCTACACTTGATCTTAGCCAAAAGGCCGAGAAGCGATAACCACTCACATCTCTAATTTAGTGTAAGTTATGTAAGTAGGACCACAAACTTAACGCTACGTTAAAGGAGGAATTGACAGAAAGCAGCAAAATTCTAAGGTGTGTTTATGTAGTGAAAATATTTGCTCCCAGGACTACATATAGAATATATTCCGTCCATTTATAGGAGAGTCACAAAGGCACCTTTTTGGCTCCTGGAGTTGTTTCTGTAAAGGACAGAAACTGTTGTAGTTAGTGGAGGTGCTGTTTCAACTGCAGGAATGAAAAACTCAATAAAATTGCATTACATGTAAACTTCATCTGTAAAGAGCATATTTAAAATTTTCGGATGCTTGCTTAAAAAATCTGTTTCCCCCACTTTTGCTTCTGTGCCCTGGACTTGGTCAGCGGATGACCTCAGTGCCAATGAGCAGCTTGTGGGCCCCCATGCATCGGGCGTGAACTCCATCCTCCCCAAGGAGCATGGCAGCCAGTTTTTCTACCTGCCCATCATAAAGCACAGTGATGAGGAGGTAACTGACCTTTAAGAATCTCTTAAAGGGCTTCAGATTAATGCACATGCCTGTGGGCCTCTCTGCCCATTAAACTGCTGTGGTCTGGACTTTGGGAAAGAGGACTGGGAACTTTAAAAAATAGAATGCGTGTGTTGTCAAAAAGGCAAGGAGGGACTTACCTGGTGGTCCAGTGGGTAAGACTCCGTGGTTACAATGCAGGGGGCCTGGGTTCGATACCTGGTTGGGGAACTAGATCCCGCATGCATGCCGCAACTAAGAAGCCTGTGTGCCACAGCTAAAGATCCCGCGTGCCGCAACTAAAGATCCCGCATGCTGCAACTAAGACCCCTCCTCGCAGCCAAAATAAATAATAAATAAATAAATCTTTTTTTTAAAAAAGGCGAGGAAAAACATCTATGATTCAATGTAGAGTTGCATTTATTTTCTTTCTAGTGCATGACATAAAACTGCTCCACCTGAGTTGTCTTGTTTCCATGTCCCCATCCTTCCCCCATCCCTAGGTTTCAGCCACAGCCTCCTGGGACTCCTCGGTGCATGATTCCGTTCACTTGAATAGGATCACCCCACAAAATGAACGGATTTACCTGATAGTGAAGACCACAGTCCAGCTCAGCCACCCGGCTGCTATGGAGCTGGTATTACGAAAACGGATTGCAGCCAATATTTACAACAAACAGGTAGTAACGGGGCCTGATTGTGCCGTTTCGTACATGAGCACAAAGTTTTTTCCTTCTCTCTATCACAAAGTAGTGTTTGGGGGTGTTAATACAGTGGCTATGCAAATCGCTACCAGGTTATAATCTGATTCTCATTTATCCAAGATAACAGGGTATGAGGATAGCAGAGGTAAATGTCATCCACCAAAGGACTTTTCCACCTTGACCGATTTGAGGCCCATAATCTTAGGAGGCAGGGGAGTTATGACATTTTATTGTTTGAAAAAGGTTAAGCGCCTGGTCCAAGAGGGTTAGTGACAAAACCAGGACAAAGATAGGCTCCAAATAAATTTCTGTCCTAATGCTTCCCCAGATCTCATCTCAGAGGTGCTGTCAGCAAAACTGATCCTCTGAGTTGACTTCTGACTGTGCCAGGATAGATTCATTAAACCCTGACAAGATCAAGTAGAAAGATGGCAAGTGGGAAAAAGGAGCAACCACAGAAAAACCCTGGATCAGCTGCAAATCCTGCAGTCTAATCCCTAAATTACAGCTGGATGTTATTGTCCTTCAGGATTGGAGACAAGGATTTTTCCATTCAGTTTTTTTCTGTTTTACTAAGTGTTGTGTGTATATCAAAAACATAGTAATTGATGATGCTTTTACAATTTGTAAAATACTAAATAACTTCTATTTTCCACATCGCTTAATTCAGCTTTCCTTTTCTACCAGAGTTTCACCCAGAGTTTAAAGAGGAGAATATCACTGAAGAATATATTTTATTCCTGTGGTGTAACCTATGAAATAGTATCCAACATACCAAAGGTAAAGTATGTATTACTTTTTAAAAATATCAAAATGTGAGTATTGGAGAATGTGTTAAATCTCAAAACTTTTAAATCATTTTCTCACCACCATTTTGAGAAAAATGTTGTTCAGGTAAAAGTATTCTAATTGCCTTCTTGTCTCGTTAGGCAACAGAGGAGATTGAGGACCGGGAGACTCTGGCTCTCCTGGCAGCGAGGAGTGAGAACGAAGGCACAGCAGACGGGGAGACGTACATCGAGAAGTATACACGAGGCGTGCTGCAGGTGGAGAACATCCTGAGCCTGGAACGGCTCCGGCAGGCAAGTAACTGCAGCATCTGGACCAGAGGGTGAGATCACCAGCCTTCACCCCAAATGGACAAAGATGAATGTATTTCCCAAACACCTTCTCTCTCAATCTATCAGAGAAGAAAAACTGGTAGAGAGTAGCCCTCTTATTAGACAAAATAGTTACTTTGACAAACTAGTAACACAAATTCAAATGACTACCTTTTATTGAATACCACCTAAGTAATAGTGATACATTATTTCATTTAATCTTCAAGATAACCCTGCAAGGTGAATACTGTCATAATTCCCATTTATAAATGAGAAAACTGAGGCTGACAGAAGTTAGCCAACCTGCCCAAGGTGACCCAGCTAAGAAGGGGTACAAAGTTGGATGTAAACCCAGAAAGCTTGACTCCGAAGCCCACGTGCTTAACCACATATTCTCTCCCTAATTTTTGGATCCAGATTAACTTCTGTGGCAAAAGCAGGATATTCAGGTGAAAATAATCCACTAGGTAGTGGAACTGCACAGGAGATGTCATTCAATCAAGGCAGTAGCCGAAGTTATGGAAAGTGTGCTTTGAACGGCAAGAGGACTAAGGTTGGCATCTGTCAGAAGAATCTTCCTTTAGTCCCACCTAAACTGCTGCACGAGTGAAACACAAGCAGCATAAAAGTTGATTGTAATTTCCCAAGTGAGATATATAGTTAGTGGTATTTCATCCATGTTTTCTCTGCCCACCTATATAAAAGTCCACAACATAAATGTCTTTAGTTCTTCAGTTTTCCTGGTTTTATTTATGAGGAATGCTTTTGATAAATTAAGCCAAAAAAAAAGAAAATGGATACAATACGATTACAGTTTTGTAAATATGGGGGGAGAGGGAGTGTAGGATTGAAATGATCTTTATTTCTATACTTTCTAAATCCTCCACAATAAACATATATTACTTTTGTCATCAGAGGAAGAAAAATAAATGTCCTTTTCAAATTTGCAGGCAGTCACGGTCAAAGAAGCGCTTTCCACCAAAGCTCGGCACCTGCGGCGAAGCCTCAGCACACCAAATGTTCATAATGTGAGCTCACCCGCGAGGGGCTGCCTCCCGCGTGACGCATCTCAGGGTTTGGGGTGCAGCAAGTCAGGGGACCTCCGGTCGGGGTTTACAGGTGGGGATAGAACATTCGGCACCAGTGTGGGCATCCCAAGGTGCCAAGCCCGCTCCTCTTTTCTAGCGAAGCTTACCAGAGAGCCCTTACGTGTAACGTGCCTGAGCTTTTAGTGGAATCTTGCAAATTTCTCTCCATAAAGTTATGTCCTTGAAAGACGTTTTTTGAGATGTAAATAGAATGTAGTTGGTTTAAGGATGGTCGAGTCAGGTAGAAATCCTGCTGCCAGAGGTGCTGAGTGCTCTCTTGAGCCTGTTTACATTCCCCCTTCTAGCTGCCCCAATGGATCTTACTGTGCTGCCCGTCAGGGTGATAGGGCACCAGACTCCTCCGTAGAGACCCTTCCATAATGCCTGGTCTTTATTTTGCTTACCTTCCTCAACCACTCCATAGAGGAAATCCAACTGACAGAAGCTACGTCCAGTGGAGGGGAGCGTTGTCATGGGAAGAAAGAACAGAGCAGTACGTGGACCACTGCAAAGTAGCCTCTTTGCAGGAGCAGCAGAGAGAAAGTCAGATCCTCTCAAGGAAAACTGTTATTTACCTTCCCGTTCTCAAGAATTGTCAGATAATGATTAAACACACAGTAAATGTTTATGAAAGCTGTCTTAACAGTAGTCCGAAAAGCAAATCCCTACAATCACTTTCATGCAGATTACTTCTTCTGACCACAGTTCAGTTCTTAAAATTGATAATAGGAGACTCATATAGTTGTAAATTGAAAAAAGTCTTCTAATTAATTTAGGCATCAAAGAAGAGATCATAATGGAAATTAGGATGTATTTAGAACTGAATGATAATAAAAAGTGGTATGTATATCAACAGTTGAGGGATGCAGTTAAAGTGCTACTTGGAGGGAAATCCTTGGCTCTGAGTTTCCTGTTATTCCATTTATACTGCAGAATACTAGATGGTAGAGAAAATGAAAGAGCTAGAGCTATTGTTAGGAAATTTATAGATCTTATATTATAAATGTTATTAAAATATTAATTATATTAAAAATAATGAGGAAAACATATATCTTTAAAAGTAAGGAAAGACCACCTATGAAGTATTCTACCCCCCAAAAAAAATTGAACCTAAATGTGGTCAAGACTGTAGATCTAACTACTAATATTTACAGGGGACAGAGGAAAATGTTAAATGATACCACAGGGATTCATTTAACAAAATCCAGACTGTGGGAAACATTACAGGAAAAAAATGATCTAGAGAAAAGGGAAAGCTCATAAATTAAAAAAGACTTACAAGATATATCATCCAGTTGCAGTATATTAACTATCTTGATCCTGATTCAAAATTAACTGTGATAATGTTTATAGACATTTGACCACTAATGGGATATCTGATGCTATTTAGGAATCACTTAATTTTTTTAAGATGTGATAATGGTATTATGGTTTTAAAAAGGGAGTAGGAATTTCTTATCTTTTAGAGATTCATAAAGAACTATTTATGGATAAAAATATTTTAAGTTAGAAAAAGAAAATCAGAATATTTTTAAAGAGGATAATGATAAATATTAGAGCAGAATTATAATAAATTCAAATAAATAAGGAAATAATAAATATTAGAAGAAAGAAAGAGGGAAGGAGAAGGTCATAACAGCCTTCAACTGTATGTGTGATATTTTATTTAGTTAGTTATGTTAAATATATAAACCACATTGATAAAACCATTCATCCCTTACAGGTCTCTTCTAGTCGACCAGACCTTTCTGGCTTTGACGATGATGATAAGGTGTGTACCCGTGGGCATGGCCAGGTTATTAGTAGAATCTAAGTCTGGAAAGTTAGAATATATTGGTGTTTTTAAAATCTCTGGACTTCCCACCGTAACCTGATGCAGATCATTGTCTCTACATGTCCATTTCCAAGTTCAAATACTTGATGTGAAATTGCTGTGCACTCTGAGTGTTACATTGTTACTTAGCATGACACCTTCCATATCAGGATCATACGACACATAATTGAATAAATATCTGTGTGTTTATGGGTCTAACTCTAAATGACTTAAGAAGGTATTACATCCACCATAGCAAAATCAAAATTATTTCAAATGCGGAAAATTAGGACTTTGAAATTAAGGACATTTTACAGCGTTATCATATTCAAATATTTCTTTAACATATATTGTATGTAAATTACTATTCTAGGGACAGTAGATGATTCAAAAAGTATAAACACACATTATGTCTTCAAGAAGTTTAAAATCTAGTCCTTGGAGATAGACATCTCCTGAGAAGTTGAAGTAGGATTTACTAAGTTTATATGATATAAAGGAGGAGGTTTCTCCCTTTACTATACCTATATCTTATGCCAGCTTGGAACTTTTAAATCTCAAGTATATGTAGAGTAATCGTACCACCAAGTTTGCCTGGGAAAGTTCAAGCTTATGCCTACTACCCAGAAAAAATATCAGTGGAACTGTTTTACTCTCAAAAGTGTTGTTGTTTGGTCTTTAAATTATTTATTCACTCCAGGTATACCTTGGGTATGATAGCACTTGTCATATTGTTCAGTACTTTTCTACATGTTAGATCTATTTAATAATAAAAATAAATGAAGAGCACATACTGCCATTAAAAAATAGAAAACAACCTTCAAATCAGGCTTCATTTCTCTCTCTCACTCTCTTTTTTTTTTTTTTTGGTGCACTGCGTGGCACGTGGGATCTTAGTTCCCTGACCAGGCGTCGAACCTGTATCCCCTGCATTGGGAGTGCAGAGTCCTAACCACTGGACCACCAGGGAAGTCCCCATTTCTCATTTTAGAGGGACTTAATTACGGTTAACCCATGTTTCTACCTTGTAGGGTTGGCCAGAGAACCAGTTAGACATGTCTGACTACAGCCCCAGTTACCAGGATGTATCATGTTATGGAACTTTGCCCAGGGATTCACCTCGAAGGAGTAAAGAAGGTAGTGGTGAGATTTTTTTCTGTGTTATTTCTTTATAATTTCTTAGGAAAGGCATGGGGGGAAATTTTTTTATAATTGACATATAATATGGTAGGAAGCTGAAATTCTAGTTTGCTAGATGATCCAAAACTGTCTTCTTGAATAGAACATATCCTGTTCACTTTTTTTTTTGCTTTGTATCCATTATATCATACAATTAATAATAGGCTTTTTGTGCAACACTTGTAATTTTCAAATCACATTTCATGTATCATTTCCTGATTTTGAAGTCAGTTTTGAGACACACATATCTTATTACATTATGGTTAGATTTCATTCTTTACCAAAAGAATATCCACCTCCGTCACGTTTTTGTGCTGGAATCAAAGTATATTTTAGGAGAACATGTCTCTGGTCCCTAAGGAAATTTCAAAACTGACACCAGAAATGAATTTGATGACAACATTATTACCTAAATATAATATATAATCTCCCAATGCCCTGAAGGGAACAGCATTCTTAGGATATGTAAATCGGCTCTGTTACCTTACTTATCCCTTATATTTTACCTACTGTGTGCCATTGTACCAATGAATTGAGGAGAAAACATAGAAGGAGAAAGAGAAGCCCAAAAAGGTAAGAAATGAGTAAAAGCAAGAAAGAAGAATCGTCCTTCTTTAGTCATATGGAGCAGGGTGGCTTGAGGGAAAAGTGACTTGCAAGAAGACTTACACAGTGCTCACTCATTGGGTATGTATTGAGCCTGTCCTTGCTATATGCAGTGACAGATGCCGAGATCTTAAAATCCAACTGTGGACATGTACATAGAAAATAATAAGTTAGGAAATGATAAAATGCCAAAATGCATGTATAGAATATAAGGGCTCTGAGAATTCAGAGAGCTAGAGAATCAGCATGGGGGCTTCCCTCGTGGCGCAGTGGTTGGGAATCCGCCTGCCAGTGCAGAGGACACGGGTTCGAGCCCTGGTCCGGTAAGATCCCACATGCCGCAGAGCAGCTAAGCCCATGCACCACAACTACTGAGCCTGTGCTCTAGAGCCCGTGAGCCACAACTGATGAGCCTGAGTGCCACAACTACTGAAGCCCGTGCGCCTAGAGCCCGTGTTCTGCAACAAGAGAAGCCCCCACTCGCCGCAACTAGAGAAAGCCCACACGCAGCAACAAAGACCCAACGCAGCCATAAATAAACAAACAAACAAAAAGTTTTTAAAAAAAGAAAATCAGCATGAGTTGAAATTGGTCTGTTAAGTGATGCTTAAGCTGGATCTTGAAAAGAAGGTAGAAAATTTGGTTTCTGATTTCTTTGCTGCTGTCCAGCCCTTTGATGACTCTTTGTAACTTTGTAGATATATCTGCATTTTTGCCTACCTCCGTTTTAATGCTCAGCCAAGTACAGTCATCTTTGAGTATCCACGGGGGACTGGTTCCAGGAGCCCCTGCGTATACCAAAACAACCCGAGACTGTGGAGTGCCGACTGTATATTTATTGAAAAAAAGGAAAAGCAGAGAGAGCATTTCATTCAGAAAGCATAGCATGAACAGCATATAAGTGGACCCACGCAGTTCAAACCTGAGATGTTCAAGGGTCAGCTGTACTCACATACTAATCTCTTTGTTACGCCAGATATTCCTCTGGCTTGGTCACTGCCTCGCTTCTTGTGTGTTGGTTAAAGTGCTCTGTGCCCATAAACCCATGCCTTTTGTCTTCCCCAGGTTGTACGTCAGAGAATCCTCATGCCTTAACAGTCAGCCCTTTTAAAGCATTCTCACCTCAGCCGCCAAAGTTTTTCAAGCCCCTAATGCCTGTAAAAGAAGAGCATAAGAAAAGGATGGCGCTTGAAGCAAGGCCTCTTCTAAGCCAGGAGGTAAATGCTTGACTTGTCTGTACCATGTACGATAGAATGGACGTGTTATGCCTGTGGAGAAGGAACGCTGTGCATTAACAAAGTCAGATGCCACGTGTTGACATGTATGGGTTATCACTCCATGGTTCCTGTTCTGGAGTAAACATCTCTTTCTCAAGCACACAGGGTCATGGTAGAGTGTTTTGTTTGTTGTTACTGCTGTTGTTTTCTTTGTGTTTATGGCTGTTTTCAGAGTATTTATTTCAAATGAGAAAGAGATGTCCCCTAGGTGTTTTGAAAATATGAAAGGCATTTTTTTTTATTTGATAAATTTGGTTATGCTATTTGCCATAGAATTTGTGTAGTCTTGTCAGATTTCATCAGTAGTTTGACTCAAGCCTGCACAGTTGTTGGCTGCACTACTCACGTGTAATACAAGTGTTTGCATTGCTTTTCTAACGTGCACGTATTTAGCGTGTATGTCGGCCGTCGTTGTCTTCTGTGTGTGATGCATCTGTGTGTCTTAACCTTTGCAGAGCATGTCTCCACCTCAGGCACATAACCCTGGCTGCATTGTGCCCTCGGGAAGCAATGGCAGCAGCATGCCTGTAGAACACAATAGCAAACGTGGGAAGAAGATTGTAAGTCCTGGAACCATTTCTGTCATATTGCCTGGTGGTGGGTTTAAGGCCCTTTCACAGACAGTCATCCAAATACTTAAGAAGAAATTAAGATCTGTATTGAGTCTTGGCTTTTTTTTTTTTTTAAAAAAACACGTGATCATCAGTAATGAAATTTTGCATGGATGTGGCCGTGACCTGTGATTTTTCTAAGTGTTCCTTCTATTTATATACTTATTATTATTTTGCTTAGTGTAAAGGAAAAAGCCACTTTTAATGATTCTCATCTTTAAAAAGCGTAACACAGAGATCACTTTAACTAATAATGAATCTTTCTAATGAGCCTGTGCATATTGCCCAGATTCTGAAGTTAATCTACATAGAGGAATTGCACTTACTTGGAGTAAGTATTCTTTCGTTTAGCTGTGGGTGTTTGAGAGCTTTTTTTGTGTTGCCTGATGCTATTGTCAAGATTACCCTGTAGTTTGTAGCCTCTCCACCATCCATCACTGCCCATCCTCATCATCTGTACCTCTCAGGTAGCCTCTTTTAATTTGCTGGCAAAATAGATTCCAGCTCCCTCGGTGTCAGTCCTGCTTTCAGGAGGGCTTACCTGTATTTTACCACTGGTAGGTTGAAACTTTACCTGAAAAACCTCATTCCCTGGCACTTGGTTTTCACATTTCAAATTGGAGAGTTTTTAAAACACTATGTACCAGGCACTTGGGATCATAAGCGATACCTCAGTTCAAAAACGCAAGTGTGTATTCTCATGCCTGGAAAGAAGTCTCTGATTCTGTGTCTCAGCTTTCCCTCTCCTATGGTTTCCTACACTTTGGGTGCAGCTTGGAGCTGGAGTGGGCTGCTTGATGTTCACACCCGCATGCAGTCTGCTCTGTGGGCAGAGTGTGGGCCCTTTCCTTTCCCAGCTGCACCATGTCAGACTCATTCCAAAGGGTCATCAGCATGAGGTCTTTTAACCTCTAGGTTCTAGAATATGCTGCAAACGCACACTGTGTGAAGCTGACTAGAACTTGACCCAGACATGTAGCAGGCCAGGCTCCTGCATGCTTGGAGCACTAGGGGATCTTAAGAAATGACCTTCTCACTCTTCCTGTCCATGGAGGAAAGAAGGAAAGGCATCATTTTCCCCTCCCCTCTGTGTCCCTCTCCCCCCCACTGTCTCTGTGTCCTCCCTGTCCTTCTCTCCCAAAGTCCCCCTCGCCCCCCAGTCCCTGCTGGAGAAGAGCCTACACGCCAACAGCTGCCCCTCACCCCTCCCAATCTTAGTGAACTCTTCAGTCACATACGTGACCTCCCCCTGCTTAATTACTAAAGGCTTCAGCATGGGCTAAAAAGGCCAGGTGGCTAATCTATTACCCCTTCCGTTCTCTGGCTGGTTGGTTCTGTCTGTTTATTGATGTGGTACCCATCACCATGCTGCATGGGCACTAAATTTTAACCTATTTTAACAGTACATTTTGGTAGAGCACACCATCAAGGGACTGCTGGATGGCCCTTCTGGGGCTTCCCAGCAGCTAGTTTCACTGTTCACAATTTGCATTATAGTTATTTTCTTTACTTTCCTTTTATTATTTTAAAATAAAACCCATCTCAGGGCTTTTAGCTAGCAGAGGGTAGAATGGAACCAGATTCTCTTGGAAAAACCCAGGAAGTTTTGAGCAGCAGTTAGATTCTGTGTGATCAGACACACCATGAAACCCACTCAGCAGGGTTTGATGGAACCATTTTTCTTGCTGCGATCTTACTTGAGAGACCTGCCTCTCCTCTCCTTAGAAATCTAGCGCACTGCACACCCTTCAGCTCTGAAACTATTGGACTGTCTGATTTACTGCAGATAGAGGATGTTTTGGTAGATTATAAGAATATTACTTGCTTGATCTGAGGTTCTAGTCTCTCTCTTGGAAGATTTCATTTTATTCCTCTTCTTACAAATGGATATAAACTGCTTTATTCCTGTGTTCCCTATTCACTTTCTTTCCTTTTCCACTCTTGGAAAATAGAGGGCGAATCAATGGTTCAGTCTGATCAAAGGAGTTTGCAATCATTTTTGAGAAGCGATATTGGGACATTGTTCCTTTTATTTTGCAGCCCATCCAGTTACCAAAGAAACCTGTCGTTTCACATAAAATACAGTAAATATAGCCGTGCTTAACTTTTTTTTTTTTTTTTTTTGGCTTAAAACTACACACATTTATTCTCATGTAGCTCTGGGGCAGATGTCTGAAAAGAGTCTTTTTTTTTTTTTCCTTTGTTGTCTCATCAATTTGGGAAGATAGATAAATATACTTTGTGTCTTCTGTGAATAAGATAAAAGCAACAGTATGCCTTTGGAGTCTCTCTTTTTAAGTCATGATGCAGACAGAAGAGCAGAAAGAAAGTCAGTTCTCCCTCTCTTGGGTCTTGCATAGACAGCATACGGTTTTTGTCTCTCGTTTTACAGAAGAGGAAACACGAGACTTGTTGAGTGATTTGCCCAAGGTCTCACACTTAACGAGAGCATCAGAACAAAAACCCCATCCCTCGGCAGAATTGGGCTGATTCCAGAGGCTCCCAGAGATAGTGCAGTTTCATTACCTGCTGCTGCTGTTCCTAAAAAGGGGCTGCCCTCCCCTTAGTACCATGGACAGAAGTACTGGAGACCCTTGGCTGATGGAGTCTTTTTGAAAACAGACCATCTCTCTGAGGGACAACTGATTAGAGTGGGAGTGAAAATGACTTTAATCAGGTGAAAGTCACTCAGAAGGTCACTGTTTTTTGGGGTTTTTTTAATTTTTAAAAAATTTATTTTATTTTTGGCTGCGTTGGGTCTGCATTGCTGTGCACGGGCTTTCTCTAGTTGTGGTGAGCGGGGACTACTCTTCGCTGCAGAGTGCGGGCTTCTCATCGCGGTGGCTTTTCTTGTTGCAGAGCACGGGCTCTAGGCGCACGGGCTTCAGTAGTTGTGGCGTGCGGGCTCAGTAGTTGTGGCTCGCGGGCTCTAGAGCGCAGGCTCAGCAGTTGTGGCTCACGGGCTTAGTTGCTCTGCAGCATGTGGGATCTTCCCGGACCAGGGCTTGAACCCATGTCCCCTGCATTGGCAGGAGGACTCTTAACCACTGCGCCACCAGGGAAGTCCAGAAGGTCACTGTTTTAATGTGGGTTTTGATTCCTTCTTAAAATCAAGGTGTTTTGTCTATAGGTAAATATCAGCTGCATAAACTAAATCTCAAAAATCAAATCATGACTATTGTAGCTGTAGAGAAGCTTGAGAACTTGACTCCATGTCCCACTTTTAGGAAGAGTTTTCATTCTTTTTGTCCTTAAGACACAGTAGGAAGGTTCTTAGTTTAGTCTCCTTTAAAGTAAAATGATAAATAATGTTTCTGGTATAAAATGTTTATCTAATATATAAAATAGATAAACAGCAAGGTCCTACTGTATAGCACAGGGAACTCTATTCAATACCTTGGGATAACCTATAATGGAAAAGAATCTGAAAAACAGTATATACTGTATAACTGAATCACTTTGCTGTACAACAGAAACTAACAGAACGTTGTAAATCAACTACACTTCAATTAAAAAAATAAATAAAATGGGGCTTCCCTGGTGGCGCAGTGGTTGAGAATCTACCTGCCAGTGCAGGGGACATGGGTTCGAGTCCTGGTCCAGGAAGATCCCACATGCTGTGGAGCAACTAAGTCCGTGCACCACAACTACTGAGCCTGTGCTCTAGAGCCTGCGAGCCACAACTACTGAAGCCCTAGAGCCCGTGCTCCACAACAAGAGAAGCCACTGCAGTGAGAAGACCACGCACCGCAACAAAGAGCAGCCCCCGCTCGCCATGTGCAGCAATGAAGACCCAACACAGCCAAAATAAATAAATAAATAAATTTATTTTTAAAAAAAGAAAAAAAATTTTTTTAAATAATAATAAATAAAAGGTACAGAACCAAGCAATACTGTCTCCCCCCAAAAAAAATCTAACCAAATTCCCTTAAAATGCAATTTAAGCCAAGTAAGTCCTCTTTTCTCCTTGGAAGGCATAACTTCGTAAACTTTCCATCTCCGTTTACATGTTGGAACATGATTCATCTCTACTCAGTTTTCTTTCTTCTGGAACTAGTTGTCCCCACTCCTTTAGCCTTTCTCTTTAGGTCACTGCCCTAACCTTAACCCCACCCCAAGTGCATAACTAGGTACTGATCCCTATTTGTTTTTGTAGACTCTTCAGTTTTACTAAGGTCATTCTAATCCTTTAGTGTATACCTATTTCTACACATTAAACTCATGCTTGAACATTTCACTCAGCAAAGTTGTATTTTAGGATGACAAACCTGTCCTCAGTGTTAGGAAGAAGTAACTTCAGGCATAAAAAGAGGCCCCAAATTATAAATTCTTATCTTCAAATTTGGTTTTCCTTGCAACAGCTAACTTTTTAGTAATTAATTGCATCAGAGACTCTTGGGCTTGGGGATTATGTTTCTTTGCCAGCTTAAATTAGAAGGAAATATAAGAGAAACAAACACCTGAAATCCAATTTTGAGTCTAAACAAGTCAGGTAGAGAATCTAGAAAATATAGCGCAGGTTACTGATTCCGACAGTTCTGTCCAATTTTTGCTCCTTTACTAAACGTTTCCTCTCAACATTAGGGAGAGCTCTCTCTACCCCACCCCCTTTTGAACAGTGCTATTTAATTAGAAGACAGCTAAAGATAAGACAGAGAGGTTAGTGTTGCCAAAAATTTTGTTTTGCTGATTTCTGGAATTTTATCACTGCTATTTGATAGTCACCTTTAATTAATAGACAAGGAATTAAGACTACTGATGCTTTTAACTAATTTATATTCAAGCTACTTTAAAATCTAAAAAGAGTATTAAGCTATTTTTTAGGTATTTAGCATCTTATGAGATAGAAAAGAAAATATTGCTATAAAATTCAGCAGATGAAATTTATGTTCATTCGTAAACTCCCATCTGCTTTATCCGTGGAGCGTGCTTTTCCTCACCCTCCCCATCCTTCTCTCTTCCTCACCTCTTCTCTCTCTTTTTCTCTCTCTGGAAATGAGTAATGTTAATGTTTTGGTTCCAGGTCTTTACAGTTACTCTGTTGTTATACTGATGGAAATTTCATCCACCCAGCAGTGTCCAGGGTTATCCTTCGAACAAGGACCACAGTCGTAACTCCCCAAGGGTAGGGACCATGCCTGTCTTTGCTCAGCGTTGGTGTTCCCAGTTCTTAGGACAATGACTGGCATGTAGAGGATGCTTGATGAATATTGTTGACTGAAAGTCAGGTTTTAAAAGAGAAAAGGAATAGTTGCAGTGTCATCAGATGTATATGAGGTTAATTAGAAATGACTAGATAGTAATATCATTTATTTTTATTTGAAAATAAAATGCCCATGTGTTTTATATTGTTTTCCACCAAATTTAAAAGAATCATGCACTCAGGGAGAGAGATTGGAAGATGATAACAGCCACTCTTGCATATTTACCAATCTTTATAAACAGAATCCTAAAGCTATTTGACAAAAGAGATTTTCATTTAACTCTCACTATCTTCCTCACTTTCTAGTCAAATCCTCTTCCATGCTTCTCAAAAATGCTAGAAAATAGTAATTGTCAGATTAATTCAGTATTTTACAGACTTACAATATTTAGTGTAATACTGAGAATGGATGTTGAAATCGCGTTCTTTTCCCTTTCGCCATTGGGGTATCTTTATTTACGGCCCTTCCTCCCCATAAAATAGCTCAGAAACGTTTTGCAAATCATCGTGTTTATCTGCACTTTGCTCCCCAAGGTGAGGATTGTAAGAACATATGAAACAGCAGCCCTTCTCTGCCTCTGGCTGTCCCTCTACTCATCTAATTAGAAAAGAGAACATCTCCAACTGAAAACTAATCATGAGGAACTAATTAAAAGTCTACTGCACTTCCTTCCATCCTTTCCTTTAAACCAGGGGAGGAAAGGTTTCTAATTATTAGTGAGTGAGCACAGAAGAAATAAATCTTTTCATCTTGGATGGTAATGGGTTCATGCTCACAGATCTCTGAGGATAATGTACCTTTGTCCAGGAGAGTTGACAAGATTTAACCAAACTCAGAAAACAAAAACAAAAAACACTAGAAACATGGGAAGGTGAATGCCTTTAACAGTAAAGTGTTTACAGCCTGTCTCAACAATGCAGTTGCTGTAAGGAGCTCGTGGCTGACTTTTGCTTCATTTCTGTAGGACTCTGAAGAGGAGGAAAACGATCTAGAAGCTCTTAACCGGAAGCTGATAAGTTCACAGCCTTACGTACCTGTGGAGTTTGCCGACTTCAGCGTTTACAATGCCAGCTTGGAGAACAGAGAGTGGTTTTCTTCTAAAGTCGATTTGACGAACTCAAAGGTCCTGGAGAAAGAAGTGTCCTGCAGCCCCACCACCAGCAGCATCACCAGTGGCTACTTTTCCCATAGTGCCTCCAATGCCACCCTGTCTGACATGGTGGTCCCTTCTAGTGACAGCTCAGATCAGCTGGCCCTTCAGACAAAGGATGCAGACTCCAGTGAGCATCCCGGAGCATCACTTGTGCATGACTTCAGACCATCCTCAAACAAAGAGTTGACAGAACTAGAAAGAGGCTTGGTAAAGGATAAGATAACTATGGTGCCACTCAAGGAAAACAGTGCCTTAGCCAAAGGGAGCCCATCATCCCAAAGCATCCCTGAGAAAAACTCCAAAACGTGCTGTAGGACCAGCTCATGTTCAGAACAAGATGCCTGCTCCAGCAAAAATGGCCCGCCGGCCAGGGAATTCTGCCCCAGGGAGGTGACCATAGAACACACCACAAACATCCTCGAGGACCATTCTTTCACAGAGTTTATGGGTGTGTCAGATGGGAGAGATTTTGATGGTTTGACAGATCCTTCTGCTGGAGAACTTTCGAGTAGGAGGAACCTACCAAATACAATGGACAGTAAGAGTGTCTCAGATGGGCCACAGGACCCTGGCCAGCTGTGTTCCTCAGCAAAGAGTGACCAGGTGATAAATTCCAGGGGCAGTCTTTCGGGTCCTGTGCTGTCAATGAGCGCACCTAATTGTGCCCCAACTGCCAGAGGCCCTTCATCACAGTGACTTAGTAGGAGAGATTCATTCAGATGCTTCTGACAGGGGCAATGGGCCCACTTGGGGACCAAGTTCACATGCTGCCCAGCTGGCTGGCTATGGCGGAGCAAGTCTGCTTTCATAGTTTCCGAGTGGGGTTATGACATATGTAGGACCAGCATATGGGTTCATGTTGAATTAAGTGTTCACCTCGTTAAGGATCAGTCAATCTCGTGTTCACTCCCCGAGATGTTTAATTACGGGCTCTCCCAAGGTATCCTGGTAGCATCTACCATATTTCATCACATCTGTGATTTCTTTGATTATTAGATATGCTATTATTTTATGTATCATTAAAGCAAATACTTCCAATTAAACTATATCATATCAGCAGTTTCAGAGATGTTAAAAAGCACAGGGTGGTGGTGAGGGAGAGATGCATCGCAGATTTGATAAAATACATCCATTTGGTGCCCATAGGATAAAAAATGCTTTGGGGAAGCATAGGTGAATTCCCTGAGCAATTTAAGTGTGGGCTTTGGAAGTTACCCAGGTTGGTTTATTACAGTGTTTAATTTTCGTATTGGAACAAAATGGGTTTTTGCTAATATTCCTAAGGAAAATAGTGAATTATAATTAAGAGTACCACCATCTCTTCCCATTCAGTGTCACTGTTTTGATCCCACACCCCAGCCATAGCTGTGTAAGGAGTATGGGAGTGCCAGTCTTAGCAAAACAAAGAGCTGACAGAATTAGAAAGCAGCTCAGTGAAGGAGCAGATAATCAGAGTGCCGTCTGTCTCTCTGGTTTTTTTTTTGTTTTGTTTTGTTTTTAACATCTTTATTGGAGTATAATTGCTTTACAATGGTGTGTTCGTTTCTGCTTTATAACAAAGTGAATCAGTTATACATATACATATGTTCCCATATCTCTTCCCTCTTGCGTCTCCCTCCCTGTTTTGCTGAGGAAGTTATCATCCCAGTTTGCTGGCTTCCCCCAAGTCTTCCATACTAGCCCTTAAAATTTCAGTGTGTGGTCATTTATACAGCATATTCACAAATAAACTGCAAAAAACAAATAGTGGGGTCTCTTAGAACTCAGAAAAGACTTCTTTCCCCAACATAAGAATAAAATAAAGTTACTCATTACTGTTCTTGCAAGCTAAACAGTCATTTGTTTAAAAGTCTTCAGCTTCCTTTACACTGATCTTAAGCAGAATCTGCTTTGCTGGCCTACATGAGCTTTTTAGTCCTTCTTCCAAGAAGTCCAGGAAGAATGTGGTCCAGGGGTTAATTCTTCACCCTGGAACAGTGCTTCTCAAACCTAAATGTGCAATAGACCCACTGAGGGGTGTTGGGAGAAGATGCCTCTTAAAAATACAAATTCCCAGGAGTCGCTGCCCTGCACACCTAAGGTTTTGCTTCAGTCCCCGTTGGAGCGGGGCGAGGGGTGGTGTGGGGATAAGGTTTTCACAAACCCCTCTGCTGAAGGGATACAGGGTAGGGTGTCTGAGGGCTGCCCTGTTAGAAGCACGGCCTGGCCCGCAGAAGGGAGAAGAGGGGCAGCAAACTCCCCCTCACCCCCGCCTTGTTTCGTTGCCTGGATTATTTAGAACCCAGTAACAGGAACACTACCTGATTCTTGCTTTCGAAAGGTTCCAGAATAGAATAGTGTGTCCCTGCCAAAGGTCTTGGTTTAAAAGTGGAGTTTACAAAACACATTTGTTGTATCAGGGTAATGTGGGACTATGGTGGGTTTTTTCTTTTTTTAAAAATTGCTTTAAAAAAAAAAAATTGCTTTAGTAGTTTTGTTATCTTGGTTTTAATTTGTTTTGACAGTGTTAAAAGTCTGAGCACTTTTTAAGCACTCAGGTTTGACTTTTGTTCTCACCCTGGTATGACTTAGAGTGTAGACCCAGCAATAACATTTTTTTTTTTACTTTAACTTTAGGTCTTGCTGTCTGTCATTACTTTTCTTAGAATCTTCAGCCTTGGAGCTAGGTTCGTCCCTTGTGTAGAGTACATTCTAGAACTGGATCCCGTAGTCAGCCAGATCCTGCAGGTCCCTCTAGGAAGAGCCCCTCGTGGGGCATGGTCTCCGTGGGTGGGGAGGGCGGGGACAGGAGCCTGCACTCACCAGCCTCTGTATTCCAGGGGAGCACGACCGCTCCGTGAGAGGCAGCAAGCCAGAGCACCAGCCCATCTTTAAAACGTGCTGCAGCCCAGCCGGACCTCACACCAGCGCAGAGAAGCCGTGGCTTCGGGAGCCACCTCCTTTCCCCTCCCGAGCCGGCAGAAGCCGCGCTTTGTCACTCGGCTGAATCGGCAGCCTCTGCTTTCTTCCAGAGAACCGAAAATCCTGGCTTAATGAAGTGGCAGTATTTTTGTGTGCACTCACTACACACCCACACTGTGTAGAAACCTCCACAGAGTCAAACAAACTTTATTCTTGTACAATTTTAATCAGTTCTTACTGTAGAATCTGGAGTCAATGCTCTAATTTTTTTTATAAATAGTATATGTTATGTATATGAAATGGTATCTATAGTATGTCTGGAGACAGACAAGTCTGCACACTAAAAGGGGGAGAAAAGTGGTTTGCAGAAAATCGGAAGGTACTGGACTTCGTTCCAAAGCAGCTTGGGCGATCTCTTAGAACAGGAGCAGATGAAAAAGATTGTGTTGCCTAAGAATGAGGTTGTAAATCCCTCTTTGCAGCAAAGGTTACAGAATGCCGTTCTTTATAACCAAAGAACTTACATAAGACTGAATGTTTTTGCTGTCCACTCTTGTTTTATGTGTACATACGTGTTTAACTGCAAGTTCGGTGCCATACGCCCCTTGGCTCCCAGGCCACGTGCTGCCGTTCTCTGTCCTGTTTCGTAAGCACACTGAAAAATCTCACAGCTCCGTTCTTTGGTCTTCCACCTGGCCTGCCGCCTGCTGACTTGCCGTGGAATTGGAACCGTTGACAGTGACTGGGGCTCTGACCCCAGCGTTTCTGGTCCCTTGGTCCAGGCCATCCAGGCAGGTGGGATGCAGAGAGCAGTATTACTGTAAGAAAACACAGGGACAAACCAAGAGTTGGGTTGCGGGGAGGGGGTGTTGATTTTCGTCTCTTTGTGGTTTTGTTTGGGGTTGGTAGGTTTTGTGGTGGTGTGGTTTTGCCATTGTTGTTTTACTTCAATTTTGGAAAATGCTGAAGAGATGAAATGAGCTGTAAAGTTCACAGGTGCCCACGTCACCGTGTTCGCAGGAGATGATTGAATACAGATGACCCTGCTGTCCATGTCTTCATTTGTAAAATTCTGTTCCTGATGGAGACGCTGAAGGATTATGTGTGTGGAAGTTTTTACAAAAGTACTTTCTGTACCTATTGTGTAGATGCCTGTACAGTTGGTCCAGATGTACAGCAATAAATGTGTCGTGGGAGCGAGAGAGTATGTACAGCCTGCTGTACCTTTTCCCTTTAAGTTCTTAGCATCAGTAAATGAGTAAGATATTGGAGATTTTAATGCAAAGCTGCTGTTTGTGATTTTTGTGTATAGTGAGCTGACTGTAGTATTTTACTATTGTCTGTTTAAAAAAAAGAAAAACTGTAATTTATGTCCTTTTCAACTTTATTGTATTTAATTGGTACAGATTGTGTGTGTGTGTTTTAGAATACAGACTGTCTAATTCCGATTTTAAAACATCTGTTGTTTGTCTTTAATTACTCTGCCACTAGTTTCGGATCCATTTTCCATATTTGTTTGTATGCGTGTCCCTGTAGCTTAAACAATAATAGTAACAGCAAACATTCACTGAGGGTTTACTGTGTACTAGGCACTGTTCCCAACTTTTGATATAGATCTCGCTTAATCCTCACAGCAGCGGATGCCATAGGTTCTGTTGTTATTAAGTGTTGGACGAAAGGAAAACGAAGGTGGAGAGGTTGGTGAGACGCAGCAGGCGGCAGAGCCAGGATTCAGCCCACGCTTCCATCAGTGTCTCCTGGTGTTCTGTCTGGTGACGCGTCATGGAGGGATAGGCCTCTTAAGGGAGGACCAGGCGCCTTCAGAGAGCGGAAGGCGGTGGTGAGTGTCCCAAGTCCAGACTGACTGACATTAGCGGGGAGCACCTGCAGCAGACAGGCCGAGGTGGGTTACACGTGGTCATGACAATCAAGTACTTCTTTAGAGGAAGCAGCAGGGCCTGCCACCCTGGAAACAGTGGCTCAAGGTAGCTTAATGTGAAAGAGTTATCTAAAAATGGTTTTCCAGAATCTTTTCAGAAAAGATTCACAAGAGCCTTTCTGATGCGGTCAGGAACTAGGTCTAGCCTGTTCTCGAAAGAGAGTGACTTACATAGACTCCCAGGAAAAAGTAGGTGGGGGAGGGCTTCCCTGGTGGCGCAGTGGTTGAGAGTCCGCCTGCCGATGCAGGGGACACGGGTTCGTGCCCCGGTCCGGGAGGATCCCACATGCCGCGGAGCGGCTGGGCCCATGAGCCATGGCCGCTGAGCCTGCGCGTCCAGAGCCTGTGCTCCACAACGGGAGAGGCCACAACAGTGAGAGGCCCGCGCACAGCAAAAAAAAAAAAAAAAAAGTAGGTGGGGGAAAAACCCAAATTATTAGGATTTTATGGAATGGGAGTTGGGGCAGGAAAGCAGCTATTTAATGTTTAAATAAATCATGACAACCACAAATACAGTTTAAGACAAAATGAGCAAATTGTCATTCCCTTAACTAGTATGAGATCAGTGGTATTTGGTCATGGGCACTGTCATTGACTATGGGAGAGCACACTGGTTTTAGAACATACTGGATAGTTAAATATAGGCATGTGTTTACCAGTTAATTTCCAAAGTACGGTATTACTGCTGTCATCACATTTGTTTATCATTATTTGGACACACAGTTTATCATAGCAAAAATTTAGCCGTGCGTTCCTAGGGTACCAACTTACAGGAAGAAAAACTGTTCATAAAAAATACCTTCAGGGTAGGTAAGGGCCAGATATGATCTTCCAAAAATCCTTCTCTAGCCAATACTTATTTTGAAAGTTACAATATTCAAGCTTTAGAACTATGTTGGAGAGAAAAAAGATAACTAGTTACATGATTAATCTTTAAAAAGTAAAGCTTTCCGGTCATGTAAATTTGAAAAGTCTTGAAAGAAGATGTAATTGAATAAGAGTTCTTGCTTTCTTTTCTAGACCAAGAGCTAACAATAGAAAAGGATGCTACCAGTACACAACCACGTAGAGAGATTTTTGTTTTCAGCCTTGAACTTACTGCACTAACAGTAGGACAGGTGTCTTTCTGTAATATTGTGCCTACCTCCTAAATTAGAAAACAGCAACAGGAAGTCAGTCTGTAATTCGTAGCAGTTTGTCTCAGGTTTTCTCCTAATCTGGGGGAAAGGCAGTCTGTTCTCATGCCCAGACATCTGGGGGTGGACAGCATCCTGCTGGCGGGGGAACCTGGAATATGGAAGACTCCTCGAGAATGCCAGGAGACAAGTTCTCCCCTTTAATACATTATGAACTGGAGCTGACAGGAGTGGAAAAATCCCAGAGTCTTCTATTTAACCTGCTTGTCATTTGTTTCTAATCCCCTGAGCTGAGGGGAAAGATAATTGTAGATTTGAGGGCCACTTAATGGTCTTTTTTTTTTTTCTCGGACACTGTGAGTTAATTTAAGTTGAAATAAAACTCAGTCTTCATCTTTCGGAGGTTCTGGGACACACACTCACCGCTGTGTATTTTTGGAAAAACAAGTTATTCTCTCCTTTGTGAGGGGTGCCTGTATCATTGCGTTCAGTTAGAAGACTGTAGCTCGAGAAGATGCCTGGAGTGCCTCAGTCACTGTAATCTGAGCCCAGTTGGCAACGGCCGCCATCTTTGAGCTGATTATTGTAGGTTTCTCGTTGCCAGATTGTGTCCCTGGGAAAGGAACTCTCGAATCTTTGTGGGACCCTATTTATGAAGACATTGAGAGGCTGATTAATAGAACAATGAATGTTTCACAAAGAAAAAGGTAAGTCAGAATTGGAGTCTGTGAAAGAAGATCAACTCAGAAAGGGGTCCAGTTTGGTTTGGGGAAGAGTAGTACAAACCAACTTGACCCTTTCACGATACCTAAAACGCTAGTAACTGTTTACATTTTAAAACCAGAAGACACTGGTGTTTATAACAACTTTATCTGCCTGAACCAAATCATATAGAGATGTTCTTAGGTTTCTTTGTTATTGTTTGTCTTTTCTTAGTCGAGCGTGCCACACCTTCATGTAATTGAGTAGTCCGCTTGTTGAGTCAGCGTGATCTTTACCAAGCATATATACCAACCACAGATAAGCCACTTAGAAACAAGCTACTTAGAAACACCAGAGTTAAAATACTTAGTCACAGCAAAAGCCGAGAAAAGAGCAGTTCACCGAGAATGATGATTTAAGATCTAACCTCAGTACCACTGGCATCCAGGGGTGTCTTAATGATGATATGAGAATGCCAAGTCACCAACGTTTATTTCCTGGTCCTTTTATGTGTAGCGGTATATATTTGTGAGAAAGCCAGTGCATTAATATTAGTTACCTATTGCAAAATAAACTGCCCTTAAACTCAGCCGCTTAAAGCAACAGTAAACATTTATTATCTCACAATTTCTGCAGGTCCAGAATTCCGGCGTGGACAGTTCTAGGCAGTTCTGCCTCCAGCTGCTCATGAGGCTGCAGTCAGGATATCAGCCAGAGCCGCAGTTATCTGAAGGCTTGACTGGAGCTGGGAGGACCCACTTTTCGGGTGGTTCCGTCACACAGCTGGTGAGCTGGTGCTTCCTCGCCATGCAGACCTCTCTGTGCTGCTTGAGTGTCCTCGTGACATGATGGTTGGCTTCCCCCGGGTGAGCGGCTCTGGAGAGTAAACACAAGCCACAAAGCCTTGTATGACCTCATCTCAGATGTCACACTTTGTCACTTCCACCATGTTCTATTCATTAGAAGTGAGTCAGGAATGCAGGAGAGGGAATTGGGCTCTTCCTTTTGAAAAGAGAACATCTAAGAATTTGTAGACGTATTTTAAAACGACTGTAATTTGTTAGGAGTTATAGGGCTGAGGCCATGGGCCAAAGCAAAGCTAACTGGAACCTATGAGTGAATGTAGAAATCCAACTCAAACAGTAAGGTCAAAAGGAAAGCCACATTTCCATGGAATAAAAAGTGAAAATACTAGGATTATCTGAATATGTGAGTTATAGCCAATAATCATACTGCACTAATATTTCTGGTAGAGGCTAATGATTGGGAACTATTAACTATGCTTCCGTTTATAGTTATATTTTCACATTTGATTCTTTTCAGATTTGCTTCATTAGAGGTACAATGAATAGATGTGATGGCTTCGCGCAAAATAGAAAATGAATCTTAGGAAATTCAAACACGTCATTTCTTATTAAGGCAAGCAATATTAATGATTAGCTTTAGAAATAAAACTGCGAACAAAAGAAGAGTTTATGAATATAGGATTTTTTTTTAAATGAAGACACTGACAAAGGATTCTTTTACTATTAAAATGTCATACACATCCAAATGTTTGGAAATATGCAAAAGGGTTGGTTCAAGGCTCTTGAAGCTTGTAAAATAAAACTCTAAATCCAAAAGAGGATGACTGGAAAAAACTTTTAAATAAAGGGATTTTTACAAAAAGTTTAAAAGAGAAAAACAGGTTAAAAAATAAAGTAAAAGTAGGCGAACAAAAAATGATACAGATATGTAGAAAAGGATTCCTGGGTTGTTTCCTCCTGTTTAAAATTAGACTCGGGAGGCTTCCCTGGTGGCACAGTGGTTGAGAATCCGCCTGCCAATGCTGGGCACATGGGTTCAAGCCCTGGTCCAGGAAGATCCCACATGCTGTGGAGCAGCTAAGCCCGTGCACCACAACTACTGAGCCTGCGCTCTAGAACCTGCGAGCCACAACTACTGAAGCCAGCGCACCACAACTACTGAAGCCAGCGCGCCACAACTACTGAAGCCAGCGCGCCTAGAGCCCGTGCTCTGCAACAAGAGAAGCCACCACAATGAGAAGCCCATGCACTGCAACGAAGAGTAGCCCCTGCTCGCCGCAACTAGAGAAAAGCCAGCACACAGCAACGAAGATCCAACACAGCCAAAAATAAAATAAATATGGGCTTCCCTGGTGGCGCAGTGGTTGAGAGTCTGCCTGCCGATGCAGGGGACACGGGTTCGTGCCCTGGTCTGGGAAGATCCCACATGCCACGGAGCGGCTGGGCCCATGAGTCATGGCCGCTGAGCCTGCGCGTCCAGAGCCTGTGCTCTGCAACGGGAGAGGCCATAACAGTGAGAGGCCCGCGTACCGCAAAGAATAAATAAATATAAATAAATAAAATAAAAATAAATTTTAAAAGAATGAGACTCAGGTAAATATTCAGTCAACTCAAACTCAGCGTTGGGGCGCTCTTCCCCTCTCTGTTCCTCCTCGCCTCCCAGGATGGGTCTAGAAGGCACCTTTAGTTGTCCCCGTCAGCCAGGAGAGGTGCCCGTAATCTGTTGCCCTCTGCTGCCTCCTGCTGACCCCGGTTGAGTAGCTTTTCTCATCTCACTTTTGGGCACAGACTTCTGTCTTCATCCACCACTGATGTCAGTGATGGTCTGTCCTCTGAGAAACTTTTTGAGGACAGTTGCTCCCAGCAAACCTGGCAAGCGTCCTCTGCTGACCAGCTTTCCCTGCTGGCCTCGCACTGGTACTTGTGAGGCTCAGCTCTTCCTGCTGCAGATCTGGGCTGTCTGCAGTGCAGCCCCTGCCGTGGCACTCCGTACAGGAGTGCCCATGCGTGGCAAACCCTGGACAGTCACGGTGACTTAATTCTCAGCTGTTAATTCTTCTGCATCATTCATGGTGTCTCTCAAGAACTTATCCGTGCCACAAGAGGGACAAGGTGGATGCTTTCTGGAGCCCATCCCTTCCCTCCATCCCACCAAAGCGAGGCTGGGAGGATGCCGACAGGGAGAAGCAGACCTCAGCCTAGGCAGTCTCAAATTCCCTCTCAAGCTATCTTAGCTTCTAATGGTTTTCCCAACATCTTATCCCAAAGACATGGTGGACTAGGTCTCCTCTTAACAGACCAGGAAGCATCCCCACCATGGTCTCAACCTCTGAATGTCTCTATCTCTTCTCTCATCCCCTTTCTTTTTTTTTTTGTGGTACACGGGCCTCTCACTGCTGTGGCCTCTCCCGTTGCGGAGCACAGGCTCCGGACGCGCAGGCTCAACGGCCATGGCTCACGGGCCCAGCCGCTCTGCAGCATGTGGGATCTTCCCGGACCGGGACACGAACCCACATCCCCTGCATCGGCAGGTGGACTCTGAACCACTGTGCCACGAGGGAAGCCCTCATCCCCTTTCTTGATTCCATCTTTCTCCTTCCCTTCCTGTCTCACAGGAACCACCTTTATACCGTAGAGCCGGTCTCTCTATACTCTGACTCTTAACAAAATGCTCAGACTTCCAAACTTTGCTTGAATATGTAAAGGAAGGCTCTTGGAATCAAAACAACCCTTTTCTTGGGCTTCCCTGGTGGCGCAGTGGTTGCGAGTCCACCTGCCGATGCAGGGGACGCAGGTTCGTGCCCTGGTCTGGGAAGATCCCACGTGCCGCGGAGCGGCTGGGCCCGTGAGCCATGGCCGCTGGGCCTGCGCGTCCGGAGCCTGTGCTCCGCGGCGGGAGAGGCCACAGCAGTGAGAGGCCCACGTACCGCAAAAAAAAAAAAAAAAAAAAAAAAAAAAAAAAAACAACCCTTTTCTCATTCAACAAAACATGGCTCTCAAGGTTACGTATTACCTAGGTGAGGTCTGAAAGCTAAGCTGTGCTCAAGATAGTACCCACCACTCTGTGACGGAAGATGTGGAACTGACACAGAGAGTAACATGATTTGTAGGCAAAATGATACATCTGTTTAATATTAACAAATACCCCATTGCATCATTATTGGGTGTAAAGGATTTCGTATGCACTGTCTCCTGAAATCATTTCAACAACGCCGTGAGGTAGATACTGTCATTACCCCCTCTTTGTAGATGAAAAAGCAGTCTTAGTTTAAGGATTGTCAAGATCATAAGGGCCAGAAAATGATGGAGCTGAGTTTCAAATCCAGCAAGATGATCATAATCGGTCTGTCAGTCTCAAAATCCTGTTCAGAGGAACTGTATAGTGGTTGCAGCTGTTACGCTTGACTCAGTTTCTTTGGATTTCCAGCAGAGAAGGGAAAGCTGCAGGCAGAGGCATTCCTCCTTTCTCCTAGCTCAGAGACTCTGCTGTCCGTACTGCCTTCATTTGGGGATCTCCAGCCTCTAAGGAAATGAAATATAGCCCTTAACTAAAGGTTGGGGCATCCGTGATATGGATTCTGTAAAGGGATAGGTTGGATCATTCTTCAAAAAATAAAAAACCAACAACTTAAAAAAAACTTGAAGTGACAAACTTATTCTAGTTTAAAATCGCTCGAGGTCAGACAGCAGATGAAGGGCAGCTCCAGGCCTGACGTCTGTTTGATGCCAAAGCCCCCCTCTTTCTATTGAACCAGGTTAATCCTGCTGACCTGACTCCAAGCACCTTTCCAGGTCTACTTCTCACTGGTCATACCCTTGCTCCAGGATCCCTGTACTATGTTTAACATCTATCCGAACCATGCTTATCTGTATCTCCAAGAATCATGCTCTCCCATCAAGAGGCCAATGGAATAGTTCCAAAATTCTGAGAGAAAGTCAATCTGTCCTTCAGTTTCTGGTTTGTTAATAATTCAAGAATGAGGGCAAATAACATTTTAGGCAGAGACAAAGACTTTACCACCTATCCCACTAAAAGACTATTAAAAGAAGTACTTCAAGAAGAAGAAAACTAAATGCAGATGGAAGGAATACAAGCCAAGAAAGAGTGGTGAGCAAAGAAATCAGTCGATATATGGTTAAATCTCAACAAGCATCAACAGAACAAAACTTGTGTGTAAGTGTGAAAATGACGTGGGACAAAAATATGGTCAACAGTTGAGAGGATAAGGGATTGGACTAGAAAGCATTCTATAGTGTCGTTCTGGAAGAGGAGAGAGGCTGATCAATTTCAGACGATTCCTGTTAATATGGAAGGAAGGAAGAAAGGAAGTGTTACAGCTTCATAACCAACAGAAAGGGAGGAAAGGCAGGGACAACAAAACCATTAACCATTAGTAGGCAAGAAAGGAAGGGGAAGGCAACATAGAAAAAAACAGGGTAGGACTTCCCTGGCAGTCCAGTGGTTAAGACTCCACGCTTCCACTGCAGGGGGAATGTGTTCGATCCCTGGTCGGGGAACTAAGATCCTGTAGGCTGCGAGGCACGGCCAAAAAACAGGGTGGACAGAGTGAACAAAATAAGAAGATAAAAGCCAATCTAGGGCTTCCCTGGTGGCGCAGCGGTTGACGGTCCGCCTGCCGATGCAGGGGTCACGGGTTCGTGCCCCGGTCCGGGAGGATCCCACATGCTGCGGAGTGGCTGGGCCCGTGAGCCATGGCCGCTGAGCCTAAAAAAAAAAAAAAAAAAAAAAAAGGCAAATCTAAGTAAATCCATAACCATGATACTTGTAAATAGTCTAAACTTACCAATGCTGTCAATGAAAACAAAGAACACATCCCAAATAGGGTAAAACTCACTGGAATTTGAGTCAGGAGATGTCTGTTCTATTGCTGTCTCAAGGTTGTGACTTTAAGTATATAGCCTAAGCACTCTGGACTTCAGTTTCCTTTAATGAAACAAAACAGTAACAATAAAAATTTATTAAATGAACGAGTTAGTAACAAATGGAAAAAAATGCTTCACAATCTGACAAACCATCACAAAGAGCAAGGTTATCATCTAAAGTACAAATACATAAAACAACACAAGTATTGAGAGAAAATCAGCTTTCGGCCAAGAGAGCACTTATTGGCAAGACTCGCTGATGAAGTCTCCCCGGGGATTAGGTCCATCCAGGCTGAGTCCCAGAGCAGGTCCCGGAGATAACAGCTGTCACCTGCCAGGACCACTCTCTACCCCTCAGGAAGCACAGATAGACAATGAAGCCCCAACACAATGGATACTTACAAAGTTGAAAAAGTCACTCATGCGTTAGTTGTGGGACTGGCTTAGCAGAACTTTATAATTCGTTTCAACCTGTGAAGTCTGATTTTTTGGTTCTCAACTCCATGCCTGTGTCAACCTTTCAGGAGAAAAGGACACTGCAGGAAAACTAGTTTTCTTTATTTACAGCATCTAGCGGAGTGCTCTGTAGACGGTTGGCATCTGTTATAGTATTTCCTGATCAATTTCCTTCCAATTTTATTGAGTTATAATTGATATACAGTACTAAGTTTAAGGTGTACAGCATGATTTGACTTACATACTCATGAAATTATTATCACAATAAGTTTAATGAAAATCCATCATCCCATATAGATACAAAAATAAAGAAATAGAAAAAAAATGTGTGTGTGTGTGATGACAGCTCTTAGGATTTACTCTCCTAACTTTCATATGTAACATACAGCCATGTTATCTATATTTATCATGTTGTACACTACATCCCTAGGACTTATTTATCTTATAACTGGAAGTTTAGGGTATCCTTTGACCACCTTAATCCAATTCCCCCTCCCTCCATTCCCCCACCCCCTAGTGACCACCAATCTGATCCCTTTTTCTATGAGTTTGTATGTGTATTTGTTTTTGAAGTATGATTGACCTACAATACTATGTTAGTTCCTGTTACACGATATAGTGATTTTTTTCTGTACATGTCGAAATGGTCACCACCGTAAGTCTGCTTACAATATGTCACCATACAAAGATATTACTTAGTTATTGACTATATTCCCCACACTGTACATGTCATACCCTGGACTCACATATTTTGCAACTGGAATTTTGTCCCTCTTAATCTCTTCCATCTATTTCTTTCTTCCCCCCCCCGCATCCCTCCCTTCCGGCAACCACCTGTTTGTTCTCTGTTATATAAAACTCTGTTTCTGTTTTGTTATCTTCATTTGTTTTATGTTTTAGATTGCGCTTGAAATTGAAATCATACAATATTTGTCTTTCTCTGTCACTGCTTAATCAACTTCAAAGAGAAAGTTATATTTCTCAATAATTAAGCCTGGAGTGAGATATTCAGTGTAAATTTACTTTCCTAAGAAAAAAAGGGACTTCCCTGGCAGGCCAGTGGTTAAGACTCTGCACTCCCAATGCAGGGGGCATGGGTTTGAACCCTGGTTGGGGAACTAGATCCCACAAGCCGCGAGGTGCAGGCAAAAAAAAAAGAAAGAAAGAAAAAGGAATTATTGGAAGCTGCTTAGGCTACATTCACTTCTCTGCTCCTGTTCAGCCTGCCCACTCCCTAATTTTTCAGGCCCTTTGCCCTGTTACTTACTATGGAGTAGTATTCTGATGTCATTCATAATAATAATACATGACTTTTTGTTAAGTCAATAAGCATAGCTGACTTTTATAAATATCAACTACCATCCCAGGGGGGGTGAGTCTTTCCAATCATTACTTGCGAATGATTTTCATCACTCCCTAGGACGTAATCCTTTAAAAGCCCCAATTTAGCTCAGTACTCCTAACCTCATTTTAGAATAAAATAGGCCAATGGTCTTGCCAGCATGACATGTCCTACCTAGGCATATTCACTTTTTTTTTTTTTGCAGTACGCGGGCCTCTCACTGTTGTGGCCTCTCCCGTTGCGGACCACAGGCTCTGGACGCGCAGGCCCAGTGGCCATGGCTCACGGGCCCAGCCGCTCCACGGCATGTGGGATCTTCCCGGACCGGGGCACGTTCCCGCGTCCCCTGCATCGGCAGGCGGACTCTCAACCACTGCGCCACCAGGGAAGCCCCATATTCACTTTTAAAAAAGGTGAACTGACCTCTCTAAATAAATTAAGAGGGTGTTTAACAATAATGTAAGCAAATCAATGCAAGCGATTTTTAAGAATCTTACTTCGTAATTTACGCGTGTTGGGAATATATCTTAATTGCTTGGGCCTTTCCTCTGGAAGTATTCCCAAGCCTTGAAAAACTGGGATGCTTAGATCTCCTGATGATTCTTCCTAAGAACCAAGCAGCATTTAGGTCTCTGGGAAATAGTTTTGCATTTGACACAGGATGGAGATATGTTGTTGGATGTTCCTGTTTGATGGGTTAGACTGAGATTTTCTTCTTGGAATGTGGACAGGACACTGAAGGATGAGGAAAGTGGGGTAAGAGATAAGAGGAGATGAGACTCTGGAACATCCTCTCGCCCTCCAGGTTATCTTCCCTTTGAAAGATGGATACGGAACTCCACACTAGATTTTGGTTTGGTGCAAGGAACATTTAACTGGATGTTGCCACTCCAGGGATAAGAAAGAAAGGGAAAGAAGGCCGAAGATGTGGGAAAGAAAAGGGGAGTCATTCTCAGAAGCAGGCCAGAGGACAAGTGCATTCCTAGATTCAACCCTAGAGATTCTATAGACCTGGTTGGGGCCCTGACAATCCATGTTTTAAATGCTTCCCATCTGCTGCTGATGCCAGATTTGGGGACTACTGTGGAAAAGCAAAGTTTGTACCTAAAACTAACCAGGATCTAATTCTTTAGCTTTGACACTGAGGGAAAAAAAAAGGGAGGGATGGGGCCTGAGGATGTTTAAAGTCAGTTGGTTAGGATACTTTCCTTTATTCTCACCTTACTCTCTCTCCCCCTATCAAGAAAACTGTTTCGTATTCATTGCCTGGCAGGGGGTGAGGGTGGGGAGAATAAGCCAGGGTGAAAAAGAATAACCTTCCAAAAACCTAAGATCCTTAGGTGAATTGGATACGCAGGAAAAATATTTGAGAGCTGGAGGGTGAGGCCATGCCCAGAAAAAGATTAAAAAAGATTGAGAAAGATTGTCTAGGCAGAGGGTATTTAGAGAGGGGAGGGGAACAGAGAGGACACAGGTGCCTGGAGTCCTCCAGAGGAACTACGTGTCCTTCCCACCTGAGACCGTAGGATTCAATGGCAAAAAGCCTCAGGCTTCACTCCCCAAAGCAGAGGCCTGGAGTGCAAGGAGACCCTGGAGAGGGAAGGGCTACCCTGTGCATCTCAGCCCAGGAGGACCGGGAGGAATGCAAAGGCCTGGACTGAAGGGGGCAGAGGGCCAGGAAGGCAAGGTGCCTTGGCAACAATTTGCAGGCACAGGGAACATCAAGAAACACACCCCTCCCCGCAGCGTGACGTGCACCCTAGGAAAGGCTCTAGGAAGAGGCGGGGTGCTGAGACCTGACTTGACGTCGTTTATGTTTCTGCTACCTCTAAAAAATAGGGTTTGGGAACAGAAATTCTGTTGAGTTAAAGAAATAGGAATTTACATTTCTTGAATACCTGAGTCATGGACACTCATGCCTGCTCATGTCGAGACATGTCTGCTGCACTAGAAGCTAATCAAATGAATAACGGCAGCATCCCATGATAAAGCACAGAACAGCCTGGTTAGGTATGGGGTAGGGATGGTGTGTTTGCAGTTGAGTTTCCTCCATTTCTGGTCAATAGCCAGGATATCTTCATTCTGAGCTAACGATCACGGGTAGAGTTGTAAGTTACCCCAGCATGCATGCAACTCTCTCTAATTCTAATCCAAGACATTCTGAAATAGTGCCAAGAAGCAGGGTGGCCAGATTTAGCAAAGAAGTTGTCCCGTGCATTATTTGCACAACTGGGGACATTCTTATACTCAAAAATTATTCGTTGCTTTTCTGAAACGCACATTTAGCTGGTGTCTTCTAGGTTGTCTGGCAACCCTATGAAGAGGGGAACTCACAGGTGAGGGGGCCCAATAAGACATCTCCCACTGTCCCCGACCTGTTTAACAGAGCCCTTACTCCACTCCAGAAACCCTGCCAAGGCCCTGGCTGAGAAGCAGCTGGACAAACCTCGGTGAGAAGAGGCCGGAATGTCAGTGGGCTGAGCAGCTTCCGTAAACATCTCAGACTCCACTCCCTGCACCCGCCCATTGGCTGTGGGAAGTTCTAGAATGCTGCCTGGCTTAAAGAAAGGAACACAGGTTTTGAAATTAGATGTGAGTTCAGAGCCCATCATGTCAACTACCAAGCGTGTGACCTTGAGTGAACTCCTTAACCCTTCCCTTTTAGACAACTCCCTAAAAGACGTTTTAAGGATGAAAAAGAATGAAAAAGAGTGCATGTAAAGCACACAGCGAAGTGCATGGCTCACAGTAGATACCCCTTAGTGCTATTTTTTTTTAATAAATTTATTTCTGGCTGCTTTGGGCCTTCACTGCCGCGTGCGGGCTTTCTCTGGTTGCAGCAAGCGGGGCTACTTCTCGTTGTGGTGCGTGGGCTTCTCATCGTTGCGGAGCACGGGCTCTAGGCTCGCAGGCTTCAGTAGTTGTGGCGCACGGGCTTAGTTGCTCTGTGGCACGAGGGATCTTTCCAGACCAGGGCTATGAACCGGTGTCCCCTGCATTGGCAGGCGGATTCTTAACCACTGCGCCACCAGGGAAGTCCCCCCTTAGTCCTATTATTTCATGCAATTAATTACTAAATAGGAGTGTGGGAAACTTTAAATCATATTCCTTGGTCTCTTCCTCTCCTCTGGAAGATCCTACTTGGATATTGCAATTACTTGGGGACACAATTTGTCCCGTTGCAAACTCAGGGCTATGTATCTCTGTCTAGAGTTTACATTTTACAGTATTTTCTTTTACCCTGTTCTTTCATACTAAAGAATTTATTTACATCTAAACAAAGGGCTAGGGAATTCCTTGGCAGTCCAGCAGTTAGGACTCTGTGCTTTCACTGCAGGGGGCCTGGGTTCGATCCCTGGTTGGGGAACTGGGATCCCACAAGCTGTGTGGCCATAAATTAATTAATTAAATGGTTAATTTTAAAAAATAAATAAATAAAGGAATAGCATACTCAACTCATTTCTTAGTTGAACATCCTGATTACAATTCCACTGAGCCCAGGGTACGGGGACAAAGCTGGTTTAGGTGAATTGTTTAAAGAACAGAAACTTACAGCCATTTATGCAATACATATTTCCAAAAGGACATTTATCTGCATTAAGTATTTATTCAAAACACTTAAAGTAAAAGTATAACCATTTCTACTTGTCCCTAAACGGCAGGCCCTATGTCGTCATCAAGTTTCTATCTGCAGAACATATGGCTAAGAATGTAGGAAATATTTGTTGCCTGGTATTCCAAAGGTCTGGTTTTAAAGGATATATCCTCCTGTAGTTCCTATTTTGGTATAATCCCTGAGGGAAAGCACTACCTTCATCCGATTACATAAAAGTGATTTTTTTCTGTTTACTTCTGACAGAGCAAGTAGTACATGGTCTAAGGTAAACTGTGTTTAAAAAGAAAGGGGGGATTAAAAGTGTTTTAATAATAAAAGATTACTTTAACAAACTATTTTTGAAATACACAGAAAAATAATTCCATCACATAAAAGTGGTTGAGGGAAATTACAAATTGAAATAATGAACCTCTGTGAATATGCATTCAGCCATCTAGTAAACATTTATCCAATTTGTACCTGGTACTCTGGGTATAAAATGTTAGGAAACCATGGTGTGGCAATAACGAGGGTCTTTTCTTTCTAATGTATTATTTATTAGTCCTTCATTATTTACGACGTTAGTAAGTGATACTCTGCACGTCTGTAGCACCATTCCTGCAAAGTACCCCTCATCCCTCCTTCGTTTATTTTACGGCGTGTGAATTTGGATCAACAAGCAGCCCGTCTAGACTCAGGAGACTGAGTTACGAAGGGTCAATCCACCAAAGGTGAGTTCAGGTTGGCTGCAGACCTGGCAGAATTTTTGACTGAGTTTTCAGGAATTGCTCATCGTGACTATTTGTCAGAATTTAAAATTTGTTCTTCCTTTCTCTCCTCAGCCCTCCCTTCTTCTCTCTTATGTCACCCCTTAAACATTTCCCTTTTCTTTTTCCATATTGCTGGCATGGGTAGGAAGTTGTCAGTGAAAGTTGCTGAAAAAAATCTAAACAAATGATCTTACTTGTCTTGTTTCGACTTGATGTAGAACTGGCCGCTGTACTTTTATTTTCCTTAGTTTGAACTTAGGACAGAAAGCTTCTAAGACCTATTGCATGTTTTTTTTCTCCATCTCAGTCTTTAAGACTTTTCAGAAAATCCCGTTCTAAAGTTAACGATGGAGCAAATGAAGGGGAAAAGTCAGCTCCTTTTTGTTTGTAAACTCAAAGCAAACCTTGAGAAAAGGAAGAGGCTGTTATCTGAGGAAGTGTAGCTGCAAAGGGTAGGCCCAGATGATGAGTTAAGGAGAGGCATAGTCACAAGGGCCAGCAGTGGAAAGAGAAAAATGGCTTTTCCTTCTTAACTGTCTACTCCTAGTGGCCTTTTGCAGGTCTGCATCCTCACCACCTGTTTGCAGAGTAACTGCCATTCTGCATGGCACCATCTAATCTGGGAGAGACAAGGGATTATACTCCAACGTGAGCAGGCACGAAGCTAAGATCATTCACTGATCTCTGCACCTCAGCTGAAAGACATGGGCCTAAAAGCAGGTGCTTCTTATAATAAGTGCTTAGGAGTTACTGCTGCCTCACAGAAGGGGCAAGATTTTATGACCACACAAGTGAAAAAGAGCTGGTTTAACTATTACTAATTTAAAGCATCTAAGTTGGGGCTTGGATTTAATCGTGGCTGGTAGAAGCTGTGCGTTGCTTGGTTAGGGCCTCTGCGGAGACTTTTGGCGTGCCTTTGATGTTTTAATTCTGAATCTAAACCTTTGTGGGCAGAGGTAGCTTTCTAACCGGAGGTGGTCTGTTTAACAGGCTTTGCTCCATGTCTGCAGAGTTGCCTTTGTTTGGCAACACTGCCTATTTAATATTACATGTAGAATAGTATAACTTCACTCATATTTGCTTTGGAGAATATTTGTAGAGTTCTTTTTGTTTTTTGGTTTTGAAGAACCATGTTTGTGGTGACTCATGATATGCTGTTGTCCTTATAATGGACCCAAACAAGGTGAGATAGTTTGAAGACAGGCCGTGGGTTATAGGTACTGGGTTTAAAATCATCTTGTTAACCGTTATGTTTGGTTAGTTGCTCTGTTCAATCAGCTCTGCTACCTGCGAAAATAGACACTAAAAAAGTACTAAATCCAGAATTTCATTTCAGGTAATAGTCTAGCTTCCTTTGGAAGAAGAAGCTAATGAAACTTTAAAATGTTTAATTCCATTTCTGCTCACATTGTGGTAAAGGTGAAATGTACCAAATGTTAAATAAGAGGGAAAAGAAATCTACATGCGCTATAAGCGGCAGGTTCATCAACTCTTACTTAAATTGTGGATTGGAGACTAACAAAGAACAGGGATTCCTAAGCCTGCTCTTTACAGAAACTTTGGTTAACTTCAATACGTTGATGTCTTGATGTGTAAGTGTTCATATGAACAAATGTGTTTATATGTGGCCTATAGGAGGGAAGGTATGTGTGAGCCTTTTAAAAACGATTTTTCATTTCTTGTGTTTCACAACTTTTTAGGCCTTCCCTATTGTAAGAGTTAAGAGCTATAGGTGTGCTGTGGAAAGAATACTTTTGATGACCAATGTCAGGGAAGGAATTTTTACTCTAAAGATCCATTACTATTTAATTTTTTTCCAGAAGTAATTTTTGGAGAAAATACTGTATCTGAATTTTGTCTTGACTTCATAGCACCTACGTAGGAGGTCAGGCTATTAGTAGGTAATCTATTTAATTGCTTTTATAATTTGTTAAGTAGAAAGCTGCCATCATTCGTGTCCTGACAGTTTAGGAAAGTGAAAAAATCTATAGATTTTACTCCAAGTTGCCTGACTTCTTATCCAACATTTTAGATATTAGTTGCTAACCCAGTACCAAGAATATTCCCCCTTAAGAGTTCCTACCTTAACATTGGTTTTGTGAGTGTTTGGAAAAGCGAAAAGCCACAGCAATTCTAAGGAAGTAGTCTGATATTTCTTTTCAGAATTTCCCTATGCTCACAGCTTCTGGGATTGTGAGATGGTTTATTCTCCATCCATGTCTTTTGTTTCTTGTGAATTAATTCTAAAAGAAAATTTGTACAAATAAAGAGGGATAGTTGGGAATTAGCAAAGTGCTCAAGTGTATTTCATAACTGATGTTTAGTTTCAGACTGTTAACATTTCAGATATGCTTTATGAATTCTACAGCATGGTTGATTCTTAAAACAGTGCTTCTCGGATGTCCTGTGCATAGGAATCACCTGGCGATCTTGTTGAAATGCAGATTCTGATTAAGCAGGCCTGGGATGATCTTTATTCTAACAAGCTCCCAAGGACTGGTGCTGCTAGCCCCTGAGTAGCGAGGGGCCAAAAGACACCCTTTAAGCTAAGTAGGTTGTACCTTTCTGGTGGTGGCGGGGTGACGTGTACAGTAGGGTTGTTAACATGTTAATTAGTAGAATGCTTTTGAAAAGAAGTCTTAATAAGTTAGGGTCTAATAAATTCCAGCGTTCTCTACAAATGCTTTTTAAAAATGAAAATGCTTGGTCTCACTGTGAGCAAATTGAATTTTGCAAACGTTATCATTTTACATAGATTGGAACCTTAATGATGAGGCCAGTTTTCTAATGAAACTGAGGAATTATATTAAAAAAAATAAACTAAGCCATTAGATTTATTGTATGGGATGAATTCAATAGCAGGTGTTTAGAATCTAGAAAGTAGAATTCGGGAGTAATTATTAGTGTTACGTGCTAGGGGTTAATAAGAGCATAATACAGTAAACTTTAAGAGAATTCAGTAAAATGATAAAGTATAATGCACTATGTGGACAGAGCTTGTTTTAATGTTTTGTACACTGACATATATACTAAATGCTGAGATTAGAAATCAACACATAGTAGGTTCAACACATAGTAGGTGTTAATGTTTAGATTATGTTTGTAAATTGTTTATAAATATCTATATCCTCCTTTAGCCTTGATCTCAATTGTTTATGTTTATCCTAGTTTACATTTTGCCTATAGGCTAATATATGTTTAATCTTTGTCGATTCATTAACTGTCTTAAATATTAGGATGGGACTGGTCTTCCTGAATTTGGTTATTATTTCATTCAGTAAAACTGAATTTCCATTTAGGATTGATGAATTTAAAATGTGCCTTCAATTATAATGGAAGGTACATAAACACATATATGCCAAAAGCTACTATATATTGACATACGCAGTCAGGAAGAAGAAAAATGTTGTATGGCATGTTGGAATTAAGTGATATATACAGTTAATCAAAATTTGATTATATTAGTTAATTAATTTAGTCTTAAGTATTACTTTATTCCCAAAAGTCAGAGAACACAGTAAGTTAATGAGAGTATAATGATGTACATCTTTAAATATCTTCCCAATGCTGTGGCCTCTCTGTCCCTAAAATACAGACAAAAGCCCCAATACTTTTCTAGAATCCCAACCCCACTTTGAGTTTTTCCAGCTGAGATTGAAGTTCATTATATCATTATAATACATTTTTTTTTTAAAGAACACTAGTTTAACCTTATTTTTCTATCTAATGAAATGCTTGGTAATAATTATCACATAGAAATGTCTGTTGAAAGATCAAGGAGATCTGTCTAAAACTACTCTCAATAAAATAATTTGCTTCAATACACATCATAGCAGATACCTCATTTTGTGTAGGTAGGGTAAATACATACCTTTCTAAATTCTTATAATTGTCATCTCTAAATACTCCTTTGGCCAGAATTGTCTTACCTTTTGAAGAAGATATAAAGGCTGTTTTTCAATCCAGGTTGCGTGTAGACCAAATTGTATTTCACTTGTAATTGGTGGATATTCCTTATCTCTAAAGAGAGGTCAGAAGCCTCTCTATTTGTTAATTTATAATTGTCAGATGAATACCATATTATATGGGGAAAAATAAAGATGTTTCTTTGTGGGGAGGGACTTTAGTAGTAACAGTCTTTTCATAAATTAAGATCTCTTCCAATACACCATCTGTTTTGGCTGAAAAAAACTGGATCCACGTTTAAGTGAAGTTGGTCTAATTTTTTTTTCAACTTATTGAGACGGAATTTCTGTCCTGTGTTTTGTGTCCATTTCTGCCACTTGATCTGAATATGAATAGCTGTCTTTTTTCCCCTTATCCTCATAGAGACAAATACATTGAATTCTATTGATTTTGCTAACATGGCTTCTCTCTGTGATTCGGAGGTCTGATGTACAATATCCTTTCCACCCAAATGCACCTGTTGATGTACTCTTCACTCCCATCCTTCAACATATCCTCATATCCCCATGCCATGATGGGAGTCCCGGAATTCCCAGGTGATCCTAAGCTATTTGAGTCTAGTCTTTCCAATGGCTCTCATATCATACAGCTGGCAAATGTCTATGCTCACTATGCAGTAAGACAGTACTAGGATCTCAACATTTTAGTCAACATGAAGGCTATCACAGAGAGAGATTTCTAAAGTGTGGAGTTCTCCACTGAACTGGAAAAAAAATCTTTTTTAAAAAAATGTTTAAGTGGTAGTTAGGTTCCTAAATTGGCTACAAAAATGGCAGAGTGATGGCAAAGGTAAGAGGATAATAATTAAATTAAATAAATAAATGAATTTGAGAAATATTAATTTGTTATGCAGTATAGAAAATGAATGTATGCAAGCTAGGAAAGGTTATATAAAGTAGTTCAGCTGTATTCATCATTGTATTATTTATTGCAATAAAATGGAAACAGTTGGCATTGGTAGTAATTGGATGTTGGGCAAATGAGCTAAAGTATATGTAGAGCTACTGCTATGTGTCAACACTTTTCTATGTGCTCAGATTATAGCAGTGAGGAGAAAAATCTTGGTGTTTAAAACCTATTAGGGGAGAAATTAGTTTCTATTAAAATACTCCCAGTGAAACAACCCAAAACACAAGATCACTTCTCAGAGTTATTTCAATTTTGTCTAGACCTAAAGACTGATGGGAATAGAAATAATGAATAAAGGATGAATAAAGAAGATAACCATTTTATAATAGAAAATCTGCAAGTGATAGCTTCCAATTCTGTGAACTACAGAATATCATAGGTTTTGTAGGGATTAAATTGTATCATTTATAGAAATTGCTTACTTACACGTACTAAATAATACATATTATTCCCTTCCCCCAAAACAACTCCTAATATGGCTGGAAGGATTTCAAGAAGACATATTATTATTCCATGCCATTTGATATTTTCCCCAACTTATATATAGTATCTCTTAGAGAAATATTCAGTAATTATTTGTATGTTTGAAGGTGGCAGATTGTTTTATAATCAGAATAACTTATTATAACCCATTCACCTACTAGTAATTCCTAACTGAACAATGAGTTCTGTACCAAAAAGTGTGTGAAGAATTCTAGATTTGGTGATTTGTAACTCCAAACTGAATTTTAGCACAGACACCATATTATTGTAGAATCTCAAACTATGTACAAGAAGTTATTTCATCCCATAGCGAGGCTGATACTATTTCAGGGTAAAATTAGTCAGTGGAAAGTTTAGGATGCAGATTTCTTCTTGCTTCTTATTCCTTCTCTGCTGTCAAGATTGGTAAAGTTTCCAATAACTCAGTTACCTGAATGTGGGACTAAAGTATTATTGTTCCCTCACATTTATTTTACTTCAAAGAAATAATCATAAAATGAGTTAAACAACTGAGATCAAGGCTAAAGGAGGATGTGGATTTGTCCTTATCTCCCTGAATCCTACTAATCTTCTATTCTGAAGTTTTATCTGAGTGTGGCCCAGCTCTTTCGCATGTCCTTTCCTTTCAGAGCTCGGATATGAATGCTGTCTCATACACCAAGTAACAGCCCCCAAGAAAGGAATGATTTTTGAGCCACAGTTTATTCTCCTGTGCTGGAAATTTTGAGTTTGGTAGGGTGAAAAGGGCAAATGGTATGTGGCTACAGTTCAGTCTCCTATATATGAAGTGTAATTAGAGATTCAGGTACAGATCTTTCCTGGGAATTGGCTTATTAGGAATTACCTTACTCTGCTTGTCACATACCTAGCTAAGAATCATGAAAGACAACTGTATTGAAGAAGGATGAAGTGCTTCAGGGGGAAGAGCTTGTATACCTGGAGAGTCTAGTGGGGAGTTAGTGGTGGAAGGGGGCATGAAGCTAGGACACTGAAGCACAAAAGGAGGTAATTAATTTTGTCTATCCTATTTGGGAACTTTTTATAGTCTTGGTGGTTATGGTCAGAGGTGCCATTTGTTCCGTAAACCTATGCCTTATAGGGCATGATTCCTTAGGTGCTGGAAGGTACTACAAATTCCAAGGTACTGTTTGGCACGAACCCGTGTCCCCTGCATCGGCAGGCGGACTCTCAACCACTGCACCACCCCGGAAGCCCTGGCTTCACCTTTTGACTTATATGATTTATATAGTGATTGGAATATTGGAGTGAAGTTTGGTGGTAGAGATGGTATAAAAGTCTTGAAGTTAGTTATTTGTAACTGATAACTGGATGATATTAGATGCTTTGTATCTAAGTATTTATTATGAACTATACAGAGATACATAAAGCCTTTCATCAGAACCACCAACCTGTTGAGGTTAATATTCATTCTATTTGCAGATGAGGAAACTGAAGCTTAGAAAGAGGATCAGTAACTTCCCCAAGGCTACACAGCTAGTAAGTGATAGATTTTAAATTAAGTCTGTTTGACTCCGAAGTTATTTATAAGCTTCAAAACCAATTGTCTCAAATGGAACATTAAGCCTATGTTTCTTCACAGTAGATTTTCTCCTAATCATTTGGTTACTTGTTTGAACTCTTATAGAAAAGCTGGGTTATAGTCCTGGCTTTGACTGTGCAGCTTAGTGTCCTCCAGTATGCCACCTGAATTCTCTGGACCCCTGTCTTGTCCGTTGAATGAGGGCTGGACCACGTGATCACCAAGATCTTTCTAACAGTCAGCTCTTACAATCTCTCTTTGTGGATGCAGTCTCTGAGCCTAACTCGCTTATTCACTTTCCTAAATATAATGCCTTCTATTTGGGGCAAATATATGTATATTTTTATTACTGGTAATATACCACTCACCTCTAATGTGAGCTGACTGCTGTAGGTAATCATTTATTGCATTTCCTGTATACCAGGAAATATAATAAGTGCTCCATTTGGATGATCACAACAGCTCTATGAGGCGGATTTTAAAGTTCCCGTTTTATAGGGGGGAGGAAGGTTTTGACTTATCCAAGGTCAAACTAGAGAGTGGTGGAGTGAGAATTCCAGCACTTGTGTGTTTTGACAACAAAGCCCTTATATGTTAATGGAACATTAACGAAACTATGTATTTTCTATTTCTGCTTTAGGCTTAAAGATCATGGACATTGTCTTTTCAACCAGTTTTTTTCTTTTTATAAGGTATTGTTAGCTTCTGTCTGTGATTTTACGATCTGCTCACTTTCTGCCCGCTTTACCAACCACGGGGAGAAGGAGACTGGGAAGGAGGTTACTCTTTTTGTGCTAAACGCCTCTTTCGAAGTCTACGTTTGCAGTGAAGAGCAATAAAGCGAACGGAACCCCTGGCTTTGTGCCTCTGCGGCGAACCGCCCATCTTCCGCGTCCTGAGAATTCGTCTTCTTCTGCTGAACTACGTTTCCCAGAGGCCCGCGCAGCCGAGAGCGCGGGCTCGACCCGCCCTTCCTTCCTCCTTGCCTATCACCCGGTCGCAGCGTGATTATGCAAACTCGTCGGGCACTAACAAGTGACGACCTTCTGGCTCACGACTGCAGCGGCGGCCTTAGCAGCGGCAATAGACGCAACAACGGCGACTGCAGGGAAGACGACGACGGCTGGGCGGGCGCTGTGCGCAAAGGGGAGGGGTAGGCGGGCGGCGCCGGCGGCTTCAACTGCGGCAGCTACGGCTAGGGCGACGGAAGAAGAATCTCCAGCAGCCGGCGGTTGAGTTAGGCCTAAGCAGCGCCCGGAGCCGCCCGCACTGTCCTCTGCGGGGGAATCTACACAGAGACGGTGACATACACAGAGGCTGGGGTCCGCGGGAGGCTGCCGGACCGGAGCCAGCTACTCGGCCTCTGTCGCCGCCACCCCCTTCCCTGCCGCCAGCGCGCGTTCTCTCTCCGCTCCTGCTCGCAGCCCCGCGATTCCTGGTGTGCCTGTGCCCCGCTGTGTGGGCAGCGCGTGCGTACTTTTGGGCTGGGGCCGGGCGGGGGGGGCTCTAAGGCCGTCTCTGCCTCTCCCGCCCCGGAGGGGGAAGCCGCGGAGGCTCACGCCATGGCCTCGGGAGCTGGAGGCATAGGAGGGGGCGGTGGCGGCAAGATCCGGACTCGGCGTTGCCATCAGGGGCCAATTAAACCTTACCAGCAGGGGCGACAACAGCACCAGGTACGGGACCCCGGCGCCGTGGGGGCCTAGCGGGTCGGGAACTGGGCGGGAGTGGACGGGCGGCGAGGGGCCCCGGCGCCCCACGTGGAGCGGACGGGAGGGCCTGAGCGGAGGCCCGAGGGAGGCGGCGGGAGCTCTGGCCGCTGGGGCGGCGACGGGAAGTGGGCTGAGACGGGCCAATCCTGCGGCGCACACGTGTGGTTCGGCCGCCTCTCCCCAGCCCTCTCCGCCTGGGGCTTTCCCCCGACCAGCGCAGGGCGGGAACAGAAGTCCTAGGCCACGCTGGGCCTAGAATTCTTCCGTTTGCTGGCGGGGATTGGGGGTTTGGGGGTATTACTCACGTCCTCTCGAGGGAGAAGGAAAAAGATGTGGCTGGAGGCCCCTACGCCTGCTGTTTGCTAGTCTCCCGCGTCTTAGCGTGTGTGGGGAGGGGGCTGCCCGGAGGAATCTGCCTCCGGGGCACCCGGGGGTTGTCGGGGGCGTTGTTAGCGCGGAAAGTGAAATAACTTACAACGCGATTAATTAATTCTCCATCTCCCGGTGTCCCTCCCCGATCTGAGAGGACTGGCTTCGATTTTGTTTTGTTTGTTTGTTTCTTAACCGGTTTATAGTTAGTAGCACTGGGGCATTTTGAAAGTCCCTCTCCCCACTTAC
>NW_020172280.1:5464300-5547527 GCF_003031525.2 Neophocaena asiaeorientalis asiaeorientalis | reverse complement strand
GTCATTCTGCACAGCTGACCGGGACTCCAGTTCTGATCTCACGCACAAACTATTTTAATGTTACGGGGCGTATTCTAGAAGTTTAGGTACTTTTGACATTCCAGGGATGTTGGTGGTCTTACAATCTAAGCACCCTGTGCACTCGTGGGTGTTTGAAATTATGAAAAGGAGTTTATCCTAATTGTAACTGAGACATTTGATTCTGAGACAACTCTTTTTAAAATTTTACTTGTTATGGGGATTGAATAGGAATACGTTAAGAATATTCTAATAAACGTCACTTATAACACTTTTCAGGGATACTAAGGTAGGAGTAAGTGTGGGTCTTAAACTTATAAAAAACACAAAGGTATAGCAAAAGGGTCTGATACCGTGTAGCTTACTGTTAAGGGTAGACTTCCTAGATTGCATTGTTCTGGATGATGATGAATATTGAACACTTTAACGTGTTTGGTGCTGGTGTTAAATTGTATCCTTAAAAACAGAATTTTAAAAGATTTCAGAGAAATTTCTTAATAGTTAAAATTGTGGTTTATAATACTAGGTAGCTCTCTACTTACGGTTACAGGTCTTAGCCTTACTTTTACCTCCCACCGGTTTTCCCCCAGATATATACCAAAAAGAGCTTGGTTTTCAGATTCCTTTGTGAGGAGCAGGGGTACTTGCAGGCAGATTTAAGATTAGAATTCAGGTCACACGCCTGGCCATTTAACCTAATCCTTTGGTTGAGTGAAGTTAAACACACATGCTTTCTGTTTTTCCTGAAGATAAAAGTCTTTGAGTGCTTTCTAGATCTCCTCAAAAGAAAGTTACTACATAAAATAAAAGAAATTTGTAAATACAGATCATTGGATGGTCTGGGCAGAGTTTAGAAAGGAGCTCATATATTCTGAGTGGCAAAAGCCAAAAAATCACACCTTATTTTTAAAATGTACTTAGATAAAAATCTAATTTGGGGGAGATGATGCCTTAACAACGTAACACCTATGATCCAATTTGTCTTAGAGCTGGAATGATTTCAGACTGTGTGGTTTTGTTTTAAAGCCTGATAATTTCATTTCCCCCTATCTAAAGTACTTTCAGCTTTTTGCCCCACCCATTTAATTTAAAAAGAAAGTACATTTGTAGCTTTTGAATTGGATCAAAGGTGTTTGGGGGTTTCTTAATCAACACTGAAGGTATTAATATTGGCAGATACTACCAAAGAAAAGTATCCAGGAATATACAAAAGAATACTTAAAGGATTTTTTTTTTTAATCTTAAAATAAGGACTTTCTTTAATCCTTACTGGAACTTTTGTGAACTTGTAGACTACCTGGTTGCTGTCAACTATCCTAGGCGGTCACCTCTCCGTTTTGCAGCAATTGCTGAGTCATCATGAATAGCAAGGAGCTTCATGACATGGCATGTTTTGTACTAATGTATTTTGGTTAAATGTCCAGTGGTTTCTGGGCAAAAATGAAGTTTTTGGGTTGTGTAGTAGAGGCTTGAAAGAAGAATGAGCGATCTGGCACTGTTAGTTAATGGATGTTTGCCATTGCTTGTCAGGCCAACCGGCTTGTGCAGTCATGCAGTACCTGTGACTTTCTCATGTGTTCAACTGACTTGTAATTTCCTGTTTTGACTTATTCTGGTTTAGCTCTGCTGAGGTATATCTAAAGTTCACATTTTTTTCCTGTTAACTTCTGATCTTTAAAATGGCATCTTGCTTCAAGTTGTGGAGACAAGAATCCATTGTCTTATTCAACTAACTGAAGGGTAGTAACTTAAGAATTGTAGAAGCAAAAATGAAGAACAGCACCAAATGATTAAGTTGATCATCTTCACTTGCCTTCTTTCCTACCCCCTAACTCTTAGCCCAGATGCATTTAGGAAATGGTATCATTCTTCTAGTGGGAGTGAACAGGTCAGTAAAGAGAATGTGCTTAGTTCTTGTCACCTGTTCAGTCTCCTTTCCCCTTTCCTTTTTGTGCAGATTGTCAGGCCCAGAAAGTCAGCTCTGGAGAGGTCAAGCTGCTTTTCTTAATAGCCACCACAAAAAACTTGAGCCCATGGGCAAACCAGAACCTTGCCTCTGGAAGAATCTACTGCCACCTCCTGGTGAGAAGGGAACTACTTATTTTTGCCCTTTTTTGGGGGGTGTGCTTCAGAGGTTTTGTCTTCTGGTTTGGAGCTAAGGGAATCCACTCATTTTATCTTCCTAGATACAGTTTGTCTTACAAGTCAGTTTCTGCATTTAGCTATTTTTAAAAAAGGGGAGGAAACCCCTTTATCTATTCAGTAGCTTAAATCAGGAGTCTGCAAACGTTTTCTGTAAAGGACCGTATAGTAAATATTTTAGGTTTTGTTGCTGCAGGTTCTTTGTTTTGTTTTTATAACCCTTTAAAAAATGTAAAAATCATTCTTAGCTTGCCGCCTATATGAAAACAGGCTGAGGGCTGAATTTGGCCCACAGACCGTGGTTTGCCTAATCTTGGTTTATATGATAGTGTAGTTTTTTTTTGTTGTTTTGGTAGCTTCTGTATGATACTTTGTCCCAAATAACTATGTCCTACTTGGATTCTGATGGCAAAAGAGTGTTCTCAGTTTTGAAAAGGAGGGATATTTAATGGCTGAATACTTAACTCATTCCAGAAGTCTCTGAGTAGTTTTGACTTTTATTTTATCTTTATTTGCTTTATCCTAGATGTTTAATTAATACTGTTAGTGAAAATAGAAATGGAAATAGTTGATAGGGAAAAAATGTGCTGTAATACAGTCAGGGCCTCTGGATTTGAATCCCTATTCTGCCAGAACTTGGACAAGTTCTCTCTGCTTAATTTACTCATCTGTAAAGTGGAAATGGTTGGGAGGGGTTAAATGAGATAATATAAAGAAAGCTCTTAGAACAGAGCCTGGCATATAGAGTAAGGACTCATTTGAAATTGTTGTGATTAAGTAGAACCTTTTGATGTAAATGTTTTATCGTCTCTGAATTTTGCTGCCTCTTAGTAGAGGTATTTTTCTTTTATGTACCAAAGTTCAATCTTTTATAGGTTTGTACTAGATTTAAAAACTTGTTTTCTGAGTGATGAGGCCAAACTTTTAAACTACCTTAAACTACGTAGAAATACATTATTTTTAACATGTTCCTCATAGAAATGCCAGTCATTTAAGTGTATAGGAAAATAAATGCAAGTGTTACATTATTTAATGCATAGTAGGTTTTTTTGTTTGTGATGAGAGGCCCTTGTGTGTGAAAGTTTATCAATTTACTCACCAGTTTTTCAGATAATGACAAAAAAGCCCAGGTGTTGTCTCCATTTCCTGGAAAGTCCTTTGATGAGGCAATTACCTATTACTTGAAGTAGAACGGTCTGATGTCACTAATTAAAACCATTTCATTAGGCACAGAATATTATTGGAAAGATGTGATGAACTTGTATTTTCAAAAATGTTTTATTTGTAGCTACTTGGCTAATGGTCATGATTGTTTTATATATATATATATTTCCCTTTTAGATATCTGTTTTTGTTTTTTTAAGATATTTACTGGACTATAATTGCTTTACAATGTTGTGTTAGTTTCTGCTGTATAACAGGGTGAATCTGCTATATGTATACATATATCCCCATATCCCCTCCCTCTTGCGCCTCCTTCCCACCCTCCCTATCCCACCCCTCTAGGTGGTCACAAAGCACCGAACTGATTTCCCTGTGCTATGTGGCTGCTTCCCACTAGCTGTCTGTTTTACATTTGGTAGTGTATATGTCCATGACACTCTCTCACTTGGTTGCAGCTTCCCCTTCCCCCTCCACGTGTCTCAAGTCCATTCTCTACGTCTGCGTCTTTATTCCTGTCCTGCCCCTAGGTTCATCAGAACCTTTTTTTTTTAGATTCCATGTATATATGTTAGCATACGGTATTTGTTTTTCTCTTTCTGACTTCACTCTGTAAGACAGACTCTAGGTCCATCCACCTCACTACAAATAACTCAATTTCATTTCTTTTTATGGTTTAGTAATATTCCATTGTATATATGTGCCACATCTTCTTTATCCATTCATCTGTCAATGGACAATTAGGTTGCTTCCATGTCCTGGCTATTGTAAATAGTGCTGCAATGAACATTGTGGTACGTGACTCTTTTTGAATTATGGTTTTCTCAGGGTATATGCCCAGTAGTGGGATTGCAGGGTCATATGGTAGCTCTACTTTTAGTTTTTTAAGGAACCTCCATACTGTTCTCCATAGTGGCTGTATCAATTTACATTCTGTTCTGTGAAAAATAGCAGTGGTAATTTGATAGGGATTGCATTGAATCTGTAGAGTGCTTTGGGTAGTATAGTTATTTTCACAATGTTGATTCTTCCAATCCAGGAACATGGTATATCTCTCCATCTGTTTGTATCATCTTTAATTTTTTTCGTCAGTGTCTTATAATTTTCTGCATACAGGTCTTTTATCTCCTTAGGTAGGTTTATTCCTAGGTATTTTATTCTTTTTGTTGCAGTGGTAAATGGGAGTGTTTCCTTAATTTCCTTTTCAGATTTTTCAACATTAGTGTATAGGAATGCAAGAGATTCTGTGCATTAATTTTTTTAATTAATTAATTTATATTTTTGGCTGTGTTAGGTCTTCGTTGCTGCACGCGGGCTTTCTCTAGTTGTGGTGAGTGGAGGCTACTCTTCATTGTGGTGCGCGGGCTTCTCATTGTGGTGGCTTCTCTTGTTGCAGAGCATGGGCTCTAGAGCACAGGCTCAGTAGTTGTGACGCAGAGGCTTAGTTGGTCTGCAGCATGTGGGATCTTCCCGGACCAGGGCTTGAACCCGTGTCCCCTGCATTGGCAGGCAGGTTCTTAACCACTCTGCCACCAGGGAAGCCCCTGTGCTTTAATTTTGTATCCTGCTATTCTACCCTATTCATTGATTAGCTCTAGTAGTTTTCTGGTAGCATCTTTAGGATTCTCTATGTATAGTATCATGTCATCTGCAAACAGTGACAGTTTTACTTCTTCTTTCCTGATTTGGATTTCTTTTATTTCTTTTTCGTCTCTGATTGCTGTGGCTAAAACTTCCAGAACTATGTTGAATAATAATGGTGAGAGTGGGCAACCTTGTGTTGTTCCTGATCTTAGCAGAAATGGTTTCAGTGTTTCACCCTTGAGAACAATGTTGGCTGTGGGTTTGTCATATATGGCCTTTATTATGTTGACGTAGGTTCCCTCTATGCCTGCTTTCTGCAGAGTTTTTATCATAAATGGGTGTTGAATTTTGTCAAAAGCTTTTTCTGCATGTATTGAGATGATCGTATGGTTTTTATCCTTCAGTTTGTTAATATGCTGTATCACATTGATTGATTTGCGTATACTGAGGAATCCTTGCATTCCTGGGATAAACCCCACTTGATCATGGTGTATGATCCTTTTAATGTGCTGCTGTATTCTGTTTGCTAGTATTTTGTTGATGATATTTGCATCTATGTTCATCAGAGATTGGCCTGTAGTTTTCTTTCTTTGTAACATTTGTCTGGTTTTGGTATCACAGTGATGGTTGGCCTCATATTTTTTTTTTTTTTTTTTTTTTTTGCATTACGCGGGCCTCTCACTGTTGTGGCCTCTCCCACTGCGGAGCACAGGCTCCAGAAGCGCAAGCTCAGCAGCCGTGGCTCACGGGCCCAGCCATTCCATGGCATGTGGGATCCTCCTGGACCAGGGCATGAACATGTGTCCCCTGCATCGGCAGGCGGACTCTCAACCGCTGCGCCACCAGGGAAGCCCTGTTGGAAGATTTTAAATCACAGTTCCAATTTCAGTGCTTGTGATTGGTTTGTTTATACTTTCTATTTCTTCCTGGTTCACTTTTGGAGGGTTGTGCTTTTCTAGGAATTCCAGGTGGTCCATTTTATTGGCATATAGTTGCTTGTAGTAATCTCTCCTGATCCTTTGTATTTCTGCAGTGTCAGTTTTTACTCCCCCTTTTTCATTTCTAATTTTATTGATTTGAGTCTTCTCCCTTTTTTCTTGATGAGTCTGGCTAATGGTTTATCAGTTTTGTTTATCTTCTCAAAGAACCAGCTTTTAGTTTTATTCATCTTTGCTATTGTTTCCTTCATTTCTTTTTCATTTATTTCTGATCTGGTCTCCGTGATTTCTTTCCTTTTGCTAACTTTGGGCTGTTTTTGTTCTTGTTTCTCTAATTGCTTTAGGTGTAAGGTTAGGTTGTTTATTTGAGATTTTTCTTGTGGTAGGATTGTATTGCTATAAACTTCCCTCTTAGAACTGTTTTTGCTTCATTCCATAGGTTTTGGGTTGTCGTGTTTTTATTGTCATTTGTTTCTAGGTATTTTTTGATTTCCCCTTTGATCTCTTCAGTGATCTCTTGGTTATTTAATAACGTATTGTTTAGCCTCCATGTGTTTGTTACAGTTTTTTTCCTTCTATTGATAACTAGTCTCATAGCATTGTGGTCAGAAGAGAAACTTGATATGATTTCAGTTTTCTTAAATTTACCAAGGCTTGATTTGTGACCCAAGATATGATTTATCCTGGAGAATGTTCCATGAGCACTTGAGAAGAAAGTGTATTCTGTTATTTTTAGATGGAATGTCCTATAAATATCAATTAAGTCCATCTTGGTTAATGTATCATTTAAAGCCTGTGTTTTCTTATTTTCATTTTGGTTGATCTATTCATTGGTGAAAGTGGGGTGTTAAAGTCCCCTACTGTTATTGTGTTACTGTCGATTTTCCCTTTTATGGCTGTTAGCATTTGCCTTATATATTGAGGTGCTCCTGTGTTGGGTGCATAAATATTTACAATTGTTACACCTTCTTCTTGGATTGATCCCTTGATCATTATGTCGTATCCTTCTTTGTGTCTTGTAATGGTCTTTATTTTAAAGTCTATTTTGTCTGATGTGAGAATTGCTACTACAGCTTTCTTTTGATATCCATTTGCATGGAATTTTTTTTCCATCCCCTCACTTTCAGTCTGTGTGTGTCCCTAGGTCTGAAGTGGGTCTCTTGTAGACAGCGTATGTATGGGGTTGTTTTTGTATCCATTCAGCCAGTCTGTGTCTTTTGGTTGGAGCATTTAATCCATTTACATTTAAGCTGGTTATTGATATGTATGTTCCTATTACCCTTTTCTTAATGTTTTGGGTTTGTTTTTTAAATCTTTTCCTTCTCTTGTGTTTCCTGCCTACAGAAGTTCCTTTAGCATTTGTTGTAGAGCTGGTTTGGTGGTGGTGAATTCTCTTAACTTTTGCTTATCTGTAAAGGTTTTAATTTCTCTGTGGAATCTGAATGAGATTCTTGCTGGGTAGAGTAATCTTGGTTGTAGGTTCTTCCCTTTCATCACTTTAAATATGTCCTGCCACTCCCTTCTGGCTTGCAGAGTTTCTGCTGAAAGATCAGCTGTTAACCTTATTGGGATTCCCTTGTATGTTATTTGTTGCTTTTTATTTGTTGCTCTTAATATTTTTTCTTTGTATTTAATTTTTGAGAGTTTGATTAATATGTGTCTTGGCCTGCTTCTTCTTGGATTTATACTGTATGGGACCCTGCGCTTCCTGGACTTGATTGACTATTTCCTTTCCCATGTTAGGGAAGTTTTCAATTATAATCTCTTCAAGTATTTTCTCAGACCCTTTCTTTTCTTCTTCTGGGACCCCTATAATTTGAATGTTGGTTCGTTTAGTGTTGTCCCAGAGGTCTCTGAGACTGTCCTCAATTCTTTTCATTCTTTTTTTTTATTTTTATTCTGCACTGCAGTAGTTATTTCTGCTCTTTTACCTTCCAGGTCACTTATCCGTTCTTCTGCCTCAGTTATTCTGCTATTGGTTCCTTCTAGAGAATTTTTAATTTCATTTATTGTGTTGTTCATCAGTGTTTGTTTGCACTTTTGTTTTTCTAGACCCTTGTTAAGTGTGTCTTGTATTTTCTCCATTCTGTTTCCAAGATTTTGGGTCATCTTTACTGTCATTACTCTGAATTTTTTGGGGGAAGGTTGCCTATTTTGTGTTCATTTATTTGGTCTTGTAGGTTTTTACCTTGCTCCTTAGTCTGTAATATATATTTTTAGTCGTTTCTTTTTTTTTTGGGTGGTGCTGTATTCCTGTCCTACTGGTTGTTTGGCCTGAGACATCTAGTGCTTGAGTTTGCAGGCAGTTGGATAGAGCCAGTTTTTGATGCTGAGATGAGGACTTCCGGGAGGCCTCACTCAGATTGATATTCCCTGGTGTCTGAGGTTCTCTGTTAGTCCAGTGGTTTGGACTCAGAGCTCCCAACCACAGGAGCTCAGCCCTAACCTCTGGCCTGGGAACCAAGATCCTGCAAGTTTTGTGGACGGTAAAAAAAAAAAAAGAGAGAGAGAGAGAAAAAGCAGTACAGTATCAAAGAATAAAAAAGAAAATAAAATTAGAAAGATAAATATATTAGGAAAAATAAAACTGTAGTTGAAACAACTGCAGCAAGTTAAAATAAAACTACAACAGAAAAAAAGGGGGGGCAACAAGCCAAAAGGGGAGAACAATAACAAGGTATAAAGAATAAAAAAAAATTAGAAAAATAAAAGATTTATTAGGGAAAATATAAAAGAATCGGAACAATGAATCAAGAAGGTAAAACAGAACCCCAATCTAAAAGAAGAAAAAAAAATTAAAAAGCCTTGGCTATGGGAGTCAAAAAAAGGCTTGGCGGAGTTTAAGCGGGGGTGGAACTGAGTCAGGAGCAGAGTTTAGCGTTGGGCAGGACCTAGGCAGGGTGACTGTTCAAGCGTGGGGCGGGGCCTCTGCTTAGGACCTGCTTGGAAGGGGTGAGGCAGCACCTCCAAAGGAGGGCCTCCGGACTGTGGAGTTCCTAGGGCCCTGGTTGAGGGTGTGTGGGAGGGGTTTAGGCCCAGCGCATTGGAAGAGGTCTCAGAGTGGATCTCTGAGGGTAGAGGTGGGGCCCTGGGTGGGGGGGCAGGGGCGGGGCTTGGGCTCTGCGTGGCAGGAGGGAGGCTCCGAGGGCAGAGGATTAGGCCCGGGAGCCCAGCAGGTGTCCTGGTGCCCAAGTGGACAGGGAGAGCACGGGCCCTGTTCCCTTCGTTCCTTTGTGCCCTTCCCCCACCTTCTCCCCTGTAGCCACTGGACCCCTAACCAGGGTGGGTCCTGCTGCTGTAGGAACCCCTCCCTTCCCCTAGCCACACCTCAGGGGTGCCAGAGTTCCGGCCTTTACTTTTGCTCCCCCTTCCCTCCCTCCCAGTCCCTCAGGACCCATGCAGCTGGAGGGGCCCTTGGTGGGCAGAGGATCAGGCCTGGGATCTCAGCAGGCTCCCAGGGGCCCAAGTGGGCAGGGGAAACCTGGGCACGCTCCCTTTTGATCTTCTGCCCTCCCAGTGGTTCCCCAATTTACCCCTTCGGGCGTGGGATCCCTTCCCCTCCCCCAGCCGCCCCTCAGGGGCGCCAGTCCCGTCCAGCCTCCACTTCTCCTCTGCCTTCACTCTCCCCACGCCCCCTGTCCTACCTGGTCGCTGGGGGTTCTTCCCGTGTCTGTGGTTCCCACTGGTGCCTGGTAGGTGCCCTAGTGGTGAGGAGACGCGAATTCTGCGTCCTCCTAGTATGCCATCTTAACTCTGCCCTCTCTGTAATATATTTTTAAAGGATTCTTCTGTGTTGCTAAGCCCAGTTGAAAGTCTTGCCACCAGATACAATTTACTGTGTTTACTATTGGAAAAAGGATGGTAGAACGCCTCTTCCGTCTAAAGATATTTCAGTTTCCCTGCCCGTTTGCTTGTGACTTAAAGAATAAACTTTTACACCCAATTTTCAAACAGATTGTGAAAGGAAAGTGACAGTATCTTATAGATAACTTTTAGTGGATTAAGTTGCTTTAGGCTTTTATTGTGTCTCCTATTGCTAGTTTGAAAGGTCTCTTAGGGACTCCTTTTCTTGTCCTTGTTGTTTGATTACTGTTAATTATCTATTAATACCATCTCTATAATGTAGATCTCTAAAAATAAGAGACTAAGCCAGGTCATGTTTCTCCTTCCTGAATTAGTGTTAGTCTTAAAGGACGTTGAAAATCGTGGCCAGTTGTAATTTAAAATTTTCTTAGCTGCAATAACTATTATGCTCAAGTTTTGTTTTTTTAAATTAATTAATTAATTTTATTTTTGGCTGCGTTGGGTCTTTGTTGCAGCGAGCGGGGGCTACTCTTCATTGCGGTGGCTTCTCTTTGTTGCAGAGCGTGGGCTCAGTAGTTGTGCCTTGTGGGCTCTAGAGCACAGGCTCAGTAGTTGTGGCACATGGGCTTAGTTCCGCAGCATGTGGGATCTTTCCAGACTAGGACTCAAACCCATGTTCCCTACATCGGCAGGCAGATTCTTAACCGCTGTGCCACCAGGCAAGTCCCTATGCTCATGTTTTTTGAGTTAATCTCTTGATGTTGAGAAGAGAAATGAAAAGTATAAGGAATGGATTTTACGTGGCTAGAAAGATTTGGACTGGGTGGTTAGGAGAAACTTGGCTGCTAAATGACTATCTGTAGGTTGTAAAATGTGACAAATAATAGCTTAGGTTAAATTCAGATTATTGAAACTAGATTCAGTATAACTGCATTAGAATTTGAATACTTTATAATAGAGATGCATTGTTAAAATAAGTAATGTTAGAATGGATATATTAAAAAGCTGAAACTAACTGAAAGATTAGAATGGCATCTAGGTTTTTAACTATTTAGTGTTTAAGATTTTTTTATATTTATAATTAGGTATTCTTTAAGTCTCATGTGAAGTCTTGGGTTCTTAGCCCTTGTTCTTCACTTGGGCTTGGATGGAGCAGGGGGAAAACTGATTAGGGAATCTATACGAAATGAGACTTCCAGAAAGTGTGGCGAGACTAGTGATACGGGAGTTGAGTGGGTAAGGAGAGAGTTCACAGACCCCTGTAAGAAAACTAAGGGTCAGTGACAAGCTTCAACAAAATAAAGGCAGCTGAAAGAACAGACAGAAATCAAAACAGCAGTGTATTCTGGGAGAATAGGGCTTCAGAACCTTAAAACTGAAGATGGGTTATGTTTGATATTTATAGTTAGCAATCCCGTAAAGTTTACATGAGAAAGATTTTATAATCTGAATACTACTATTTAGTAGAGGGTAATGTGAGGAAAGGAGAGTTGAGGGAATTCCCTGGTGGTCTAGTGGTAGGGCTCTGTGCTCTCACAGCTGAGGGCCTGGGTTCAGTCCCTGGTCGGGGAACTAAGATCCTGCAAGCGACACAGCGTGGTGCAGCAAAAAAACAAACAAAAAAACAGTTGAATAGAACTGAAGTCAAAACTCAAGTAAACTAATAGGAATAGAGAGCATTATATAAGAAGAAGGAAGGCTATATAATATTTATAAGGAGAGGTGTCTCTGGTTATTATGATATTACAAATTGGTGAGACGATGTACAGGAATTTTTTTTCCATTACAAATGAGTTCTGAGTTAGGATTGCAGAAGAGCCTTGCCCCACCTCAGCCTTTTTCATTAACCCTTGAACTCAGGTTAAATGAAATTTGAAAAGCTAATATATTCACAGTACCTTACAGATTGGATGTGCTTGATATGTGTATAGTATTGAATTTACTTCTGGCCCCCAAATTGAATATTTATTCTAGATCTCAGTGACATTTTGATAGTGTTTTTGTTGTGAGGTGTTTTGTTTTTGTTTTGTTTTTGCCATGTTTGCCAAATGAAGAACCCTTAGTTCTTGAGGAGAAAAAAAGTCCAATCATTTTACCCAGTCCAGGTTTAAAGATTCACTCCTGTAATCCTTGAATTTAACTTCATTACTTAGGATCATCTGGTGTAGACTTTGCTTTGGCTACGAGGAGTATTTTAAAGATTTTAATGCCCCATTTGTTTTGTTGCTTTTTCTGATAAGCCCTTCATTAATTTTTATTTCTTTGACTACTTTTCTGCTTCTCTTCATTTAGTTGGCTTTGTGTTATTTATCATTCCAGAGGATGGTTCAGTTTTCCCATGCTCTTGGCTAACTTCACAAGTTGTTTTTTGGAGGAAGGACTATTGGTGTGGCAACAAAAATAATATTTGTTTAAGTTGAAGCTGTTACATCAAGCAAATGTATTATTTTTTTTTGAATTCTAGGATTATTGATGTCCTTTTTTGAAACTTGCCACAGCGTATTCATATGTGGGAATAAAAAGCTGGTTGACTAGTGCAGCTGTGGAAAATTAAAATCATGCACCAGCTAACCCGTGCACTGTACAGACCTGCTGCCTACCTTCACAGAGCTGATCCTCCGGGGAGGTGATAGACTGTGATTACCACCCCATGTGACAGATTGCCTGTAGGAAGTACAGGGTGCTGTTGGTGCATTTAAGTGAGTGACTGTCCTAGACTTGGAGGATCAGAGAAGATTTTCTGTAGGAAAACTTAAACATCAAGTTATAATGATGGCAGTTATGCTTACCACTGAAGCCTGTGGAAGTGGAGAGAAAGCTATTCTGGTAAAGTAGGATTTGAGTATTCACTGCTTAGTAGACCTTTACTCAGTGTACCTCTTCCCCCTCATGGTTGGTTGGTTGGTTTGCTTGCTTATTTATTTATTTTTTTTGCAGTACGCGGACCTCTTACCGTTGTGGCCTCTCCCGTTGCGGAGCACAGCCTCCGGACGTGCAGGCTCAGCGGCCATGGCTCACGGGCCCAGCTGCTCCGCGGCATGCCGGATCTTCCCGGACCAGGGCACGAACCCGCGTTCCCTGCATTGGCAGGCAGACTCTCAACCACTGGGCCACCAGGGAAGCCCTGCTTGCTTATTTTTAATATCACAAAACATTCTTTCTTCAAGTCCATATAGGAAGCTGATTTGCCCCATTCCTGTAAAGACCTGAAGCATATTATCTCAATAACTCTTGAAAAGGTAGACCTTCTTTGGTGATTGTAAAAGGAACCTTTTCTTCCATAAGAAAACTATTTTTCCCCTTTTCTAGCTTCCTTCACTTTTTCTCAGTTTTCCATTAGTGGCTGAAGTACTTTGAAACTCATAAAAATTGCCCGCCAGGGAAGTACTTCTCCAAATCTATATGATAGACAGGGTCCCTTACATCTTCAGTCTACCCTGTTCTGTGCATAATCAGGAGATTCCTTTTCCCTAACAGCTTTTTAAACTTCTAATATCTGGCAGTTGGTTATTTACTACAAATAAGCATGTTAAGTCTTTAACTGGAAATAAAAGAGATTCAAAGGTAGCCTTTTATGTTTTACTTTTGTTTACTTCTATATTTGATTTTCAGAATTCATATTATAAAGTAGGTATTTATGAAAGTTGGTATGATGGTATGACATCTTTGATGAGATAATCTCGGAAACAGTTTATTTTGTAGTTAAGTTTATACTCAGGGTTATGTTTGTCATGGCCTTAATTGGGAAACTTGTCAGAGTTTTTAGATGATTTTAGTACAGTGGTTCTCAGACTTTAATCTGCGTAAGAATCACCTTAAGAGCTTGTTAAAGAAATGTACATTTCTAACATGCTCTTAGGTGACACCAAACCAAGGCTGCTGGTCTGAAGATTCCAATTTGAGAACCACTTTTTTAGGCTTTTTTATAGTCACTAGATAAGCCACAGAACAAAAGGTTACACGTACATTCTCACACATACACGTACGTGCACACACACATGATTAAAGGGGAATTTTGAAGGATCGAAATAGTTATTTCAGGTCTATCAGATTTTGCATTTATTAACAGCGTTACGAGAAGCTTGGATGGCACGTGTTTCTCATTTCTCACTTTTTCAGGTCTTTGCATATATAAAATGACTATCCCCATTTTGCTTCCCTGCTTTATTGCTGCCCATAGCACTGAATCACCATATCATGTGTTACATGTTATACTTATTTGTCTCCCTAACTTAGAATCTAAGCTCCAAGAGGGCAGGAACCTGTTCCCTGTTTTTTATCCCCAGTGTTCTTGCCTGACATGTAGTATGTGATCAATAAGTATAGATTAAATGAAGAAAAGCAATGTTTGCCTTTTACCTCTGTGAGCTAGATAAGATTTTAAAATATTCATCAGGGTAAGCCTCTTTCCTGGTCTGTTTATGTACTGTGTTACAGAGATAAAAGTTGGATGTAACTTTTGGATAGTGAGTGCTTCCCCAAGTGTGGTATATGTGTTCCATTGTTGCTCAAGAAGATGAATCTAACTGATACGTGGACTGACTTTTTATTTTTCATGTTAATTAGCAAACGAATTTAACAAGTACACTAAGGACCCAACAGGAAACAGTTCTCCAGATGGTTCAGCTGAAATATCTTTAAGAAAGAGTCTACTCAAAGATATGGTGGTGATTAAAGGAATACATGCAGGATAGCAGGATACCCAGAGACTAGCAACAGTGGGAAGCTGCTACCATCCCTAGGACTGGATGAATAAAGGGAAGAATCTGTGCAACTGGAGTGGAGGAAGGGCTACCTGGCTGGAGGTGTAGTTTTGGAGAAGGGGCGCTTGAGCAGAGGGAGCACAGGAAGAAAGACTTCTCTTTCCTCCCATACTCTAATATCTAAATATCCTCCAGAATCTCTCATGAGCCAATCCAGAAGCCAGTTCGTTGAGACAGCCAGTCAGGAATGGTGTCAGGGCAGTGCAAGTGAAGACCAGTACAGCATCAAATTTGTGATTTGGAAGATTTTATTGTATAGGAAAAACTGTTTATTAAGAGAAATAAAATAAATAGATAGAAAGAAAACCATTAAATAACAGTACAGGTAAAAATCATGGCTACAGTTTGGGGAAATAGTTATTAATCCACATTGTATTCAGCACAGTCCACTATAAGATTTGTTTTTCTGATTCATTAAATAGCATTTTAGTATTATATATTTTAATTATTGTCTGACTAGTGCTCCACATGTATGTTTTCCAGATAACTGAATATTAAGATTTAAGTATACATAATTTTACTCATCTCTTGTAGAGGGATTTCTTCCCTGAAATGTATTGTGATTTCCTGAAATGTATCTAATTTCCTAATCTCTTTAATGAGATTGGTGGTTCTCAAACTATAGCATACATCAGATTCACTTGGGAAGGTTTGTGAAAACAGGTGAGCCCTATCTCCTGAATTTAGTAGGGCTGGGGTTGGGCCTTAGGTAATGCAGATATAAATGGTGAAGGGACTACATCTTGGGAACCACTAGTACTAGGGTATACTGAGCTTAATTTAACTTTTCTTGATGACTTAGGGTCATTTACCCTATAGAGGCATATTGAAGTAAGGGGATATTTCTTTTTAATAATGGTTCCAGGTCAATTTTAGCATCTGTATTTAATTTTGTTGTGAAGTGCATCATGCTGTCATTCATTGTGCCATTAGTAATTCCTCTCTCACTGTAATTTTTTAAAAATTTTATTTATTTAATTTATTTATTTTTGGCTACATTGGGTCTTCGTTGCTGCATGCAGGCTTTCTCTAGTTGAGGCAAGCGGGGGCTACCCTTTGCTGTGGTGCGGGGACTTCTCATTGTGGTGGCTTCTCTTGTTGCGGAGCACAGGCTCCAGGTGCACGGGCTTCAGTAGTTGTGGCCCATGGGCTCAGTACTTGTGGTGCACGGGCCTAGTTGCTCTGTGGCATGTGGGGTCTTTCCAGACCAGGGCTTGAACCCGTGTCCCCTGTATTGGCAGGCGGATTCTTACCTGCTGCGCCACCAGGGAAGCCCTCTCACTGTAATTTTGTACTAAGCTGCTCTGGGCTGAGACTAAATAAATTGGTTACATTTTAGTTTAGAAAAGAGAAGGTCTCCAAGCAAAATTCGTGAGTTTCAACGAAGGAGCTTTTTTTTTTAAAATCCATTTTGACTGTTCAATTTTTACTGATTATTCTCCACAATACCTAATGCTGCCACATAAGTGACCTTTGGTTAAGTACGGTGCTAATTTTAAGTTGTTCTCTATTTGCCTCCTTCAGTGACTAGAGATCACAGGAAGCTCTGATACTTTTAGTAGCTAAACCCCTTAGAGGACGTCTACAAAAGATTTATTTTACACTAAGTTCTTGTTGTAGTGCCTTAACATCGCTTTGTATCAAAGTGTGTGTTTTTTTTTTTTCTTATTTAAACTGTGTTATGTATTGAAAGCACTTTCAAGTCTTTTGGAATATGGGGAGGGGGTAAATATTTAAATATAAATAATTAGCAAAATAATAAACATGAATGTTTTTATAAATGTTAAATCTTGGAGTAGGTATAGAATCTTTCTTTCCAAAGAAACTAATACTGTGTAACATTGGCATAGAAAAGGGGAACAGTGAATTTGTGTTTTTCAGTAGTGAGTATTCTAGGGCTGCTGGCTTCATGTGTTGTTAGAGATCTTACACAATGTAGATCTGTTCAAAGTTTCTGTTTGGAGGAAAAGTAATTACTTTTTTCCCAGTTGTTACCTACAGCTTTTTAGATAATCAGGAAAATACTATTCAAGTGCTTATATCAGAGGTGTCTTCCGTCTTTCCTATTGACAGAATTTTTCAAGGCCTCTTTGTCTTGGGTTTGCTTTCAGGGTTTATGTGTTCTGCCTTAACTTTACTGTTTTTTTTTTTTGTACCTGCTGAGTCATTCTTCCCCTTCCGTGACTTTCTCTCTGAAATCCTATTCTGTGAAGGGAATTGTTGCCTAAAACTGATTACCTCACCCCAGCTTGTTTCTGCTAATTTTTTTTTCTCATTAGTAATAAAATTATCAGTGTATGTTTCTGTTAGTATTTAGTAAATTGTGAAGTGCTTTCACATTACTTCATTTGATCTTCATTATAATTCCTATCAGGTAAAAGTAGGAGAGAGTGTTATTCTTATTTACCTAGAGTAAATCGTAGTACAGCCTGCCAACCCCGAAGTCAATGCTTTTACTCTATCCTAGATATACCACAGCAGTTGTGTTTGTACCTGGGCAAGTTACTTAACTTCATTGTCTCTCTTCATCTGTAAAGTGGCACGGTTAAAACCAATTTCATAAAATTATTGTGAGGATTAAATTGAATAATATGTTTAAACTGCTGAGAACAGTGTCTGTTCTATGATGAATGTTAATAATGCTGGTAGTTGTTATACCACATCTTTTTCTCCCTTTAAAAGTTACTGTAATAAAATTCTTGGTTTTCAGGCAACATTTGATATAACAAAATTTTACCATCAAAAAAAAATCTTAGATTATTTCTTGAGTTTATTATGTTGGATTAGTTGTCTTTTTGCGTTGAAAAAGTTCTCATTTTTATTTGTCTAAATATTTGTTCTTAAAGAACGTGCAATAAAATATTTGAGGAAGCTGTTGAAGGTATTTATTGCTTCTTTTAATATGCTGGGATCAAGATGGATGCCTTTTGTCTGGGATTATAACATTTTAGTGCATATCTTATTACTAAATCTAAAATTTATATTGCTTAGTTGAAGACCTGTGAGTTTTTTAAAGATTAGAATAGTATGGCCATTTGGGACAATAATTGGCTCATGGACATATGCATATGAAAGAAAGAAAAAAGTAGGAATTTTATAAAGTATAGAATTTGTAAAATACATTACGTCAACATTAACTCACATAACTGAATTTTAGGAAACTTTGTTGGAAACAGTTGTGTTTTGCTTGGTGTGGCTTTCTGTAAATAAGTACTTATTTAAATAAGATAAATTTCTAAAACTGCCTTACATGTTTTCCCCCCAGCAGGGCATTCTCAGCAGGGTTACAGAATCTGTTAAGAATATTGTGCCAGGATGGTTACAGAGATACTTCCACAAGAGTGAAGACGTATGTAGCTGCTCAACAGACACAAGAGAGGTGGCACAGTGGCCGGAAAATAGGGAAGATGACCATATAATATATGCTGATGAGGAGAACCCTAACATTCATGATGGGAGAATCACTCCTGAGCCAACAGTCAGTAATACAGAAGGTAAATGGAATGTGGATATTTTGTTGTGAATGATAGGTTTTCATGCCTTAATTTAAAATATGTTTATGTTACCTGGCTATGGTAAATCTAATTGTGTAGTACAGAAACGATGTTGGAGGAGGGTGACGATCACCTTCAAATTAGAAATCTTTTTTATTTATCAGCTTTTTTGTTTATTAAGGGAGGCTGAAATATATCAGTTGAGAGTGCAAGCTCTGCTGTTAGACTTTGGGTTTGAATTTTCATACCACCAATAGTTAGTCATGTGGCTTTGGTCAAGATAATCTTTGTTCTCCTCTGTACCCTCAGAAGTGGTTTTGAAAAAAGTAAAGTTGAAGCCCTTTGAGTAGGTCGTGGCACTAAAGGAGCAGCGTGGCAGTGCTTCCCACAGCACACGGACTTGGGTATGGTGTCACTGCAGTTGTCTTCCGTCCTCTGCAGCTAGTGCAGCTGGGCCGCTTCATTAATCTTACCACTGAGTGACCCTGCATTTTAAATGCTTTTTTGGATCCGTTTATGGCGTTTTTGTGGGGTTTACAAGTATTAAATAGCTTCAGTGTAACCCATGAATGTGACATATTTGGGAATATTACTCTATCATTTCACTTTATATATTTTTTACAGCTTTAGTGAGATGTACTTCACATAACAATAGGACTCACCCATTTAAATTGTATAGTTTAGTGGTTTTTGGTATATACAGAGTTGTTCAGTCACCACAGTCAGTTTTAGAACATTTTAATCACCATCCTTCCCTCCCCATCACCGCAAAATCCTATACCCATTAGTAGTCCCTCCCCATCCCTACCCCTCCAGCCCTAGGCAACCACCAATCTGTATACTGGACATTTCATATAAATGGAATCATAAAATATGTGGTCTTTTGTAACTGGCTTCTTTCACTTAGCATAATGTCTTCAAGGTTCATCCATGTCATAGCATGTATCAGAACTTCCTTTTTATTGCCAGGTAATAGCTCATGGAATGGAGAAACTACATTTTATCTATCCATTCATCCGTTGATGAACATTTGTGTTGTTTCTACTTTTTGGGTATTATGAACAGTGCCAGTTTGAGTATTACTACGCACGTTTTTGTGTGGATATGTTTTCTCTTGGGTATATACCTAGGAGGAGAATTGCTGGGTCATCTGGTAATTTTACATTTTGAGGAAAAACTGTTTTTCTAAAGTGGCTACACCATCTTACCTTCCCACCAGCGGTGTATGAAGAATGCAGTTTCTTTACAACCTCACAAATACTAATTTTCCTTTTTTTAAAAAACATAAATTATACCTATTTTGGTAGACATGAAGTGGTATCTCATTGTGTTGATTTGCATCTCCCTGATGACTAATAATGAGCATCTTTTCATGCTTATTGGCCATTTATACATCTTTGGAGAAATGGCTATGCAGATCCCCCTTTTCCATTTTTAACTGGGTTATTTGTCTTTTTATAGTTGAATTGAAAGAGGTCTTCACATATTCTGGATATAAGCTCTGTATATGATTTGCAAGTATTTTCTCCTATTCTGGCTTCTTGATGGTGTCCTTTGAAGCACAAAATTTTAAATTTTGATGAAGTCCACTTTATCCCTCAAGTATATGTTTCTTTCAGTTTATATATTTTTTCTTTCACTACATGTTTTGACTTACGTATAATTATAAAAATGTTTTTGAACTCTGAAATCTTGTCTTGCCTAAATAATTGATGTGGATATGTGCCTATTAATTTTGGTATACTTAGTAACTTATTTTCCTGCCTGATTTGCTTATAAGGGAAAACTAGTGAGGGTGAAATGGGCTGAAAGAGTGATTCCTACTTGGGAGAAATGGCAAATCTAAGTTTTCTTAGTGATATTCAGTTTGGCTTAGTCTTCAAATCCTTGCTTATTTTTATTAGAGTAACTTAGGGAGTTTTAATATCTGTACTGTTCAAGATTTCTTTCTAATATATTACCAGCAACCATCTTGAGGTTTTATTTGGTAGATCTCTAAGGTGACTGCTTCTATATTGTTCTCTTTCCTGGACATCAAATGGGACCACAGCTTCTTTCTTTCTTTTGACTGGAGACTTTTAGTGTGCAGCAGCATATATCTACAGTGACTGAAACCTTCTTTTGCATCCTAATGAGTATGCTTGTGGGGATTAACTAACTTGAAGAATTTAATTCAGGTGTGAGATTAATGGCGTTTCTCATTTTATATCTGTAAAGTTCTTTTCTGTTTGTATTTTCATTGAAATTATGGAATTAATTCAGTGGTCTGCCAAGGTTAATTCCAACTTGGATTTTATTCATTATATTATTAGGTTTGTAAGGTAGCTTTTCTGTTATGTGTATATTACACACACCTTTGTGAATAACTTCTAAATTTAAATTATTGTGGAAATTTTCAAACTACAAAAGTAAGGAGGATAGTACAATGAACCTCCATGTACCTGTTACCCAGCTTCAAAGACAACGAGCTTATGGCTGACTTTGTTTTCTTTATTCCCACATCTATTCACCTACCTTCTCCGTCTAACTCCCCTGATTATTTAGAAGCAAATTGTGAACAGCTTTCTGATATTAACTTCAAAAACTTGATGGCATTTTTCCTCTGTCTTGTCTAAGAGCTGACTCCTGCTCCTATCTTAAAATCTGTATGTTCCAGGCAGTTCTCTTCTCACAATCTGCCTCCACCTTTCTCAAAGTATTTATTCAATAGTTGCAGTCACATAATGTGTGACTACAGTACTGTTGATAACTCCCCAGTATGGTGAATATAGATCTTACTAGATGTAGCAAATCAGTTTATGTTTACTCTGTGAAACATTACTCTTAAATTTGACAATGCATTCTCAGAACAACTTAGAGGGCTTCCCTGGTGGCGCAGTGGTTCAGAGTCCGCCTGCCGATGCGGGGGACACAGGTTTGTGCCCCGGTCTGGGAAGATCCCACATGCTGCGGAGCAGCTGGGCCCGTGAGCCATGGCCGCTGAGCCTGCGCGTCCGGAGCCTGTGCTCAGCAACAGGAGAGGCCACAACAGTGAGAGGCCCGCATACCACAAAAAAAACAAAAACAGAAAACAACTTAGATATACTTGCTTTTAAAGTAGTGTAAAATTATCAAAAGCTTAAAATAATTTAGATATAACAGTCCTGAGTGTTGTTTACTAAATAGTAATTTTACCACTGTAACTTTTGTATTAATAGTAACTGGAGCTGGAGAGTATAGGACATTCTTCAGATAGCACAGTGCAGTATGACAGTTATAGAATCTGTGGCCCCTTTCAGATCTGTTGTCTGCAACTGTCTGCTTATAGGTACCTCCTTGTACTGACTGTCTTAATGATGGTGAGCCATTAGGTGTCTAGATTTCTTCTGCTAGGGTAATAAAATGGATCAGTGAGAAGAGCCTCAAATAATGTACCTGTTAGATTTTTATTGATTCAGTAAGAGTTCAGGCCTCTGAGAGCCCCACAATGGCATGTTTAGTTTGCTAGTCAGCAGTAGATTGAAGTTGTAGACTACATTGGCTGATTGATACTATGTGATCATAGGTGTACTCTTAGAAACTGGGCATTTATGGCTGATGTGAATCTGTAGATGATGTGGCCTTATTTAGCCTTATTATCCCAAACTGCATCCTTTATTGGGCCTGATTTGGAGGTTAAGGAAGCTCTGTAAATATAAAAAACTGGCATTGCTATTAGCAGCATACCTTCCAGTAGAAGTATATCATACTAGATTTCTTTTTTCTCTATAGCTTCTGTATATACTAGATTTAGTAAATGTCTGCCAATATCTAGAAAGTTGTCCTATCACTTTTATCCTATAGGATAAACTGCTGTAGGGATGAGAGAATGGGTAAGTAAAAAGCACTTTTAGGATATAACGTACTACAAAGTTAGAATACTTAATACTCTAAGAAACATTTCAGCCTGTATGTGTATGAATCCTGACTGCAGAGAAATTGAAATATGATAATCTTTAGATGCCGATAGGTTTAAATGCTGATACCAGTAGATTTCGAAGCTCCAGCCAGTTTCTGTCTTAACTTGAGCAAGCTTGATAAGAAATTATTACATATACATTAAATTCTAATTCCCCATTCCCCCTCCCCCCTGCCCCTGGCAAACACCACTGTAGTTTCTCTATGACTTTGACTACGTACCTTATATGAGTAGAATCATACAGTATTTAATCTTTTGTGACTGACTTATTTCGCTTAGCAGAATGTCTTCAAAGTTCATTCACATCATTGTAGCATATATCAGAATTTATTTCCTTTTTAAGGCCGAAGAACATTCACTGTATGTATTTACCACATTTATTTATTCATTCATCTGTTGATGGACGCTTAACGTTACTTCCACCTTTGGCTCTTGTGAATAATGCTGTTAGAAACATGGTTGTACACATCTCTTTGAGACTCTGCTTTCAGTTCTTTTGGATATATACCCAGAAGTGGAATTGCTGGGTCACATGGTAATTCTATTTTTAATTTTTTGAGGAACCACCATACTGTTTTCCACAATGGCCACACCCATTTTACATTTCCTCTCAACAGTGCACAAGGTTTCTAGCTTCTCCACATCCATGCCGACATTACTTTCTTTTCTTCTGATAGTAGCCATCCTAATGAGTGTGAAGTGATATCTCACTGTGGTTTTCATTTGCTTGTTTCTGATGATTAGTGGTGCTGAGCATCTTTTCATATGCTTTTGGTTGTTTGTATATCATCTTTGGAGAAATGTCTGTTCAAGTCCTTGCCCAGTTTTTAATCAGGTTATTTGATTTGTTGTTATTGAGTTATAGGAGTCTTTTATGTGTTCTAGATATTTTTATTCTTGATTGTGTCTTAGTGCACAAAAGTTTTAAAGTTTTATATAGTCCCACATGTCTTTTTTCTTTTGTTGCCTGTCATATCTAAGAAATCACTGCCAAGACTAATGTCTTGAAGCTTTTCTCTGTTTTTTTTCCTATAAGTTTTATAGTTTGGGGTCTTACGTTAGATCTTTAAAACAGTTTGGGTTTATTTTTGTATATAGTGTAAGATAACGGACCAGTTTCCTTCTTTTGCCTGTGGGTATCCAGTTTTCCCAAGATTATTTGTGGAAGAGACTGTCCTTTCCCCATTCATTGATTGGTCTTGACACTGTGTCAAGGATCATTTGACCATGTATGCAAGGGTTTATTTCTGGGTTCTCTATTCTTTTCCATTGGTCTACCTGTCTGTCTTTATGCCAGCAGCATACTTTTGATTACTGTTTGGAAATGAGTTTTTGAAATCAGGAAGTGTGAGATCTCCAATGTTCTTTTTCAAGATTATCTTGGTTATAAGTGGTCCCTTGAGATTCCATAAGAACTTTAGGATGAATTTTTCTATTTTGTCAAAAAAAGTCATTGGTTTTTTTAAAGGAATTGCATTGAATCTGCAGATCACTTTGGGTAGTATTGACATTTTAACATTAGGTCTTCCAACCTAAGAACGTGGAATGTCTTTCCATTTATTACATCTTCTTAAATTTCTTTCAGCAATGTTTTGTAGTTTTCATCATGCAAGTCTTTCACTTCCTTCCTTAGTTAATTCCTAAGTGTTTTATTCTTTTTGAAGCTATTAATAATGCAATCATTTTCTCTATTTACTTTTTAGATTGTTCATTGTTAGTGTATAGAAACAAAACTGATTTTTGTATGTTGATTTTTTTTTTTTTTTTTTTTTTTTTTTTTGTCTCCTATCTAAATGCAATTTTAAATAGAAAATCAGCTATTTTCTCTCAGTGTAGTGCAAAGTTCTCTCTTTTTTTTTTTTTGCGGTACGCGGGCCTCACTGTTATGGCCTCTCCCGTCGCGGAGCACAGGCGCTGGACGCGCAGGCTCAGCGGCCATGGCTCACGAGCCTAGCTGCTCCGCAGCATGTGGGATCTTCCCGGACCAGGGCACAAACCCGTGTCCCCTGCATTGGCAGGCGGACTCCCAACTACTGCGCCACCAGGGAAGCCCTGTATGTTGATTTTGTATTCTGCTACTTTGCCGAATTTGTTTATTCTAACACTTTTTTTTTGGTGAATATTTAGGGATTTCTGTGTATAAGATATATCATTTGAAAACATAATTTTACTTCTTCCCTTCCAATTTGGATGAATTTAGTTTCTTTTTCTTGCCTTATTACTGTAGCTAGAGTTTCCAATCCTGTGTTAAATAGAAGTGGGGAATGCAGGCATTCTTAATCTTATTCCTGGTCTTGGAGGAAAATCAGTCTTTCACCATTAGGTATGATGTTAGCTGTTAGTTTTTCATATATATGGCAAATCTATTGTTCTTTATTTCTACTTGGAATATGGAAACCACTGCTTAATATGTCAGTCATCCACAGGCCAGAAATCATGTGTCATGGTGAAACAATAGAAGCATTTTTTAAAATGTGATTTTTCAAGTGATTTTTGACTAAATTATTTTGTAGAATATGGATGGAGATTCTGGGTTCTGTTGTCTTCCTCTGAGAAGTATTGATTCTTGTTTCAGCAAGCAGTTGTTACTGAATGATCATTTTGAACTCTTATATAGTTTTATGTTTTATTAATGTCCATCTGTGGAAAATCTAAGGTGTGTGTTAAGTCCCCTAAGGTGGCAGGATTTAGCCTCCAAACTCTGTCTCCTCTGTGGCTTTTTCAAACTCTGTCTCCTCTGTGGCTTTTTAGGTGGGTTTACAGCAGGTCTTGTTCTAGGACATGGCCCTTAGTCTCAAGGGAAAGCTCTTCTGGTATCTCAGCTGAATGCCAGGGTTATTTAAGGAGGTGTTTATGGGGCCTCTAAATTCTGGCAGTCTTGGAACTTCACTGTCCTCAGCACTGCTTTTTTCCCCTAGCACTGATCAACCTTCTAGTAGCTGTTTTCTCAGTTTCATAGCAGCTGCTATTTGGTAAGCCTTAGGTGGTCTTGCTCTGCGTGTGTATAGCCCGTCCACGCTCTGGACACTCCTGTGTAGACTTCTGGAGGCCCCTTCCTGCGTAGTTTGCTACTGTTCAATGCCCTTAATTCTGATTTCTGCCTACTGTATTTTGCTTTGACTCCAACTCTCTCTGCCAGGTCTGGAAATGTTCCTAGACAGCTGGGTAGTGATAGGGCTCACTGTGAGTTTTTCTTGTCCGTTTTCTGTTGTCTGAAAGTTACTAACCTCATATATATTGTCCACTTTTATAGTTACTTACAGTAAGAAGGGCTAGTCTAGGGCCTCACTTATTCCAGCCTAACTGGAAGAGAGTCTTTTGGAAACTTCACAAATGATTCTAAAGTTCTTAAAAATACACCAGAAAATGAATAGAGAAATCCTGAAAAAGAGTAAGGGAAATGTGATGTAAGTCAGAGTAACTTTTACAGGTATTAAATGTGTTATAAAGCTATAGGATTTAAAACATTATGGTACTGGTATAGATATATATCGTTGGGGAAGGCCTCCTAGAATTTACTATGTGGTAGTGGTGGCTTCTCGATCAGTGAGGAAAAGATGGCTTACTTAAGAAGATTATTTTAGAATATAAACAGACTAACCATTTGGAAAACAATGAAGCTAAATCATTCCCTCAGTACTTCATCATAACTGATTCCATATGGAATCAAGATTAAACATTATATTGAAATAAAAGCAATACTACCAAAAAGAAGAGAGTAAAATTTTTTATTTCTTAGTCTTGGAATGGTAGAAGTCTCTGTAAAAATACATATTATTTTCTGTATTACAAAGGACACCATCAAAAAAATAATGGTTTCAACCAACAGTGAAAAAAATTAGTTGTGATATTTCAGATCATGTCACACTAATCTTACTGATCAAAAAGAAACTAGTTTGGACTAGTTTTATTAGCAAGATAAACTATATCAATGAGCAGTTAACAGAAGAAATATAAATGACTAATGAATAGGGAAGAGTGCTCAATATGTCATTTAAATAAATGCAGATAGTAATGATGCCACTGGACACAGTAGATTGACAGAAATCAGAAAAGGTTATTATTATCCAGTATTGGAGAGCATGGGGGAAATATACATTGTCATTTACTATTTATGCAGTATAGCTTAACAGAAAACCTTTGGATCCACAGTATCTCTCATAAGCAAAAGTGAGCATGTACTCTGATCCAGTATGACAGGGTGGTTCCACAAATTATTGTTTATCCATTGATTCTGAGGATACCTTGCAGTACTTAGGCTGCTTTATGGGCCCAATTTCAGACTTACAGAGTCAGATTTTTTGTGGGTCACTTAGGCATATTTCTTAAATAATTTCTCCTCATGTTTCTCTTACATATTTAAAGAACCATGGATTTATCCAAAAAGAATACAAAGTCTGCAAATATAAGTGCTTGTATGTTTGATAGAATATTGAGAAAACAATTACATAAATAATGATGCTAAATCAGTCTGATAAAATAGAATGTAGTCTTCACATGGAATGTGCTCTGTATGTGGAGACAAAATTATATGATAAATGAAAAAAACAAGTCACAGAACATAATGCATAAGCATGATTATGTGATTAGGGAAAATGTGTATGCATACAGAATGTCTGAGAGGATATACAAATTTTTTTGAGATATAATTGATTTACAGTATTATATGTTTCAGATGTACAACATAGTGATTCACAGTTTTTAAAGGTTATTCTCCCTTTATCGTTATTGTAAAATATCGCTTGTTTTCCCTGTGCTGTACAATAAATATGTCCTTGTAGCTTATACATTTATATGTAGTAGTTTGTATCTCTCACTATCCCTACCCCTGTCTGGTGCCCACCCACTTCTCTCTCTCCACTGGTAACTACTAGTTCGTTCTCTGTATTTGGGAGTCTGTTTCTTTTTTGTAATATTCATTAGTTCTATTTTTTAGATTCCTCATGTAAGTGATATCATACACTGCTTGCCATTTGCTGACTTATTTCACTAAGCATAATACTTTCTAATACTCTCCATGTCCATCCATGTTGATGCAAAATGGCAAAATTTCATTCTTTTTTTATTGACTGAATAGTATTCCATTAGAGGATATACAAATTTAATAGGGGTTGTTTCTGGAGGGATGGACTTACCTTTTTGTTTTATGACTTTCTTATATAGCTTCTTTGCTTTTATTTTTCCATGAGCAGATTTTATTGTTTTTTTCTTTTTTATTGAGCACATTTTATAATACCAATTCAAGGGAAATCAAGAAGCTTGTATTTTTAGAAGTGTATTTGATAATGTATATTTTGACACTAGGTTAGGTAAATTTCAGTTAGTTGAAACTTTGTTTGGCTAAAGAATATTTTAAATTGGGCTTATGGGAGGCTTCAGTGTTTTGAATTGAAGCTATATTTATTATACAGTATATTTTCTTGAAACAAACACTGTTTTGTTTTGACAGTATATTGCTTTTTCTGAGTTGAGTATTCATAATATTAATGCTTTTCTTTTAAGAACCCTCAACAACTAGTACTGCTTCAAATTATCCAGATGTATTAACAAGGCCTTCTCTTCATCGGAGCCATCTGAATTTCTCCATGTTGGAATCTCCTGCGTTACACTGTCAGCCCTCCACATCTTCGGCATTCCCAATTGGCAGTTCTGGATTTTCCCTCGTAAAGGAAATTAAAGATTCTACCTCTCAGCATGATGATGATAACATCTCAACCACCAGTGGTTTTTCTTCAAGAGCTTCTGATAAAGGTATTCTTGGCATTTGGTAGTATATAATTTTGGTAGTAAAAATAAATTTCCTGGGATAATTTTTTCTAACTTGGTTGTCATTTTCAATTTATAACAATACAGGCCTTGTAATTAGTGGCATTACTATGAATTGCATATTTTTCTTTCAGATATAGCTGTTTCAAAGAACACTTCAGTGCCACCTCTGTGGTCCCCAGAGGCTGAACGTTCTCATTCACTCTCACAGCACACTGCCACCAGCTCAAAAAAACCAGCATTCAACTTGTCTGTCTTTGGAACACTTTCTCCTGTGAGTACCAATTTGATGTGATTTAACCATGTTAGTTTTGAGTGTTTATTGCTTATAATTTATCATTATGTTTTTGTGCAGTCACTTGGGAATTCTTCAGTTCTTAAAACAAGTCAGCTTGGAGATTCTCCTTTTTACCCTGGAAAAACGACCTATGGTGGGGCAGCAGCTGCTGTAAGACAGTCTAAACTACAAAACACACCCTATCAGGTTGGTTTGAATAGGAGGAGGATTCGTAACCATTTTTTTTTAATAATCAATAAGTAACTTGGCACTCAAATAGAGTTTTGGTTTAGTTATTCTTTGGTGAACTGATAGAACTCTGGATTACATTCTTTTCATTTAGGGGTTATATTAATATTATTTGAGACCTAAGGGAACATTTTATACATTATTTGTGATTTATTTATTCATTCATTCACTCATTCATTCATTCATTCATTTATGGCTGTGTTGGGTTTTTGTTGCTGCACGCGGGCTTTCTCTAGTTGCGGTATGTGGACTTCTCTTGTTGCGGAACATGGGTTCTATGTGCGTGGGCTTCAGTAGTTGCAGCACGTGGCCTCAGTAATTGTGGCATGTGGGCCCTAGAGTGCGCGGGTTTCTGTAGTTGTGGAATGCAGGCTCAGTAGTTGTGGCTTGCGGGCTCTAGAGTGCAGGCTCAGTAGTTGTGGTGCATGGGCTTAGGTGCTCTGTGGCATGTGGGATCTTCCCCAGCCAGGGATCGAACCTGTGTCTGCCGCATTGGCAGGTGGATTCTTTTTTTTTAATTTATGTATTTTTTGGCTGCGTTTGGTCTTTGTTGCTGAGCGCGGGCTTTTTCTAGTTGCGGCGAGTGGAGGCTACTCTTCGTTGCGGTGCACGGGCTTCCCACTGCGGTGGCTTCTCTTGTTGCAGAGCATGGGCTCTAGGCACGCGGGCTCAGTAGTTGTGACTCGCAGGCTCTAGCGTGCAGGCTCTGTAGTTGTGGCGCACAGGCTTAGATGCTCCATGGCATGTGGGATCTTCCCAGACCAGGGCTCAAACCTGTGTTGCCTGCATTATTAGCAGGCAGATCCTTAACTACTGCACCACCAGGGAAGTCTGTGTGTGTGTGTGTTTTAGGAAGTATGATGATTAATTCCTTTTTTAAAAAATTGAGGTATAATTTACATGTAAAATTTACCCTTTCCACAGTATTTGAATTTTAACTAAACACATACAGTTGAGTAACCACTTCTGCAATCAAAATACTGAATAAACATTTCCTTCACCCCAGAATATTACGTTGTGTATCTCTGTAGTCAGCCCTTCTTCCTACTTCTCTTCTTTTTCTTTTTTTTTTTCTTTTCTATGCCTCACTCTCTCCCTTCGGCTCTTTCCGCGGCCCTTCGGGAGAGCCGTCTGCCTCTTTCCTCGAGTCGCCGCCTCCACCTCCCAGTTCCCCCTCCCACCTCGCCCTTCCTTCCGCCTCAGCCTCTTGGCACGTCCGGGCCCGAGCCGCCATTTTGTGTGAACTTCTGACTGCGGCGGGGGCTGGGAAGCCGGGGCACCAGGGGCGGGCAGGCAGACAGACAGTCGGCCTGTCTCTGCGGCCCGTTTCCTTTTCCTAAATTCCTTTTTTTTTTTTTAAATCGCCCTCGCTCTCTCTCCTCTTTTCCCTTCCCCCCTCGCTTGCTCCATTGCGTGCGGCCCGCGCTAATTACACCGAACCACCCACCAGTGTCCGTGTCCCCCGGGTCTCCCACCCCCGGGCCCGCAGCGGTGTGTGTGTGGGGGTGCTCTCGCCCTGATGAGGACCCCGCGCCTGTGAGCGAGTGACCCCAGGGGCGGTCTGCGGAGAAAGCAGGCGGTGAGCGGCCTGCTGAGGCCTAGGCCGCGCAGCCTAACGCGGAGGTCGGTGCACCCTTCTTCCTACTTCTACCTCTTGGCAACCACTGATCTGTTTTCTTTCCCTGTAGTTTTGTTTTTTCCCAGGATGTCATAAACTTAATCACATACTGTGTAGTTTTCTGAATGTGGCTTATTCAGCTTAGCATAATGTATTTAAGATCAGTCTCTGTATTTGCATATATCAATAGTTCCTTTTTATTGCTGAGTTATTGTTTATCTGCTCACCAGTGAAAGGATGCTTGGGTTGTTTCTAATTTTTGTCCATTGTGAATAAAGCTGCTGTAAACATTAATTTTCATTTCTCTTGGGTAAATACCTAGAAGTTGGACTGCTGAGTCAGATGGTCAATATACATTAATTTTATAATAAACCATGAAAGTGTTTTCCAAAGTGGCTGCTACCACTTTGCATTCTCACCAGTGTTATAAGTGTGTTCTGGTCAGCATTTTTTATCATCAGTGTTTTGTTTATTTCAGGCATTCTAGTAGGCATGTAGTGATAACTCCAACTCACTGTGGTTTTGCATTTCCCTAATGATTAAATGATGTTGGGCATCATCATGTGCTTATTTACCATCAGTATATCTTAGGTGAAGTACCTAATTCAAATCTTACTGCCCATTAAAAAAAAATCGAAAAACATTTTTCACTGAGTTATAATTAATATAGAATATTAGTTTTAGATGTGCAACATAGTGATTTGATATTTTTATACATTATGAAACAACTGCATTAAGACCAGTTACCATCCATCACCATACAAAGTTGTTAAAATATTACTGACTGTATTCCCTGTGTGTACATTACATCCCTGTGACTTATTTATTTTATAGCTGAAGTGTACACCTATGAATCCCCTTCACCTATTTTGTCTGTCCCTTTTGCCCATTTTTAAAAAAAATTTTTTTCTTATTAGTGAGTTTTGAGAGTTCATTATTCAGGATGTAAGTCCTTTATTAGGTATATGTTTTGCAAATATTTTCTCCCATTCTCTGGCTTGTCTGAACAATATCTTGTCAAGAGAAGTTTTTACTTTTGATGACATTCAGCATATTTTTTCTTCCTTTTATGGTTCATGCTTTTGGTATCATATCTAAGAAATTTTTGCCTAACCCAAGGTCACAGAGGCTTTCTTCTGTTTTCTTTTAGAAGCTTTATAGTTTTAGGTTTTAATTTAGATCTGTGATTCATTTTGAGGTAAAATGTTTGTGTGTGGTATGAGGTGTGGATCAAGATTCATTTTTTTAACATACAGGTTTTCATTTTTTCTAGTCCTGTTTGTTGATAAGACTGTTTTCTCCATTGAATTGCCTTTGCACCTTTTATGAAAATCAATTGACCATATATGTGGCTCTATTTCTGGACTTTGTGTTCTTTTCCATTGATGTGTGTGTGTGTCCGCGTGCACGTATATATATATACACCTTTCTTTTGTCAACACTGTCCTTTTGTCTTGATTACTATACCTTTACATTAAGTCTTGAAATCAAGTAATCTGAGTCTTCCAAACCCCCCTGTCCCCGCCCAAGATTGTTTTGGCTTTCCTAGTTCCTTTATTTTTTCATAATTTTAGAATTACCTTATCAGTTTCCACAAATCTGCTGGGATTCTGATTGTGATTGCATTGAATCTAAAGATCAATTTGGGGAGAATATGCATCTTAACAAAATGGAGTCTTCCAGTCAGTGAACACAGTATGTCTCTCCATTATATAGGTCTTTTTATTTCTTTCATCAGCGTTTTGTAGTATTCACCACGCAGACCTTGCACATATTTTGTTGGATGTATACCTAAGTATTTTATGTTATTTGGTGTTAGTCAACAATAAATAGCCCAAATAGTCTATTCAGTAAATTGAATTCATAGTTAAAGTACTTTCCACCAAAGAAAACTTCAAGCCCAGATAGCTTCCCTGGCAAATTCTACCAAACATTTAAGAAAAAAATAATACCAATTTTATACAGACTTTTCCATACAATAGGAAGGCATACTTCCCAACACATTTATGAGGCCAACATTACCCTGATATGAAACCGGACAAAGACATTACAAGAACTCTACAAACCAGTATTTCTCTTGAATTACCTACACAAGGCACCCAGTATATATAAAAAGGATAGTACATTATGATCAAGTGGGGTTTATCCTGGGAATGCAAGGTTGGCTCAACATTTGAAAATTAATGTGATCTACCATGGAAACAAACTAAAGAATAAAAACTGAATGAACATCTCCACAGATACATAAAACACATTTGACAAAATCGAACATCCATTCATGATAAAAATTTTCAGTGACCTGGGAATAGATGGGAACCTACTCAACCTGATAAATTTTGTCTACGGAAAATCTTCGGCTAGCATCGTACTCATGGTGAAAGCTTAGTATTTTCTTCCTAAGATCAGGAAGAGAACAAGGATGTCTGCTGTCACCGCTACTGATCAGTGTTGTGCTGCAAGACCTAGCCACAGCAAGAATACAGAAATACAAGGCGCCCTGATTAGAAAGGAAGAAGTAAAAATGACTCCTATTCATAGACAACGTGCTTATCTACATAGAAAACCTTAAGAAACGCCAAAAAAAAAAGTGGTCAGAACTTACAAATGAGTTTAGCGAGGTCACAGAATAAAGGTCAACATACAAAATCAGCTGTATTTACATACATATATTAACAGAACAATTGGAAATTGATTGATTTTTTAAAAACATCAATTTAAGGTAAATTGCATCATTCTGTGCTTTGTCCCAAGAGTTACTTGATCATAAAAGTCAAGTTTCATGTGTATGTTGTCATGGTGCTTACATTACAGGTTTTGACCTTTTAAAGGTGGAGGTGTAATAATACTTTAAGCCTGTAGGCTTTTGGTACTTTTGGAGAGGGAGATCCATTTGAAGATGACAATCCATGATATAGAAGTGACACAAAACAAGTATATATGAAGACTGTGTCTTGTCCTTAGGAGTAGTTTCTTTCCTAAGTAGAGGATGCTTCTATATGTAATTGACAGTAATTATGAGTCTTATTTCTGAGTGTGTTGTTCATGAAGGGCAATATTTTGTTACTTAAAGTGTTAACTGGATGTTGGAGTTACACAGGGAGTTTTTTCTAGAGCTTAAACTGGATCATATTACTCTTTTTCACAAAATTTTTACAGTTAAAATAGTTCAGCGTGTATTAGAAGATGAAGCATGCCTGTGATTCATGGAATAGTCCAAGTCAGAGTATATTTCTGCTACTTCCTCCTCTGTTCCTTGTATCAAATCCTATACTTTTTAATGCTGAGTCTTGACATACCCTTAGAATCCTTGTCAGCGTGAGCTTCCAACTGTTCATCATTGATACTTGGGGTTAAATCTATTTCCTATTCCTTTCCTAGGGTGTTAGAGCTGGGAGGTATATTAAAGATTCTCTAATTCAGTTCCATTTTATTGATTTGTGAATTGAGGCCCTGAGAGGCCAGTGACCAGCAGAATCCAATGACAGACTGTTATGTTTTCCCCGAGGATTTTAATGTTACCTCATGTTTGCCAAAGCCTCTGGCCTGAACAGCAGTCCTAAACAGTGCACCAAGTTCTTAATAAAACTAACGTAGAATATTGCAGCTACTCTGAAAATAAAATGAATATTGGTATCAGAGAAACTTATTTAAAGTAGTTATTTTGATTCAAGTTTTCAGATATTATGAGCTATTTGTAGAAACTGAGTTATATTTTGATTGTGAGCATATATATTTTTTATATTAAGCATTTCCAGACTACATTTGTGGTAGTCACTTGGATGTTTTGTGGTAGTCACTTGGCTATTGGAATGTTATAATGCGTTCATGACAAAAGGAAGTGTTTCTGTTAGAATTTGTAAACATTGCTTGTGTGTTAAAGGGTACATGTTTATTCTTTATAAGGATTTTTCCTTAACTCCAGTTTTAAGAACGTTTAAAAGTCATTTATTAAGAAATAGCCTGAGTATTTAAAATTTTTCTTATATTAAAATTTGAGAAACAAGTCAGTTTAAAATTTTTAATTTCCATTTCAATAAAAGTTTACAGTCTTGTTTAGCTATCTTGGATGTTACTATAGTTAGAAGTCATTTAATACCAAAAATAATTAATACTAATGCAGTTCTCATTAGTGTTTTTTGATTTAAATATCAGGGATAAATTGATCCAGGTGATACTATAACATTTTACCAGTTGTCTCATTTTTCACATTTAACATAGCTGACTGGTCTTTAGAGTAGCATGTGCTATTTTATCATTTTTATCTGATTGTAAAAGTAATTTCTCAGAGAATTGAATTTTCAATAAAGGCATAAAGAAAAAACGTTAAAAAAAAAAAAAAAAGAAAAAGAAAAAACGTTGAACATGAGCTTAATGATACCACCCAGAGATAAGTTGCTGTTAACAGTTAATCCTATTTCACTTCTCACATTCATTCTATTTTGTAAATATTTTCATTGCCTGAAATATGTGCTTTAGAGTTTATGGTTCCAACAAATAACTCAAGGTTTACATTATAGGCACCAGTCAGAAGACAGATGAAAGCTAAGCAACTGAACGCACAGTCCTATGGTGTGACTAGTTCAACAGCTCGGAGGATATTGCAGTCTTTAGAGAAGATGTCAAGCCCTCTAGTGGTAAATTTTTTAAATCACAAATTCAGGAGTGTAACAGAATTTGAGTTTAGTGAAAAATCTTAATTTTGTTATTTCAACATTAACAGGATGCAAAAAGAATTCCATCTGTTTTTTCTTCTCCTCTGAATTCCGTAAGTTGACTTTTAAATCTTTTTAGGAGATAATATTTTTATATATTGGTGATGAGAGTCATATTTTTTCAAAGTTTCCCATCTATTCTAATAGTGTTTTATTTTTTCAGCCTCTTGATAGGAGTGGAATAGATACCACCACAAATTTTCAGGCCAGAAGGGAAAAGGTAAGACTTCTTTAGCATTTATCTAAGGTATTGGCAGTTTTGTTGTATTTATTTATTTATTTTGCATTACGCGGGCCTCTCACTGTTGTGGCCTCTCCCGTTGCGGAGCACAGGCTCCGGACGCGCAGGCTCAGCGGCCATGGCTCTTTGATTTAAATATCAGGGATAAATTGATCCAGGTGATACTATAACTTTGGCCTAGCTGCTCCGCGGCACGTGGGATCTTCCCGGACCGGGGCACGAACCTGTGTCCCCTGCATCGGCAGGCGGACTCTCAACCACTGCGCCACCAGGGAGGCCCTGTATTTATTTTTAAGTTGGGAAATATACAAATTGACTTTAATTGGTAGTCATTAGGGAACATATTTGAAAAAATAGATTTTTTACTTGGACGTTGTAGCCTCTTGTGAGGGCCTTACCACATGCTGTATATGTAGTAGATGCTCAGTGAATATTTCTTGGTTATTTGGCATTTCCATCTTCAGTATCCTGGCAGTCTTTTTTTTTTTTTTAACATTTTAAAAAATTTTGGGGGGGTATAGGTGATTTACAATGTTTCGTTAGTTTCAGTGTATAGCAAAGTGAATCAGTTATACATATGTCCACTCATTTTTTAGATTCTTTTCCCATATAGGCCATTACAGAGTATAGAGTAGAGTTCCCTGTGCTATACAGTAGGTTCTTATTAGTTATCTATTTTATATATTCCTGTCAGCCTTTATGAGTGACTCTTACCTTTTAATAAATGAAAGTAGGAGTGAACGGCGTTTGATGTTTTTATTAATTAGAAGTTCAGTGAACTAAAGCCCTCATTGAACATAGTTATCTTTGTAAATTTTCCTCATAAACAAACATTATGTCAAATTTGTTATGTGTGATGGGATTTCTAGTTGGCATATCTTCCATCAGTCAGCCAATGTACTGTTCCAAGATAGCAGAGCTAATAAAAAATATAATATAGATTATACATTGATAACCTTTTTTAGTGTATTCTATTTGGTTAAAATTAGCTTTGGAGGTTACTGTGGGGGAAAAAAAAGCTTGATAGTTAGAGTTAAAGAGGTATATTTTTTGTCAGTTATATTTGTGGCTAGTTAAATATCCTTCAGGGGAAGCAGATTCCCAGATCATTACTTGTGAAAGCAGTTATTATGATACCAAGTTCCCCCAGCAGTAATTGATTAAAATTATCATAAATCTCTGAATTAATTGTGGTAACTATATTCAATATATTGGTAAATTATAATTATTGTTACTGAAATTCTGAAAGCTTAATTTTTTCTTGGGATAGCATTGCTTCTCAGTTTTCCGTAGTACCTAGACATTTGTAATAAGGCAAGAGAGAATTCATTATTGGCTGCTGTGATGGGATTAATTTAAGCCATTAACTGCTTTTCTCAGACTCACTTATATCAGATTGCTTAAAAAGACGTAAAATTTAAAAATTGTGCCATAAGAGAAGTTCTCATCAATAAAAATTTTATTAATGGTTGAGTATAGTATCAGTAAAATTTTGGTAATGGGTGCTACGAAGTATAAAGACCAGAATACAGTATTGTAGTTCAGGTTTTACGGTTGTAATCAGAACAGTCTACAAAACAGACTTGTTCATTGAATTATAGGATCAGCACATTTGTGATGAGGATTTAGGGAAGAGCTAGTAACTATACAGAGGCTTTGCCCTGGAAACCAGTGTTGTTCACAGCTGCTGCTGGGTGAAAGGACTGTATTCATAGTATTAGTCTTTGGACAGAGTAGAAGCTCTTGGCTTTATAGTCGTCTTACGCCAACAGGATTTTTACTGTGTTTCAGTGTACCAAAAGAATGTTGACAAAACACTTGTGTACTTAGATAATGAAGTCAGTTCATCTTAAGATTTGGAATTCTTCACAGTGCTTTACTAATTAGACTTAAATTTTACGAGTTTTGATTTGGTTTTTAAATAACAATGGAAGAAAATTTACTTGGAGAGAGATTTGCTCATTTTTTAGCAATTAAGATATTTTCATAGCTAGTTAAAAAATACAGCTGAAGAGAATGTAGATAGTAATTTGGGGAAAATGTGGCAAAATCAGTTTTATGTTTGAATAATATGTATGTTTATCAGTTTTATGTATGAATCAGTTCATATGTTTGAAATTCATCTTGTAAAAGATTATTCAAAATGCTCTGCAATAGTTTCCATTTTGTGTGTGTCACATGTGTGTGAAAAGGCATTAAGTCTAGAATAAAATAGTCTGTGAAACTGCTTTGAAATTATATGTGTATATGTAGGTATATGTCTAAATAAATAAGTACATACATAAATAATATAAATATCCCTACACACCCTTGGTTCTTTACTTTCAGTTTTTCCTCCTAGTATTTGTTTGCACCCACTGGGTATTTCTCTAGGAAGTACTCATAGTCTCTGGGTTACATTAGCTGTTGTCAAATAATTTTTAGATATGCATTGCTGATATATGAAAATAAAAGTTTGTCTTTTGATTTCTGCCTGTCTGTAAGGTGGACTCTCAACACCCCCCTGTTCAGAGACTCATGACCCCAAAGCCAGTTTCCATAGCAGCAAATCGAACTGTTTATTTTAAACCATCTCTGACCCCATCTGGTGAATTAAGGAAGACTAATCAAAGAATAGATAAAAAGCACAGTGTGAGTATGTGTTTATTTTCACTAGTCTTTGAATATCGATTAAAATGAATAAGAATAAGTAATGTAAAGTACCAGTAACTTACTACTGCAGTCTAGCAACTAGATAATGCATAAAGTTTGTGAATTAGTGATGATTACGAATTGGTATGGCTTTAAATGGTTGGCACCTTGGTCAAATCCTAAATTAGTGTTTACTAGTAAACACTAGTATATATTCATTGTTTAGATTAAATAATTTTGCCACACTAGCTTTATTTGTGTGTTTTGTTAATGTGATTGAACTATTTGAAAATAAATTTTAGATACCATGACTGTTCACCCCAAACTACTTTGGTATAGATCTCCTATGTTGTCATGTCTAAGCAAATTACTGTCAGTTCCTCCCTAATATTATCTAATATGTAGTTCATATTCATATGTTATTTATAGCTGTTTGGGGTTTTTTTGTTTGTTTTGCCATACCATGCATCTTGTGGGATCTTAGTTCCCCAACCAGAGATTGAACCCAGGGCCCAGGCAGTGAAAGCACAGAGTCCTAACCACTGGACTGCAAGGGAATTAATTCCCTATGGCTGCTTTTGAGCCAGAATCCAAACAGGTTTCACATATTACTTTTGGTTTTGTCTTTCTAGACCTCAAATCTTCATGCTCACCACATTGTTTTTAAATAACTTCCTTATTGAGGTATAATTCTCATACCTTGCCATTCACCTATTTATTTAAAGTTTACAGTTCAGTGGTTTTAGTACATTCACAGTTGTTCATCTACCGCTACAGTCAATTTTAGAACATTTTCATCACCATCCCCTCCCCCTCACCCAAATCTCACATCCGTTAGTAGTCACTTTCCACCTCTACCCCTCAAGCCCTAGGCAACCACTAATTTGTCTCTATAGGTTTGCTTATCTGGACATTTCATATAAATGAAATCTTAAAATAAGTGGTCCTTGGTGTTTGGCTTATTTCACTTATGTTTTTGAGGTTCACATCATATATTAGAACTTCAGTCCTTTTTATGGCTGAATAATACTTCATTGTTTGGATATACCATGTTTATCCATTCATCAGTTGAGGGACATTTGGGTTGTTTTCACTTTTTAACTGTAATGAATAAATACTGCTGTGAACTTCTGTGTGCAAGTTTTTTGTGGACATAGGTATTCGTTTCTCTTGGGTCTTATAGCTTGGAGTGGAATTGTTAGGCACATTGGTATTTGAAAAGGCCAGGTCAGTTCTTATATGATGTGTCTCGTATCCTGGGTTTGTCTGTTTTCCTGTGTCATTTAACTAAAGTGTATTTTTTTGTATTTACATAACATCTTCCTATTTGTGCCTTTGTTTATGTTTAATTTCATTCAATCTTCATTACTCAATTTCTTTAACATTTTCAAACTAAAGTTGAAAGGATAGTACAATATTTACCCGTTTCCTTTAACTTGACTCACCAGTCTTTAACATTTTGTTATATTTGCTTTATCAAACTTTAAAAAAATGATTTGAGCATAATTTTGGACTTGCAAGAAAAATCTTAAGAGCTCCACATTTTACTACATTTCCTTCATGTTTTTCTGTGTTTTCTACAAACACATAACTGCAGAACAATTACTCAAACCAGAAAGAAACTTGACATCGGTACAGTACTATTATTTACAGATTTTATTTAGATGCCAGTTGTCCCAAAAGAAAGAAAATGCAAGATCATGTCTTGCACTTAGTTGTCATATCTCTTTATCTCATTTAGTCTAGAACAGGTTTTTAGGGTTTTTTATTTGTTTGTTTTTTGGTATTTCATAACATTTGGTAGTTCTGAAGAGTAAAGTAAGCTGCGTGTTCGACGTCTCCTCACGATTAGACTCCAGTGTGGTACTTTTGGTAGCAATACCACAGAATAGAGTCTGAACTCTTCTCAATGTGTCGTATTAGGAGGCACGCTCTACCAGCTTGTCCCACTCCTGACACTGTGATAACTAGTTAAGGTGGCGTCAGTGGGGTTTCTTCACTGTGAAGTTACTATTTTACCTTTCGTAATTAATAAGATAACTTTTAGAGGATAAGTATCTTTTTCACTCACCAGTGTTAGCATTATTGATGGTATTTGCCTGAATCTATTATTTGTAGATGCCAAATGGTGGTTTTCTAATTACACTATTTCTTCTACCTTTATGAAGTTGGTTTTCTACTGTAGGAAGTTTTCTTTTCTCATTTTTGTGTGTATTTCTCTATTTAAGTCAGCGTGAATTCTTCATAAGATTATAATCTTTTATTAGCATTATTTATTTTGATGCTCATATTATCCCATATTTGGCCTTTGAACTGGCTCCTGTGTGTCCTTTTAATATTTCCCCATCATTTTTCAAGCACTTAGTTTCTTTTTGATACTATAAAACAACCCAGGCTCATCTTGTGAGTTTTCAGCCCCAGCCCTGTAATCAGCCATTTCTCCAAGGAACCCTGATTCCTTTAGATAGAGGAACTCTTAAGTTGCAGAGAATCATTTCAAAAGGAATATCCTTGTAAATTTGATTGCACATTTAATAGGCCATAATGAGAGATAAGTAAAAGTATTTTTGTGGTTGGTAAGTGTTTTAAATTTGTACACTGCTGTTTTGTTGAAAGGACAGTTTGTGCTTAGTGACAGTTTATGTGTATAATCACACTGTAGCTCTTGGTCATCATTCAGGAGACAGGGTATATAGGTTGCAGATTTTAGGATTCACTAACTAAAAAATCATCAAATTCCTGATTCCAAATATTAAAATTCACAGATAGAAGGGTGGTGTTAAGAAAATTAAATAAGCAAGCATGTAAATACATTGTGTTTATTCTTTCCTAGACTGGATATGAAAAAAATATGACACCAGGACAAAATAGAGAACAGCGAGAAAGGTAATGTCATCTTTATAGTGAAGCTTCTTTATACTTATTTGTAAGGTCTGTATTTGATTTGTATCTGCCTTTTTGAAGATTAAGAAGGTTAAAAAAACAGAAACCACACACACAAATCTGTCAGCTTTTAAAATGACATTCAGCTGAACATTTATTTTCTCAGTTGTTAGCAGTTCTAATTTTTTGGTGTTCAATTAGTTAACAAGTTATGGACCAGAGTAATACATCATTGGTTTTAATTTTCTTTTTCTTTGCCTAGCGGCTTTTCTTACCCAGATTTCAGTGTGTCTGCAGCCAATGGTTTGTCTTCTGGAGTAGGTGGTGGAGGTGGGAAGATGAGGCGAGAGAGGACGCGCTTTGTGGCATCTGAACCTCAAGAAGAGGAGGTAGCGTTGTACTCTTTTTTTTTTTTTTTTAACATCTTTAGGGTTGTACTCTTAATGTGTTCTGAAGCATCGTAATACCTTGAAGTTTATTATTAAAAGCTTTGGTGTGGTGGTGAGGGGGAGACCTGGAGGTCCCCTGGAGGGGTGCGGTTTGGGGAGACACAGCACAAGAATAATCTGCCATTGAAACAGTTCCTTAAAAGCGTGTGTGTGTATGTTAAGCTGTCAGGCTTTTTTTTTTTTTTTTGGCTGCGTTGGGTCTTCGTTGCTGCGCGGGCTTTCTCTAGTTGCGGTGAGCAAGGGCTACTCTTCATTGCAGTGCGCTGGCTTCTCATTGTGGTGACTTCTCATTGTGGTGGCTTCTCTTGTTGCGGAGCATGGACTCTAGGCGTGCGGGCTTCGGTAGTTGTGGCATGCGGGCTCAGTAGTTGTGGCTTGCGGGCTCTAGAGTGCAGGCTCAGTAGTTGTGGTGCACGGGCTTAGTTGCTCCATGGCATGTGGGGTCTTGGTTTCCCCAACCAGGGATCAAACTGGCATCCCCTGCATTGCAAGATGGATTCTTAACCACTGGACCACCAGGGAAGTCTGGAGAAATGTTTCCACCTGTGTAACCCAAACCCCTATCAAGCTGTCAAACATTTACATCACTCCAGAAAGTTCACTCATACACCTTCCCTGTCAGTGCCCATTGCCTCCTGCCCCAGGGACAGTCACTATTCTCATTTGTTCCATCATATATATATGGTTTTGCTGGTTCTAGAACTTCATATTGATAGTTAGTATGTATTCTTTTGTTCCTGACTATTGTGAATAAAGCTGCTGTGAACATTCTTGAACCTTCTTGTAGACATAAGTTATTTCTCTTAAGGTAAATACTTAGAAGTGGAGTTATGAGGTTATATAATATGAATTTAACTTTTTAAGTAACTGACAAACTGTTTTCCCCAAAGTGATTGTAACATTTTACACTCCCACCAGCAGTGTGGGGCTTTTCTTAATCAAATACTCTTTTATCAGTAGTTGACTGTCATCCTTTAAATTTTAGCCATTCTGCTTTGTGTATGATGGTGTCTCGTAATTTTAATTTGCCTTTCCCTCTTGCTTAATAATGTGTTCTTCTTTATGTGTTTATTGGCCATAATGTCTTCCTTTGTGAAGTGTCAGTTAGATCTTTTGCTCTTTTAAAAATTGGATTGTCTTACTATCATCAAGTTGTAGGAACTCTATAAATTCTAGACCCAAGTACTTTGTCAGATACGTGTCTTACAAATATTTTCTCCCAGTTTGGCTTGCCTAATCCTTTTCTTAACAGTATTCTTTGATAAGCAGATGTTCTAACTTTGTGAAGTGTGAACTTAACCATTTTTTCCCATTATTTTTACTGTTCTTTGTGTCCTAAGAAACCTATCCCCAGGCTGCCAAAAAAGTCTCCTATGTTTTCTTCTAGGAGATTTATAGTACTGCTTTTATGTTTTTCCTAGTTTCCTTTTTGATTCCTTATATGATCTGTGGATTATTAAGAAGTGGATTTAGTCGTGATTTTAACGTTTTGAAATGTATTGAGACTTGTTTCGTAGCCCAGCACATGGTCTGCTTGATGAGTCTTGACGAATGTATATTCTGCGGTTGTTGGGTATAGTGTTCTCTAGATATCAGTTAGATAAGATGACTGATAGCATTTCTAAGATCTTTGTTCTTGCTGAATTTTGGAGGGAGTGGGGTGGGGAGATGGCTGTACTGTATTGTTGAGATATGAGTTAAAATTGTCAACTTTTATTTGGTGAATTTATCTTTTTCCCATTTATAATGTCAATTTTTGCTTACTTATTTTGAGGCCCTCATTGGTGCATACACCTTACATCTATTGTGGCTTCTCAGTGATTTGCCCCTTTTAATATTACTAAATGTCCTTTAAAAAAATCTTTGGAAATATTCTTTGTTTTGAAACCTGCTTTAGCCGGTGTTTAATATAGCCAGCCACTTTATTACTGGAATTAGCCTTCTTATGTTTACTAACTGCAAGTTATATCTTTTTCCGTCCATTTACTTTCAATCTGTGCCTTTTCGTTTAACATAAGTCTCTTATAGACAGCATATAATTGAGTCTTGTCCTTTTATCTATTTTCTGCCTTTTAATTGGAATGTTTACTTATATTATTGGTACGGTTGGATTATGGTCTACCATTTTTTAGATTTTCTATTTTTCCCACTTGTTTTTTGTTTCTCTCTTGTACCTTTTGAAAGCCGTCTTCTTTTAGGTTAAGTGGAAAAATTAAGAGGAAAAATGGATGTTTACCTCACATATTCTCCACTTCTTCCAGAAATCTGAATTTCCATTTGGTATCATTTCCCTTCACCCTGAAGAACCTATAGAGCAGGTTTTATGGTGACAGATTCTTAGTTTTGTTTTCTCCAAGTGCCTTTATTACACACCTGTAGTTTACAGAGATTTGGTTTGCCAGAGATTTAGACAGTTTATATGCAGACTTGGGACTCCCCTTCTGTGGCTCTTCATTCCTGCATCTCCCCTTATTTTCTGCCTACTGTGATCACCCTTATGTGTCCTTTGAATGCCTCAACCAACAGATTTGCAGTTTTCTTTCTGAATTTCAACTATCCAACTGGCATCAACTCAAAGAGAGCAGGAAGCTCACTCAGAAGAAGCCCGTCTTCTAAGTATCTTTTTCCCTACAGTATCTGCTTGCTTTTGGTTGCTTTGTAGTGTTTTCAGATGGATGTTTTTAATATATTGTCCGGAGTCTATAATTCTTACCTGTCAGAGCATTGGTCAGACACAAGCTCCTCTACCATTAGCAGAAGTGGAACTCTTTTTGTTTGTTCTCATCTGGGTCATTTGAGACTAGTGGTGGTCTTTGCTATATGGAGTTAAAAACCAAGACAGTTCACCAGACTTACAGTGCTGACATTTATTAAATGCTTATTTTACATGCCAAGACCAAAAGTGACTTTCTTTCGTATTAATACCACAACTATGGTATGTTTTTTTTTTTTTCTCATTTTCACCAGTTAGGAAATTGGTACTGAGGACAGTTAGGTTCACAAAGTCTCATGGCTGACTGGTGGCACAGCTGGGATTCATATCTTGTTTATTTATTTATTTTTATTCAAGAGCTCACATTAACACTGCATAGTGCTACCGTATCCCTGTTTATTCTAGACTTACCTGTAACTATTGATATATCAATTCTACCTGAAAATAAGTAGAGTCAAAAGTATGACACGAAAGATGAAATATACCATTGTAAAACATGCTGTGTTTTAGGAAATGGAAGTCCCAGTATTACCGAAAATCTCTCTACCCATCACCAGTTCTTCACTGCCTACCTTCAATTTTAGTTCTTCTGTGATTACAACTTCCTCTCCATCACCCGCTACTCCTTCACAATCATTAACAAACCAGGTAAAAGACCATTGTACCAATAGAGGTGATTTTTGTTTTTTCTCATTCTTTATTTTTAAAAAAGCTAATCTGTTTAAAGCAATGATTAATTTTCACTATGGAAATTAACAACTCAGTAAGACGAGAAAAATGGAAATAGTGTTTTGCTTTTTTTTTTTAATGTACATCATGATGGGAGCATTCTTCAATTCTTATGAATGCATTAGAGGAAGAGTTGATTATTAGTTTGTTTCCAAACAATGTTGCCAGTTAAAATACTTTTTTTTTTTTCAGTGAGAGTGGATTTATGTTTTTGTTTCTCAAGTAGTATTAACATTTTTAATATGCTCCTGAAATTTTTATGCTTTTTTCCCTTTTACATCTTCTGAACATATTTTTATAGATGTTATTTTTCCCCTTTAGATAAATATCTCCCTCTAAGGTAATGTATATTCCTCTTCCAAGAGGAAGCAAGATCTTATAGCAGTTAACTGTTAAGTAGTTTTCAGAAGTTAAAAAGTGATTTTTAAATTCAAAAGGGGAAAAAAATGGCTTTTGGCTTCTTTGTAATAATTAATTTTGCTTAAGGTGTGTTTTTTTATTGTCAATTTCTTTTCTAAAAAACTATTTTTGTATTGTTTCTTTAATAATTTGGAAAACTAGGTACAAATGACCTCTCCAAACAGCACTGGCAGCCCCTTGTTTAGATTTTCATCTCCAATTGTAAAATCTACTGAGGCAGATGTACTACCTCCATCATCTGTAAGTAACAAGCAAGGAATATTTCATATTTATTGATTTCAAAGGCATACTGTATTTTTAAAATCAAATCTAAGATGCCATTGGTAGTCAGAAATACCACTTTTCTTACCAAAATAATTCCAATGTACAGAAAACTTTGAATGAACATCTATATATTTTTCACTATATATACATATATGCATATGCATTTTCTTATGTACCACTTGCAAGTTAGGATGCAGACATCTTGGTACCCTTAATACCTTTCCATGTATCCCCTAAGAAAAAGGATATTCCTTTGTATACCCACAATGCAGTTATCCTATCCAAGAAATGTAACATGATATAGTAGTAATAGTGTTCATGTTCAGATCTACCCATCAGCCCCAGACCGTCCTTTAATTGCTGTTTGTTTCTCTTGGTCTTGGATCCACTTACAATTAGGACTAATCTAAGTCATATTGAATTTAGTTAAAATGTCTCTTGAATTGACTTTAATCTAGAAAAGTTGGAAGTTCTTATGTCCCACAATATGTATTTGTTTCTTCATAATTAAGAATAAGTATTTTGAGTAAGAAAATACATAAGTTTAATGTTCAAATTGCCCTACCTGTATTTGGCATGTGTATCATTTTAACATGTTACTTTCTGTTTTTACTGTGTCCTTGTTTTCTGTCACAACTAGATGTTCCAGATCATTTTGTAACTTCCCTGCCACATGCGTGAAATGCACTTGTTGGCCATAAAGTCTCATACTTTTTATTAGGAAATGGCATTTAGAAATCCAGAACTGGGCATTAGGAACACATTATTTTACATATTGCTTTGAATGAAAAAATGCTTCAGAAATTTAAAATGCTCTTGTTAAACTGTGACACACCATTCATTATAAGCGCACCAATTTTAGAGATTTAAAATAGGAGAAACTGTGAATCTTAGAACATGTGGTATTCAGTATATTTTTTTGACTTGGCATAAAATAGAGCTTCATATTTGATAATCATTTGAAGCTAAATGGACACTGAAGAGACACCTTCTCTTTCTACAGATTGGATTTACATTTAGTGTGCCCGTGGCAAAGACAGCAGAACGTTGTGGCACTAGTGGTGCCTCAGAGCCACTTACAAGGAGTTCAGGTAAGGAACCATTTCCATAATATTTCACATAAAAATACGTTAGATTGATATTTTAAATTATCTTTTACCTTTGGCAGTTCTTGTAAATGGTTTCATTTGAATACAGTTAGCTCTCTAAATGTGAATGGTTACAGTTTGGATGTGAAAGGGATGGTCACAATAACAAGTTTATCCACTGTCTTTGTTTAGTCAAAATAAAGTGATAGTTTATTATAAATGAAATCTTCCCTTTCTTTTTAACATCTTTATTGGAGTATAGTTGCTTTACAATGGTGTGTTAGTTCCTGCTGTACAACAAAGTGAATCAGCTATACGTACACGTATATCCCCATATCCACTCCCTCTTGCATCTCCCTCCCACCCTCCCTATCCCACCCTTCTAGGTGGTCACAAAGCACCGAGCTGATCTCCCTGTGCTATGCGGCTGCTTCCCACTAGCTATCTATTTTACATTTTGTAGTGTATATATGTCCGTGCCACTCTCTCAGTTTGTCCTAGCTTACCCTTACTCCCTTCCCTGAGTCCTCAAGTCCATTCTCTCATCTGTGTCTTTTTTCCTTATTCCAGTCCTGCCCCTAGGTTCTTCAAAACCCTTTTTTTTTTTTTTAAAGATTCCATATATATGTGTTAGCATATGATATTTGTTTTTCTCTTTCTGACTTCACTCTGTGTGACAGACTCTAGGTCCATCCACCTCCAAATAACTCAATTTCGTTTATTTTTATGGCTGAGTAATATTCCATTGTATATGTCAGTGGACACTTAGTTGCTTCCATGTCCTGGCTATTGTAAATAGTGCTGCAGTGAACATTGTGGTACATGACTCTTTGAATTCCGGTTTTCTCAGGGGATATGCCCAGTAGTGGGATTGCGGGGTCATATGGTAGTTCTATTTTTAGTTTTTTAAGGAACCTCCATACTGTTCTCCAAAGTGGCTGGAGATTTACATTCCCACCAGCGGTGCAAGAGGGTTCTCTTTTCTCCACACCGTCTCCAACATTTATTGTTTGTAGGTTTTTTGATGATGGCCATTCTGACTGGTGTGAGGTGATACCTCATTGTAGTTTTGATTTGCATTTCTCTAATGATTAGTAATGTTGAGCATCCTTTCATGTGTTTGTTGACAATCTGTATATCTTTGGAGAAATGTCTTATTTAGGTCTCCGCCCATTTTTGGATTGGGTTTTTTTTTTTTTTTGATATTGAGCTGCTTGTGTATTTTGGAGATTAGTCCTTTGTCAGTTGCTTCGTTTGCAAATATTTTCTCCCATTCTGAGGGTTGTCTTCTCGTCTTTTTTTATGGTTGCCTTTGCTGTGCAAAAGCCTTTAAGTTTCATTAGGTCCATTTGTTTATTTTTGGTTTTGTTTCATTTCTCTAGGAGGTGGGTCAAAAAGCATCTTGCTGTGATTTATTAGAGTGTTCTGCCTATAGTTTGATAGTGTCTGGCCTTGCATTTAGGTCTTTAATCCATTTTGAGTTTATTTTTGTGTATGATGTTACGGAGTGTGCTAATTTCATTCTTTTACATGTAGCTGTCCCGTTTTCCCAGCACCACTTACTGAAGAGGCTGTCTTTTCTCCATTGTATATATTCTTGCCTCCTTTATCAAAGATAAGGTGACCATATGTGCATAGGTTTATCTCTGGGCTTTCTATCCTGTTCTATCGATCTATATTTCTGTTTTTGTGCCAGTACCAGACTATCTTGATTACTGTAGCTTTGTAGTATAGTCTAAAGTCTGGAAGCCTGATTCCTCCAGCTCCATTTTTCTTTCTCAAGATTGCTTTGGCTATTTCGGGTCTGTTGTGTTTCCATACAAATTGTGAAATTTTTTTGTTCTAGTTCTGTGGAAAATGCCATTGGTAGTTTGATAGGGATTGCATCAAATCTGTACATTGCTTCGGGTGGTATAGCCATTTTCACAATGTTGATTCTTCCAATCCAAGAATACGGTATATCTCTCCATCTATATGTATCATGTTTTATTTCTTTCATCCGTGTCTTATAATTTTCTGCATACAGGTCTTTTATCTCCTTAGGTAGGTTTATTCTCTCTCACTCTTGTGGCCTCTCCCGTTGCGGAGCACAGGCTCCAGATGCACAGGCTCAGTGGCCATGGCTCATGGGCCCAGCCGCTCCATGGCATGTGGGATCTTCCCAGACCAGGGCACGAACCCCTGTCCCCTGCATCGGCAGGCAGACTCTCAACCACTGCGCCACCAGGGAAGCCCAAGTTGGAAGATTTTTAATCACAGGTCCAATTTCAGGGCTTGTGATTGGTCTGTTTATATTTTCTGTTTCTTCTTGGTTCAGTTTCAGAAGGTTGTGCTTTTCTAAGAATTCCAGATTGTCCATTTTATTGGCATATAGTTGCTTGTAGGAATCTCTCCTGATCCTTTGTATTTTTGCAGTGTCAGGTTACTTCTTTTTCATTTATAATTCTATTGATTTGAGTCTTCTCCCTTTTTTTCTTGATGGGTCTGTCTATTGGTATATCAATTTTGTTTATCTTCTGAAAGAACCAGCTTTTAGTTTTATTCATCTTTGCTATCGTTTCCTTCATTTCTTTTTCATTTATTTCTGATCTGATCTTTATGATTTCTTTCCTTCTGTTAACTTTGGTGGGTTTTTTTGTTCTTTCTCTAATTGCTTTGGGTGTAAGGTTAGGTTGTTGGAGATTTTTCTTGTTTCTTGAGGTAGGATTGTATTGCTATAAACTTCTCTCTTAGAACTGGTTTTGCTGCATCTCATAGGATTTGGGCTATCATGTTTTCATTGTCATTTGCTTCTAGGTATTTTTTATTTCCTCTTTGATTTCTTCAGTGATCCCTTGGTTATTTAGTAGCATATCATTTAGCCTCCATGTGTTTGTATTTTTTATAATTTTTTTCCTGTAATTGGTATCTAGTCGTATAGCGTTGTTGTCGGCAAAGATACTCGATATAATTTCAATTTTCTTAAATTTACCAAGGCTTGATTTGTGACCCAAGATATGATCTATCCTGGAGAATGTTCCATGAACACTTGAGAAGAAAGTATATTCTGTTGTTTTTGGATGGAGTGTCCTATAAAACCAATTAAGTCCATCTTGGTTAATGTATCTTTTAAAGCTTGTGTTTCCTTATTTTTGTTTTGGTTGATCTATCCATTGGTGGAAGTGGGGTGTTAAAGTCCCCTACTGTTATTGTGTTACTGTCAATTTCCTCTTTTATGGCTGTTAGCATTTGCCTTATGTATTGAGGTGCTCCTATGTTGGTTGCATAAATATTTACAATTGTTATATCTTCTTGGACTGATCCCTTGATCATTATATAGTATCCTTCTTTGTGTGTTGTAATAGTCTTTATTTTAAAGTCTATTTTGACTCATATGAGAATTGTTACTCCAACTTTCTTTTTATTTCCATTTGCATAGAATATCTTTTTCTATCCCCTCACTTTCAGTCTGCATGTGTCCCTAGGTCTGAAGTGGGTTTCTTGTAGACAGCATATATATGGGTCTTGCTTTTGTATCCATTCAGCCAGTCTGTGTCTTTTGGTTGGAGCATTTAATCCATTTACATTTAAGGTAGTTATCAATATGTATGTTGTTGTTACCATTTTCTTAATTGTTTTGGGTTTGTTATAGTAGGTCTTTTCCTTCTCTTGTATTTCCTGCCTACAGAAGTTCCTTTAGCATTTGTTGTAAAGCTGGTTTGGTGGTGCTGAATTCTCTTAGCTTTTGCTTGTCTGTAAAGGTTTTAATTTCTCTGTGGAATCTGAATGAGATCCTTGCTGGGTAGAGTAATCTTGGTTGTAGGTTTTTCCCTTTCATCACTTTAAATATGTCCTGCCACTCCCTTCTGGCTTTCAGAGTTTCTGTTGAAAGGTCAGCTGTTAACCTTATTGGGATTCCCTTGTATATTATTTGTTGCTTTTCCCTTGCTGCTGTTAATATTTTTTCTTTGTATTTAATTTTTGATAGTTTGATTAATATGTGTCTTGGCGTGTTTCTCCTTGGATTTATCCTGTACGGGACTCTGTGCTTCCTGGACTTGATTGAAAATTTCCCTAACATGGGAAAGGATATAGTCAACTATAATCTCTTCAGACATTTTCTCAGTCCCTTTCTTTTTCTCTTCTTCTTCTGGGACCCCTATAATTCGAATGTTGGTGTGTTTAATGTTGTACCAGAGATCTCTGAGACTCTCCTCAGTTCTTTTCATTCTTTTTTCTTTATTCTGCTCTGTGGTAGTTATTTGCACTATTTTATCTTCCAGGTCACTTATCCATTCTTCTGCCTCAGTTATTCTGCTATTGATTCCTTCTAGAGAATTTTTAATTTCATGAATTGTGTTGTTCATCGTTGTTTGTTTGCTCTTTAGTTCTTCTAGGTCCTTGTTAAATGTTTCTTGCATTTTGTCTATTCTATTTCCAAGATTTTTGGATCATCTTTACTATCATTACTCTGAATTCCTTTTCAGGTAGACTGCCTATTTCCTCTTCATTTGTTTGGTGTGGTGGGTTTTTTCCTTGCTCCTTCATCTGTTGCGTATTCTTCTGTCTTCTCATTTTACTTAAGTTACTGCATTTGGGGTCTTCTTTTCGCAGACTGCAGGTTCGTAGTTCCTGTTGTTTTTGGTGTCTTCCCCCAGTGGCTAAGGTTGGTTCAGTGGGTTGTGTAGGGTTCCTGGTGGAGGGGACTGGTGCCTGTGTTCTGGTGGATGAGGCTGGATCTTGTCTTTTTGGTGGGCAGGACTGTGTCTGGTGATGTGTTTTGGGGTGTCTGTGAACTTAGTATGACTTTAGGAAGCCTCTCTGCTGCTCATGGTTGGTGTTGTGTTCCTGTCTTGCTAGTTGTTTGGCATAGAGTGTCTAGCACTGGAACTTGCTGGTCATTGAGTGGAGCTGGGTCTTAGCGTTGTGACGGAGATCTCTGGGAGAGCTGTCGCTGACTGATATTACGTGGAGCTGGGCGGTCTCTGGTCGTCCAATGTCCTGAACTCGGCTCTCCCACTTCAGAGGCTCAGGCGTGGCACCTGGCTGGAGTACCGGGACCCTGTCGGCCACACGGCCAGGTATGTGGGGCGTTTCTTGCCTTTTGGGAGGTCTGAGGTCTTCTGCCAGCGTTCAGTAGGTGTTCTGTAGGAGTTGTTCCACGTGTAGATGTATTTCTGATGTATTTGTGGGGAAGATGGTGATTTTCACGTTTTACTCCTTTGCCATCTTGAAGGTCGCCCACTGTGTTTACTTTTGATTACAGCAGTTATTGTTACTCTTCTCTTGGTATCATATTTGATGTATTATTTCAGGAACATCCTGATGGTTATAAATTTGTCCTCAGTTGTGGGAACCAAGCAACAGGGAGCTGTGCTGTCGTTTGCTCCTGTCACTGGAACTACTCCTATTGCTGCAGCTTTGCTCCTAGGCCACCACTCACCAGATCTAGGCATCCTTCCGGGAGCCGTGACTGCTGGTTACTGATCCCAGGGCTGCCCACCAGGTCTCACAGAGGTGTCTGGTATTAACCTGTCTACCAGTGCTCTCAATACCAGACTCGCCTCTGTGCTAAGCAGATGTCGTCATCTGAGCAACAGGAGAGCTCCCTCAGTGGGTCTCTGGCCGTGGAAGCTCTATAAATGAAATGTTACAGGAAGTTCAAGGGTGGTCTACATTGTAATTACAGTGGATTCCATCTGTAGGTTTACTCTTGAGTTCACAGGCATTTTTATGCGTAAGGGTTATGCCAACCTCTGCAGATAGTGATATATAATTCCTAAACTCAAAAAAATGGGCATAATTGTGGGAAAGAAATGAATATTCAGACAATTAAACCATAGGCTTTTGCTGTGGTGGTGGTGGTTTTGTTTCAAGTATTGGGTGTTTGGGAAATGAAGAATAATCTGGGCTGAGTTACTCAGGTCAAGAATTCTGAGTAAGGGCATTTCTCACCCAACAAACAGCCGAATGCAAGAGAACAAGAGGAAAAGCATGGCATACTTTGAAAATCGCAAATAATTTGTCATGAGATTGAGAGGTAGCTTTAAATTCTAAAAATTCTCCGAATGCTATGCTCAATAATTGGATTTTAATCTGAATGTAGTAGGAAAACATTGGGTGGTTTTTATAGGGGGTGAGATGGTGCCTTGGCGTAACAGCAGTGTGTTGAGTGGGCGTGTGGGTGAGAGTGGGGTGTCATATGCTGAGACACCAGTTAAGGGGCTGTTTCCTTATTCAGAAGTGTTTTGTTGACTATCTGCTGAGTTTGGGAATTTTTAAAAACTAGATCCTCCCTCAAAAGGTAGATTTAAAAAGCTATCAAAGAGCCAGGACCTATAAGCTAAGAAAGTCTTTGTCTTTGGATGATCTGGAAGACAAGAGCATAGGTTACAAGAGTGGCACAAAATAAGAATTTGACTGGTATGTTTTCAATCCTGATTTTTGTTGAATAAAACAGCCCTGTGTAAGAGAAAGTAATAAGCATATTTCAGGTGTACTTAACACATGGTTTTTTTTTCTTTAATGTTACTGTGAATTCAAGAAGAATAAACCAATTCAAATTTCATTTTCATGCCTGGTTATGAAGGAAAGGCATTGAAGTCCTTCAGTTTTTATTAATGCTTTACTAATGGTAACGAATGAGTAATAGTTTGTTAAAACAACTTTGGTGTTTCATTACATCTGGGGAAATTATCCAGATTTTTCAGGAGTTTATTATGAGTGGCATATATAGAATTGTTCTTACATTGAGACCTCTGTTTCTCACCACTTCTGTCATTAAAAAGCTGATGAAAATGTGGAAGTCATGATTACGCTGTGATAGGAGCTAATTTTCCCATTATCTTCATTTTCCATCTCTTTGAGTACACTTTAGGAAATCCTTAAAATTTACCTTAAGTTGCTAAAAGCAATTCAATTTTGATTATAAAAGAAGATAGAATGTGATAAAGTAATAAAAGCATTTTTCTTTGTTTTGACACAGTTGTAAGAGATAGGTATGGTGTTTTGTTTTTTGCATATTTTTATTAGGTGAAATTGACATAAGATAATCATTTACAGGGAACAATTCATTGTTTGAGTTGTTTCCACTTTTTGGCTATTGTGAATAGTGTTGCTGTGAATATGCATGTACTTGTATTTGTTTGAATACTAGTTTCAGTGCTTTGGAGTGTATACCTGGGAATGGAGTTGATGGATCAAATGATAGTCCTGTATTTAACTTCTTGAGGAACTACAAAACTTTCTCTCAGCAGCCGGCCCATTTTACATTCCCATCAGCAGGATTCACATTTCTCCATGTTCTCACCATGTTTACTATTTTCCAATTTTTGATGATAGCCGTCGTAGTGGGTATGAAGTGATGCATCATTGTGGTTTTTGTTATTGTTGTTTTTGCGGTACACGGGCCTCTCACTGCTGTGGCCTCTCCCGTTGCGGAGCACAGGCTCCAGACGCGCAGGCTCAGCGGCCATGGCTCACGGGCCTAGCTGCTCCGCGGCACGTGGGATCTTCCCGGACTGGAGCACGAACCCACGTCCCCTGCATCGGCAGGTGGACTCTCAACCACTGCACCACCAGGGAAGCCCTTCATTGTGGTTTTGATTTGCATTTATTTCCCTGAAGACTAATGGTGTTTAGTATCTTTTTTTTTTTTTGGAACAGAGAAAGGTTTATTGCAGGGCCAAGCAAGGAGAACAGGTGGCTTATGCTTAAAAAACCTGAACTCCTGTTTAGCATCTTCTCATGTGCTTTTTGGCCCTTTACATATCTTCTTGGGAGAAATGTCTGGTCAGGTCGTTTGCCCATTTTTAAATTGGTTTGTCTTCTTGTTGCTGAGTTGTAGCGTTTTTATGTAGTCTGGATACTAGATCTTTATCAGATGTGTGATTTGCAAATATTTTTTGCCATTCAGTCAGTTGTCACTTTCTTGATAATGTCCTTAGATGCACAAAGATTTCTAATTTTGGTGAAGTTCAGTTTTTTATTTACTTGTGCTTTTGGTGTCATATCTAAGAATTCATTGTCAAATCCATGGTCATGAAGATATACCTCCTAGGTTTTCTTTTAAGAGTTTTATGGTTTCAGTTCTTATGTTTAGGTCATTGATCCATTTTTTTGTTAAATTAATTTATTTATTTTTGTCTGCGTTAGGTCTTCGTTGCTGTGCACGGTCTTTCTCTAGTCGCGGCAAGTGGGGGCTACTCTTCGTTGCGGCGTGCGGGCTTCTCATTGTGGTGGCTTCTCTTGTTGCAGAGCACGGGCTCTAGGTGCACAGGCTTCAGTAGTTGTGGCTCGTGGGCTGTAGAGTGCAGGCTCAGTAGTAGTGGCGCACAGGCTTAGTTGCTCCGTGGCATGTGAGATCTTCCCAGACTAGGGCTCGAACCTGTGTCCCCTGCATTGGCAGGTGGATTCTTAACCACTGCGCCACCAGAGAAGTCCCCATTGATCCATTTTGAATTAATTTTTGTTTATGGTGTGAGGTAAGGGTAGGTAGGGTTTTTGAACTACTTTACCCACTGCTTTTAAATTGGCAAGCACTTTAGAAGAAAACCCTGATTATTTATATTTTATTATGGAAAATTTCAAACATTCCCAGAAGTGGAAGCGTAGACTGAGTCCCCATACACACTTTACTGAGCTTCAGCATTTGCCATTTTGTGACCAATCTTGTTTCTCTCTCCCTCCTTCCTTCCTTCTCCCCTCACACACACAAACACACCTATCAGGTATTTTGAAACAATCCCAAACATATTTCATCTGTAAACAGAAATATAATGACAAAATGATTATTGTACTCACAATATAGATCTCTTATTTTAAGTATAAGGATATGTTCGTTTTAGCAAGTTTGGGAACTGTGAAAAGTAAAAATATCACTCTTTAGATATAAACAGTCAAAATCTTCTGGACTTTCTAACCTACTCTTTCCCATAACTATGCTTCTAAGAATGATTTTTTGTGGCTGCATAGCATTCCATCATGTCAGTGTTCTGTAATTTATGTAGCTAGCCCCTTTTATTAAGTATCATCCAGGTTTTCAATATAATAACTGAAAGATATTTTCAATCATAGGATGAATTTATAGAAATGAAATATTTGGCTTAATTAAATGGTCCATCCACCTCACTACAAATAACTCAATTTCATTCCGTTTTATGGCTGAGTAATATTTCAGTGTATATATGTGCCACGTCTTTATCCATTCATCTGTCTATGGACACTTAGGTTGCTTCCATAAACATTAATTTTTAAAGTTTTTTTTAAATCAGTGTTGTAAATTGCTGTTTAATCGAATACCTATTTCACACAGTGTTTGAACTCACCCCTGTTGCCATATCCTCTTCAGGGTTTCGGTCTGCTGAAACTGGTGAACTTATTGGTAACAATTACAGATTATATATAGTTTATATAATTTTTTGTCCTTCTGGAGGAGAGAGATGTACAGTATGGGAAATAGTATTTTTTGCTTCCTTGTAATGGCAAGTTAACCCTGTACTTTAAATCATTTGTTCATTATCTTTGAATTACAGTGACTTTTTTGGTGTTTTGTTTTTTTTTTAAGATGTTGATTCAAATTGACTTTGAGAGATTTTTAATACATGTAACTTGCTTTTTCTTAGCATAATATCTCTTACAATTAAAAAAAATTACAGCTCAAGATATCACTGCAGTGAACAGTCCAAGCTGTAAGAAGAAACCAGATGAAGATTTCAAGGGCCCTTTCAAACCTGCAAAAACCCTGAAAGAAGGAAGTGTCCTAGATGTTCTGAAGAACCCTGGTAAGATAATGGCTGCCCTTGAGATAATCTAAAATCTTAATTGCAAAATCATGATCTCATCTTAATATCATTTGTTAATACTTTGTTGTACTTCAGGCTTTTAAAAAATGTCTAGTTTGATAGGAGATTGGCTTTTGAATGTAGATGTAATCACATGTAACTTTTTAGGTGCAAGACCTTAGAAACTATTTCTTTAGAATTTAAGGACTCTGCACTAAAATGGAATCTCTAAGGGGCAAGTATAGAAGGAGAAAATGTGAATTGCCTGTTAATTAGAGATGGGCCAGTAATTGGAAAAAAGTAAATAAACCTGATGATATACCTGGACATGTATCTCTCTGAGAGCATTGAACTGCCTTGTTCTCAGATTATTCCCCAGTTGTGGTATATATATAACAAAGCCAGGTGGAAAGGAAACATATGCTGACTGTAACACGCACACACACACACAGGATAGTACTCACTTCAAATAAAATAAGATATGAATGTTAGTGGGTAAGAATTTGAAGATAATGAATAGAAGTCCTCAAATAGGAATAGGTTTTCAGTTTGAAAATCAAAGAGGATAGTATAATTCCAACTGGGATGTATACTATAAGAATATAAAAGTGTTTATAAGATAATCTAGTAGCTCAGAAAGAATTTAGATTTATCCAGCACATGTGTTCATGTATAACTGCATATGAGTTTCAATAATAAGGTTGGATGCTACAGCAAGATTTAGAGGGATTAGGTGTTTTTGGTGTAGCTCCCATTTTATAGATGGGTATTACTGCCTACTAGAGTCTCAATATGGACGGTTTTATGCAGTTATGGGCAGGACTCCAGAATGCCTGTGTTAGGGTGAACTAAGTGGTAGTCAGTCAGCATCAAATGCATATAGGTTATCTTCATAGAAGTTACACTTTGCATTCATCATGCCCACTCCTCCCCTCTTTTAAACTTTTTAAATAGCAAAAATTTGGAGAAGTTACATGTTCTCTTGAGGGAAATCAGGAAAATCCAAAAAAGTGGGAGGAAAAGAAAACTTGTAACACCTTGAAGCGGTTACTGTTAAAATTTTGCCAACCTTAGTGACTCAGGTTAATCATTAACAAAATAGTACATTTTCCTCCTTTGGGAGTAACTGAAGTATGTGGGATTGTTTTATCTTTAGGCAAAAAATAGCTCCAGGCTGGATTATTTCTTGGTACCACTAGAAAACCTCTTTAACAACCTTCTGTATCATCTTTCCCTCTGATTTTCTTTTCCCTTGATGGTAAAGGCTAGAGAAACGGGTGTTTTTTTGGTGTATGTAAAATAAAAGTTAATTGGTCCAGAGTAAAGGATTGAAAGGTCATTTCTACAAATACAGTGTAGTTTGAGTGAAACTCAACTGTTACCAGTTTTGATAGCACAAAGACTTTTCCTCATGGTTTTTTTCCTTATTTCATGGTTCTATGTGTATACCTTAATTAAGTCTCAAATTAGGTATTGGTTGAACTACAGTAAACAGATTCCTAGAGGAAGGTGATATACTATAAACCAAACATCTCTTGTAGACTTTTACCTAGGTCTGTCGCTTATTAAATATGTGATTAGTACTAGAAATATAGCTTAGGTGCAAAACTACTTTTAAGTAGTCCATCTTGGACTGTAATAACTCTGTAATTAAGGTAAAAATGTTTCCTCCCAGGAATAATATTTTTATCATTAACAGCTATTACTCTATAATTATTGTCTATATTAATATTATTAATATTTATTAATGATTAATAAATAATAGAGAGGCTTTCTAATCAAAACGTGGACTGATCTTTTCCTTCCTGCTCCCCTCTTCCCCCGCACTGTAGGTTTCACATCACCAAAGGCAGATTCTCTTGCTGCTCAACCTACCACCACAAGCCTGGTAGTTTATTCAAGACCAGCAATAAGTAGCTTTTCTTCTAGTGGAATTGGGTTTGGGGAAAGTTTAAAACCTGGGTCATCGTGGCAGTGTGATACCTGTCTACTCCAGAACAAAGTTACAGACAACAAATGTGTAGCCTGTCAAGCAGCAAAATTGCCGCCAAAAGATACTGCTAAACAGACTGGAACTGGGACACCAAGTAAAAGTGGCAAACCAACTGTTTCTGCACCAGAGACAGGCTTTGGAGACAAATTTAAACCAGCAGTAGGAACTTGGGATTGCGATACCTGTTTAGTGCAAAATAAACCTGAAGCGATAAAATGTGTAGCTTGTGAAACACCGAAACCGGGAACTGGTGTTAAGCGAGTCCTTACGTTGCCAGTGGCTTCAGAAAGCGCTGTTACTGTGGCTGCTTCCTCCTCCAGCTGCACTGAGACCACTGGTGCCTTAGGATTTACAGATAAATTCAAAAGGCCCGTGGGATCTTGGGAGTGTCCAGTGTGCTGTGTTTCTAATAATGCAGAAGACAATAAATGTGTGTCCTGTATGTCTCAGAAACCAGGTACGTTTATGGCTGTTTGGAATAATTTTGTTCATTTCTTTACTAGAACATTTTAATTTATTCTCTGTAAAACAGCTAAGAATAACCTCAATATTTTAGATGTTTCAAGATGAGCATTTCCTCATATGTCTTAATTTTTCTGAACTGTCTTGAAATTAAAATGACTTGCTTGGGACTGGAACTGCATGTTCTCTTAGGAGAGGCTGTGTTAAAATCAGTCCAGCATTTGCTTTGACCTCTTTTTTTGTATGTAGTTTTATCAGAAGCTTCTTGCTCTTCATGATCATTTTCAAAGTTGGCTAATATAGATGCAAAGGTCTTAGAACGGGGCAATCTTTCTCAAACCTTTACACAGAATAAAATATTCCTTTGTCTCTTTTCCTCTAAGTAGAAGTGAGGATGGCCAGTGGTCATTTACACAGCTGGTTTCATTGCATTATGAGAAGGCTGTGGCTGAATGTTAATGGTGATACCTGTACCTGTATGCGCTATCTGCCAGAGACACTGCAATGATCATAAATTACCGAATCATTAATGAAAAGTTCTATTAGGTAACCAGAAAAATGAAGTTAGAGTTGAGTTTTTCCTGTTTCTGTTCAATTTTGAAAGAGTTACTGAAGATTTACGTTGATCTTTAATTCATTTGGAATTAATTCATTTGACTCTGCTGTGTTTGTAATGCTATTATATAATTATTTGGTACAGATATATGGTAACATGGATACTAAATAAAACATGTTATGAGTATCCTGGGAATTATACTTCCTATTTTTATTGCATTATCATGGATGTGTGATTTTGTGTCTGCAATGGAAAGCTCTTGAGTTAATAGCCCACATCCCTCTCTTAACACCAGGGGTGAGCCATATTTCTGATTCCTGCTAGACATCTCTACAAGAATAAGATTTAAGAATCTTTTTTCCGAAATATTTTTCTCTTTCCATCTGGCATTCTTCCTCTTCCCCTTAACAAAAAAAAGAAAGAAAGCTCTTGATGCGTGTAGGAAACCAAAATTTATTCTGAGTTGATGGGTCAAACATATTTTTGATAAATCACCTGGTGGCTTTTTGGAGGATAGATTTGAAGGCAGCAAAATTTGGAAACCAGAGGGCAGGTTAGGAAGTTGATCAATAATATAGGTAGAGATAGTAGTGATATGTACTAATAAAAGCAAATGGGGTATAGAATAATGTATGGTTGAAGATATGTTGATTTCAAGCTGCTGAAGTTGACAGATATGTGTGAGGCCTTTGGATATACTGATAATGGACCCTCTGGACTGGAGATACAGATTTGGGAGTCATTGGCCCATAGTTTTCAAGCAAGTCATGGGAGTAGAGGTGGTGTAAGGTGAGTGAGCAGAGCAAATAGAGCAGACAGCCTAAAACTGAACTCTGCCAACTTAAGAGAGTAGCAAGAATAGAACTTCGGAGCAGTTAATCTTTTAAATGAATAACCAGAGAGGAGAAACAAAAACCACGTGGTACTAGTTGCTTTTTAGGAGGATGGATTTCAAGGGAACAAAACCAGAGGTCTCAATAACAAGGCTATTAAGCAAGAGATGAGGGGGCTTGAACCAGAAGAGCAGTAGAAGGGTCAGAGAAAGAGAATGAAATAGATTGGAGAGATGTATAAGGGAAGAGTTGTCATCTAGCCAAGGTAGCCAGGTGGATAGTGGAACTACCAACAGAGAGATACCACAGGGATGAAAGCCAGAAGTGTGGGTCTCAGGTATGGATGGGAAAGATTTTGTTGGTGGTTAAAATCATCAGAGTAGATGAGAGCTCATGAGAAGGGCAGTGGACCAAAGATGGCACAATTTTATTGGCAAGATGGAAGAGAACATACCAGTAAAACACAGATCAGGTAACTGGGAAAAGTGACAACAGCTAGAGGACATTTAGAGAAGTGGGGTTACCAGAGTGAATGGCTCCCCTCTCAACACTGTATTTCTTCATGCAGCTGTGCCTTGCTGAGCCATCCTTCCTGTGCCGCCGCATCTGCCCACAAAATTGCTAGTTCTGCTTAAAAATGTAAATACCACCCCTGTGAATCCTTCTCCTATCCCATAGTAATTTCTTCTCCGTACTCTTGTCTAGATCATTTGTCACTCTCCGTCTTAGTGATGGTGCTGCTCTGCATTTATGTTCGTTTTGTTTTCCCCCCTTTTAGACCAGAAACACCTTTAGAAGTTAAGCAACATTTTATTCATCTCGATATCCCCAGAACCTAAGCACGGTATGGTGCTTAATAAACGTCTATTAAATGGCTGCCTTATAACAGAAATGCCACGAACATAGTAGGTAGTGTTGAGTTGAATTGCGAAGTGGATAAAAGAGCACTTCTGTGCAAAAATAGTCATTTCCAAGCCAGAGATCTGCGCTTTGAAATCTTGAAATAAATATTGCCTGGGCTGTGTGTTTTATGAGTCAGGCTGTTGCCTACAATTGAGAATGTATGTTTTATAATCTGTGATGTGTAACACAATTGGATAGATTATTAAGGAAAATTCAGGCTTTTAGGCTCTGATTTGTGAGCATGGTTCTTAAAAACCATGGCTGTTCAAACTGGGGATTAAAAGGGGGCTCATCACTGAGCAAGGTGAGTGTGAGTTGCTCTTTTGTAAGATTAAAAGAAATCTGAGATGTCTGTACTGTTTTTAACAATGTGATGTTGAGATTTCTGGCATTTTCTCTTAATAGGAAACACATTAAAAACTGTACATTAGACTTAGTGGTGTCACTGAGATCTTGACATAATGTAAATCCGAATTTTCCTGTATTTCCCCATTATTTTTTAGGAAGTTCAATACCTGCTTCAAGTAGCAGCACTGTCTCTGTCTCTCTGTTGTCTGGAGGCTGCCTAGGATTGGACAAGTTCAAGAAACCTGAGGGAAGCTGGGACTGTGAAGTGTGCCTAGTGGAGAATAAAGCAGATTCTAACAAATGCGTAGCATGCGAGAGTGCAAAGCCGGGCACAAAGTCTGAGTTTACAGGTAAGGTGTTGGCAAAGTGCCTCCTTAGATTACCACTTTAACGTGAAATATTTACAAACAGCTTTGGTTTTAAAACTATTCATTCTCTGTTGAAAATTCATGTAAAATGAGCTGTTGTCCTGGACTTTTAGCTCATATCTGTCTCTGAATTATTATGCAGTTGAATTGTGTGCTAGTCTGCAGTGAAGATAAGTACATTTTCTATTTTATTTGTTTTCATTTGAGAAGGAAAATGCTGGTTGCAGCCCACTGAATTAATTAACATGGCTAAGGGGATACAACTAACATGGCTAAGGGGATACAACTGGTTTGAAAAACACTGCATTTGGGTTTTAGGAGATCACTAAAGCTCCTTATGTGGCTGCTACCTTATGGTCCCTTTCCCGTTTTCCCCACCTGTAGTACAGTAATCAGCATACCTTTAAACCTTCCTTTTGAGGCAGAAGTGCCTTTGAGATCCTTTGAGTCAGAGGTGATAACTAGTTAATTATTGTCTTTGGCACCTTTATTTTTAGCTTTCTGTCTAATATCACTTAAGGTATTTCAGAGACCGTGTGGATAGCCATTTGCTTTTGAGATTTTTTTTTTGGGTGCGTTGGGTCTTCGTTGCTGCATGTGGGCTTTCTCTAGTTGCGGCGAGCGGGGGCTACTCTTCGTTGTGGTGCGCGGGCTTCTCACTGCGGTGGCTTCTCTCGTGGAGCACGGGCTCTAGGCGCGTGGGCTTCAGTAGTTGTGGCTCGTGGGCTCAGTAGTTGCAGCACGCGGGCTCTAGAGCACAGGCTCAGTAGTTGTGTGGTGCTTGGGCTTAGTGGCTCCTCGGCACGTGGGATCTTCCCAGACCAGGTATCAAACCCATGTCCTCTTCACTGGCAGGTGGATTCTTAACCACTGCGCCACCAGGGGAGTCCTGCTTTTGAGATTCTGATATAATTTTTCAAATAAGTTTCTTATGGAAAGAAAGTGGGGTGGGTAATCATTAAAGGGGGAAATCTGAAGACAAGCAATTTTTACAAGCCCTTGGCTGCCACTTGTCTTTATTTACATGTGGGTAAACAGAGTAATGGATGAATACCTTGGCACCGTTTAATGATTTTTGTGTTGAGCCAGTCATTCAAGTGCTTCATTTCTAGTTTATTCCACTACAGCGAAGAATTCTGAAACCAAGACTTTGTTCTTTTCAGTATAGTATTTTTATTTTTTAAAATATTGCTTCCAGGGCTTCCCTGGTGGCGCAGTGGTTGAGAGTCCGCCTGCCGATGCAGAGGCCACGGGTTTGTGCCCCTGTCCGGGAAGATCCCACATGCCGTGGAGCGGCTGGGCCCGTGGGCTGTGGCCGCTGAGCCTGTGAGTCCGGAGCCTGTGCTCCGCAACCGGAGAGGCCACAACAGTGAGAGACCCGCGTACCGCAAAAAAAAAAAAATATTGCTTCCACTCATATAATTCTAGTTCTTTGGTGCTAAAAATCTTAATTCTTAAGTAAATAACACATGTGCTCACAGGATTTAAAAAGCAAATTATGACAGGATTCCCAGTGAAAAGTCTCTGTCTTGTCCCTATTGGCTCATTTTCCATCCTTCCTGCTCCACCAATGGTAATAGCTATCTGTGGTTAGGTTCTTGTAACTCTTTCAGTGTTTCTTTATGCACATCACAAGCAAATATACTTCTGTTCTCTCTATTCTTACTTCTCTCTACCTTGTTAGAAAAGATTGTATACCACACCGCCTTTTTGCACCCTTGACATTACCACAGATTAGCTTGGACTTTGTTCTTCATTTACAGCTGCCTGGATTGCATATGGCATTCTGCATATCTTTGAGTTTATCATTCAGATAAAGACTCAGCTGTAGACTTGCTGGGTCAAAGGGTACATGTGTCTGTAATTTGGGGTAAATATTGGCAAGTTGCCCTCCACAAATTTTGTGCTGATTTACACATCCACCTGCCATGTCTGGAGTGTCTGTTACTCCTAGTCTCATCACCAGCACTGTGTTATCAAACTTGTTTGGTGTCTGTCAGTCTGATAGATGAAATGTGGCACATCAGGGTAGTTATGAGTATCGAGATGCTGAATATGGGCAACTTGGCTCATGTTTACTGCCATTGTTAAACTAATACTCTTCGAAGTAGGCCTTTTCAGAGTTGTCCCATGTCCCTTTACTTTTCAAGGTTAACATTCTGTTTGAGAGCGTAGTATTAATTCATTTTCTTTTTGGTGTTTCTTATATTTTTGAAGGCTTCAGCCCATCTTCCTCATCTTCGAACCCAGCAACCTCATCCTTCAAATTTGGTATTCCATCATCCTCTTCTGGGCCTTCTCAGACTTTAACAAACACTGGAAATTTTAAATTTGGAGATCAAGGAGGTTTCAAAATAGGTGTGTCATTAGATTCTGGGTCTGTAACCCCTTTGAGTGAAGGCTTTAAATTTTCTAAACCAATAGGAGATTTTAAATTTGGAGTTTCATCTGATTCTAAACCTGAAGAAGTTAAAAAAGATAGTAAAAATGATAATAATTTTAAGTTTGGACTTGCTTCTGGTTTAAGCAATCCGCCTTCTTTAGCTCCATTTCAGTTTGGGGTGTCTAGTCTTGGGCAGCAAGAAAAGAAAGAAGAACCGCCGAAATCTTCATCTGCAGGCTTTGGCTTTGGTTCCGGTGTCATTAACCCTCCCCTTGCTGCTACTGACACCACAGTGACCTCTGAGAGCAAGAGCAGCTTCAGTTTTGGAACCGTGGACACCAAGAGTGTCCCAGGGGCTCCTTTCACATGTCAGACGCCAGAAGCAAAAAAAGAAGAAACCCCTGCCTCCAAAGGAGGGTTCGCTTTTGGCAGCGTGGACCCTGCCCCCCTGCCATCTGCCTCGTTGTTTGTTTTGGGAAGGACAGAAGAGAAACAGCAAGAGCCTGTCACGTCTACATCTCTAGTGTTTGGGAAAAAAGCTGACAGTGAAGAGCCAAAGTGTCCACCAGTGTTTTCCTTTGGGAACTCAGAGCAAACCAAAGACGAGGGTTCTTCCAAGTCTTCGACCTTTAGTTTCAGTATGGCAAAGCCATCGGAGAAGGAATCTGAACAGCCAACGAAGGCCACTTTTGCTTTTGGAGCTCAAACCAGTACTACAGCTGGTAGGTATTAAACATTGTTGTGTTTTTTTTTTTTTTTTTACAAGGTGTCAACAAAGGTAGCAAGTCAGGGAATGGTTTATACTGGAAATAGTTGAGAGAGTACCAGTAATAGAACTCTCTGGGAAGCAGCTGAGGATTCAGCTCCTTCAGAATCCCCTCCGTGATTCTCATGAAGTTATCTGCATATCTAATTTTGAGAAACACAGCTCTAATGGAAAGCCCACAGTATTTGCACATTTGTCCATGACTTACTCTCTTCTCTTTGGGCTTTTATAATCAGAATTGACATATACTGTTCAGGAAAATAAGCATTTTTTTCTTAAGCTCATGAAATATTTTTTAACTAATAAAATCTTTATGTACAGGCCTTCATTTACAAATAGAGATAACCAGTCTTCATCTGGCATTTAAGGAACATAGACAACAAATATAAATCCCTGAGAAATAGAGGTGATTATGAAAACTAAGATCTGGAAGAAAAAAATGAAATAGTATTTTTAAAAGTTAAAGAAACATGGTTTGTGAAGTAAAATCATTGTGTGGACTGAGGAGCAGGGGGCGGGGGAAAACAGCTGATAATTGGATTAGTGAACTGGAATTTCCCAGAACACAATGCAAAAGAACATGAACACTTTTGAATAATAAATTAGAAACACAAGAAAATGAAAAATTAACCTGAAAAAAAAAGTATGGAATTCCACACATAGGTGTGGGCAGTTTTTGTCTATAAAATTCTACTTAAATTTTAACACACCCTTCAAAGGAAACAAAAACTAAATTATACATTATTATTTAGAAAGGAATAAAAATGAGATAGGGTCTAATCGAATTTAATCCTGGTATCGCTATACTGTTTCCATTGAAATAGACATTTTTAACGTCCTGTTAAACCACCTGAAAGTGAGCTAACATGTTCCATTTTCTGTAAGTTATACCAGTGCCCATACCACAATGTGACCAGCCCTGTCTAGTAAATAGTGTTGGAACTGAGATGTTATTGGAACAAGTTTAAAAAACAAGTCTTCTGGGCTTCCCTGGTGGCGCAGTGGTTGAGAGTCCGCCTGCCGATGCAGGGGACACAGGTTCGTGCCCCGGTCCGGGAAGATCCCACATGCCGCGGAGCGGCTAAGCCCGTGAGCCATGGCCACTGAGCCTGCGCGTCCGGAGCCTGTGCTCCACAAGGGGAGAGGCCACAACAGTGAGAGGCCCGCATACCGCAAAAAAAAAAAAAACAAGTCTTCTACTGAAGGTAGCTGGATTCAGGGTCACCATATAAAAAATCTTTCTCTTTTCTCCAAATCAAGAATAAATAGTTGGACAGCATTTCCCATTTGTATTTACTAACATTTCCAATTTGTATTTTATAATATCAGCAGAACCTGCAACATGCTAAAGAATTAAGAGAACATAAAAGGCGTGTTTTATACTTGTTCCTGAGTGAGAACATCCTTTACTCTCCACCTCACTCCCAATATAATTTCAGTTCTTAGAGGAATTTTTGTGGAGCTTGACAAGCTAAAATAATTCTAAAATTCATATGGAAGGGAAAATATATAAGAAATTTTGGGGAGAAGGGTACACATACAGTCAGGTAGGTTTGCCCTACTAATATCAAACAATACTACAAAGTTACAATATTTAAAATAGTAACAGTAACTGTAGAGGTTTAGAAGTTTAATACGTGGTAAAAGGTAGAGTTACAAATTAGTGAGCAAAAGGGTACACCAGTCAATAAAGGCGGCAGAGAAAATTGGCCATTGTTCAGATAAATTGAAGTTACAATCCTGCTAACATAAATTGCGAAATCAAATTTATAAAACTGTAGCTATCTCCTATTGTCTGAATTTGTTATCCAAAGTATCCAGTTAGATTTGGATTTAAGGAATATTTTTTATTTTTATTAATCTGAATGCCAGAGGTTTTGCTATGTTAGACAAAATTCATAAGCCATAAAAGAAAAGATGGATATATTTGACTGTATCAGAATTTAACATAACAGATGTCCATTTGATGAATGAATCTATATTAAAAACTTAATGATTCTGTTTTCTAATGGACTCGTATTAGACTTTAGGCTAGGAAAAAATGCTTTCTGGTATTACTTGTTTTTAAAAGTTTTTGTTTATTTCCTAATTTCTGTCTTATAGATCAAGGTACAGCAAAGCCAGTTTTCAGTTTCTTGAACAACAGTTCCTCTAATTCAAGTACACCAGCCACTTCAGCTGGTGGTGGCATATTTGGTAGTTCCACCTCATCCTCCAGTGCGCCTGCGGCTGCCTTTGTGTTTGGACAGGCCAACAGTCCTGTGAGCAGCTCTGCCTTTGGGAACTCTGCCGAATCCAGTACATCTCAGTCTTTGCTATTTTCTCGAGAGAGCAAACCAGCAACCACGTCGAGCGCGGGCACAGCCGTCGCCCCATTTGTCTTTGGTCCGGGTGCCAGCAGCAGTGATACTGCCGCCTCTGGTTTCAGCTTTGGAGCTCCCACCACATCAAGCTCTGCAGGTACTTTTAAAAAAGAAGAGACATGTTAGTTTGAATGGCTTTCATTGTAAGCAGATGAACTCTTAGCAGATAATACCACAAAAGAGCATGGCCGCTTTTAGGTCATCTCTACCCAGCGTGTTGTGGAATGATGTGCATTTTGTGTATAGTTTAAGTAACTCTTGGAAGCAATATTTCTAATCTCATTAGGAGTATAATCTTTAGTTTTTTCAAGTGTTTCTTGTCTTTTGGGGGGGTTTTGTTTTGTTTTTCTTTGCAATGTTAATTTGTAAATAGCCAGACGCTGAAGATTATTTTAATAGACATTAGTCCTCATTATGCAACGGATACATAGTCACAGCATTAGCTGATTTCTGCAGTGTGTCACACTTCTGATGGCAGATCAGTTGTCTTCTTAGATTTATCTCTTTAAAGACCTAAAAATTTTGGGCTGTTAAGATAGGAGTCTTGTTAATGAAGTTTTTGTTTATTTGGATTTTATATGGTTTTACTAAATAATGGTAGAATTGTATTCTTAATCAGTATTCAAAACTTGTCTTGATAAGATCTGTTCAGCAAGGTAAGAGTCTGGAAAGAAGCTTGAAATGTGCTTTTCAGTTTATAGCGATTTCTTGAGGCTTATCTCATTTTAACCATCATGGTAATTTCAGTATTTCTGTGGGCCTCTAGGATCCTCCTTTGTATTCGGCACTGGACCTTCAGCACCATCTGCCAGTCCAGCGTTCGGTGCTAACCAGACCCCAGCATTTGGACAAAACCAAGGTGCCAGCCAGCCTAACCCCCCAGGCTTTGGGTCTCTGTCATCTTCAGCAGCATTATTTTCTGCTGGCTCTCAGCCTGCGGCACCTACTTTTGGGACAGTGTCGAGCAGCAGCCAGCCTCCTGTGTTTGGACAGCAGCCTAGTCAGTCTGCATTTGGCTCAGGAACAGCTCCTAATTCCAGTAAGTATGTAGTACTCATGTCCTTTGTTTCCACATTTGGGTTCTGTATGTCTTAAATACAATGTTTTTCTTTGAACTTTGAAACCATGCATGTCTTTTTTTTTTTTTTTTTTTTTTTTTTTTTTTTTTTTTTGTCCCTTGTACTTGGCAGAACAGAGATGTGTATTACCTATAAACAGCATTCCCAACTTTCACACAGTTAAGCACTTCTTTTTGGCTGCATTGGGTTTTCGTTGCTGTGCGCGGGCTTTCTCTAGTTGCGGTGAGCAAGGGCCACTGTTCGTTGTGGTGCGTGGGCTTCTCATTGTGGTGGCTTCTTCTGTTGCGGAGCACGGGCTCTAGGTGCGTGGGCTTCAGTAGTTGCGGGACGTGGACCCTAGAGCACGTGGGCTTCAGTAGTTGTGACGCACGGGCTTAGCTGCTCCGCGGCATGTGGAATCTTCCCGGACCAGGGCTCGAACCCGTGTCCCCTGCATTGGCAGGCGGATTCTTAACCATTGCACCACCAGGGAAGTCCCCCTCAATTTACTTTTAAACACACCTGTTGAGATTTTACTTCTACTTGTATTACTTTTTAACTTCCGAGTGGTCCTCTTTGTTCTGTGGATGTCTCCTTTTTATATCCTTCTGCTTTTGTTTTAGAAGCGTTTTCTATTGATCTCTTGAAGATATTAATGATGCAGAGGTTTTTTTCCCCCTTCTTAAAGCGTTTGCTTAGTCAGTTTTCTCCAAATTGCTTTTCTTTATTATTGTTTTGGTCTCAGTGTTTCTTATGAAATACTTTCCTCACGTGTTTGGTGCTTCTTGCCTCTCCACTTGCAGTGTCTGGGGTTTGTTTTAATTGTAGTAAGCGTGTTTAACGTGAGCTCTGTCTACTCTTTCAGCAGAGTAAGTGCGCGGCGCAGTGTCGTTACCTCGGCTCAGTATTGTACAGCAGAGTTCTAGGATGTACGCGTCTTGCATGACTGACGCTCTATACCTTTTGAATAGCAGCTCCTCGTTTCTTCCCACTCCCAAGCCCTCCTCTGCAGCCACCATTCTTTTAGCTTCTGTGAATTTGGTTATTTTAGATTCCTCATAGAAGTGAAGTCATGTAGTACTTGTTCTTCTGTGATTGGCTTATTTCACTTATGTCCTCCAGATGCATGCATATTTTCCCATATTGCAAGATTAACATTCCATTTTATGTATATATGTCATTTCCTTTATCTATGTATCTGTCTATGGATATTTAGGTTGTTTCTACATCTTGGTCATTGTGAATAATGCTGCAGTGAATGAGAGAGTCCAGCTATCTTTTTGAGAGCCTAGTTTCAAGGCTTTTGGGTAAATACCTAGAATGGGATTGCTGGATCATATGGTGGTTCTGTCTTTAACTTTTTGAGGAACTTCCATACTGTTTTCCATAGTGGCTGCAGCGGTTTACATTTCTACCCACAGTTCACAAGGGCTCCCTTTTCTCCACGTCCTTGCCAACACTTGTTATTTCTTACCTTTTTGATAATAGACAGTCTAAGAGGTGTGAGCTGATATCTCCTAGTGGTTTTGATTTGCATTCCCCCCGATGGTTAGTGAGGTTGAGCATCTTTTTATATTTACCCGTGTGTTGTCTCTGGAGAAATGTCTATTCAGGTTCTTTGCCCGTTTTTTAAATTGGGTTATTTGAGGGGTTTTTTGGTTTGGTTTTGGTTTTTGTTTGTTGGTGGGGGGCAGGTTTGCTCTTGAGTTGTAGGAGTTCATATGTATTTTGGATATCAGCCCTTTATCAGATATATGGTTTGTGAATATTTTCTTCCATTCTACTTATAACTTTATGAGTGCAGGACACCTAAATACCACTCAATAATTCATTGTATGTGGTTAGGGCTTACAGATCTTGAATATCATTGTAGGTTTATCTAATAACTGGCTTGTCCTCTTGGGAAGAACTGGATGCTAGTACAATATCTTTAGGTCTTTCCTTTCAGACTGCCAGATTTCCCAGAGAAGATTCTTCCGGTCTCCTTCCTGAAGGGTATATATACTCCTGATTGCCAGTGGTATGGGAGCTGAGTCAGGGCAGAAGGCTGCCACTCTCAATATTCATTGTGTCAACCTATTCTGAATGCTTCTGTTTTCAATATGGTATCTTTGCCTTTATGTGTGATGTCCCCTGGTCCAGAGGCCTCTCCAGAGACTAAAGTTCTATTCTTCTGCTGGGTAGAGGAGATTTATTATCCTGTTTGGTGCTGGGGAGGGATTGATCTAGGTATCTGCTTCTTAAACAGATACTCTACCATTCTGCTGGGGTGTTTTCAGTCACACCTTCATTCTCACTTCCGGAAGTACCTGGAACCTAAGCCTTTTGGGTATGTTTAGTGTAAATGGAAAGACTTCTGTGCTTTCCTTTGCTGCTAGTTTAGTACTTGGCTCCAGTTAGCCTTCCAGCTTCAAAATTTTGTTGTGTTGTCTCCTCTCTCCATTTATTGTAAAATTCCCTTTACTGTTATGTTAACGTAATTCTGAAGAAGATAGAGGTAAGTATGTTTGTTGATTCCACAGTCTTAGCGAAAAGTCCACTTTGCCCTTTTTTCCTTGGTCATGGGTGAGTTAGGTCACTTGTTTGAGGGTGTCAGGTATATATTGTGTGAGTGGAGAAAATACTTAATTTTCTTTAAGTGACCATAAGAGCTTTAACCCTTTACAGGTTTTTGTATGTAAAGGTCAGAGTCATTACTAGAGGAACCATCATTTTTACCTTAATAAAGCTTTTCTGCTTCATCTATTGCAGGTTCTGTTTTCCAGTTTGGCAGCAGCGCTACAAATTTCAACTTCACAAACAATAATCCATCAGGAGTGTTCACGTTCGGGGCAAATGCCAGCACACCTGCAGCCTCAGCCCAGCCCTCTGGCTCGGGGGGCTTTCAGTTTAGCCAGTCTCCAGCGGCGTTTTCTGTGGGGTAAGAGAGCTTTTTGTTGAAATGGAGAATTTAACATAGTGAGGGTGTGTGTTTGTGTGTACGTGTATAGAATCACCAAGGTGCGGTATGGTTGAGGTAAAATCTATGTTCTCCATCAGTTTACCATATTACAATTTTGGAGGATCATGGCCTAAGAAAACTAGCAGGAGGGAGGGAGAGAGAGAGAGAGAGGGAGTGTGTGTGTGTGTGTGTGTGTGTGTGTGTGTGTGTGTGTGTGTCTGTCTCGGGTATGAGGTGTAGCAGAAAGCAGCAGGGTGTGTGTGTGTGTGCGCGTGTCTCTCGAGGGTATGAGGTGTAGCAGAAAGCGGTGTCCCCCACCCCATCACCAGTCACATTTAGTGTTAGGATCGTGAACTTGCATCTGAGCACCATGTCACATTACAGAGTTTTTGTTTTTCACAGGTCAAATGGGAAAAACTCATTCTCTCCTGGAACTGCAGTTTCTGGTCGCAAGATAAAGACTGCTGTTAGACGCAGGAAATAAAGATCTTGATGGTGTTATACACACTGTTTTAACAACAGCTGGTGCCCTACTTTCAGATTCTGGATTGTACTACGTGCTGGGTTATCTGAGGTCAGATCTTTAATTTTGGAATTTTCCTCCTTTTTTCTTTACAGAAGCCCCAACCTCACCTCTCCCACCCCCTTTTTAAAAAATAATAGCTAGACTGGTGACTTATTCTTCAGCAAAAATGTTTTATGATCCAGCAAATTATTCACTGGTTTGGCATAGGCTGGCTGAACCCAGGAATCAAGCCCGCTCAAGAGAATGGCTTTGTATACAACCTCTTTTTCTGCACCACCATGTGCGTTGATATGCGTTTTATGGAACGCATTGAAATTGTAATTATATCTGAGGAATTCTGTATAGATTAGAGGATGCTGAAATGAATGATTTCTATGCTGAGTTTGTGCTGGTGTGTGTGTGAAGTGACTGAGTTGGGTGTATTGTGCACTAAAATTTTCTGATAGAGGAAAAGCCTGATTAAAGAATGGTCCATGCTAAGGAGTTGCTAGCTCTAGTTCGTTCTCCATTTAATAATTATATGCTATTTCTATATTGGCATTCTTCTGACTATCACCTGTCTTGCCTTTTTCATTATTTTATTATGAAACTTGTGTAAATACAATTTTGTTTCTGTACTTTTTTGGCATAACCTAAATCTGTGAACTTGAAATTTTAATTTTGTGTTAGAAAGTTTTTTTTGTTGTTTAGTCTTGTCTCAGATTTTATTATGTAAATCCCATTATTCAAAGTTGCCTAAATCCATTTGGAAATCTTTAAAAAAAAAAAAATTGGGGATTCTTAAAGTGAGTTTATTGGCTTTTCTGATCCAGTTTTTGTTTGGACCAAAAACCAGTATTGTACAAAGTATTAAGCATATATTTTTATATTTACTGAAATGGACTGTGGTGACTTTGGATAATAAGGAAAAGTTTAATATTAAAGCCATGTTTATTACAGTATAATTAACATGTTAAACCATGGGATAAATGCCATCAATAAAAAGTTATGAAATACGTTTTGTTCTAGTGTTAAATCCTAGTGAAGGTATGAGTGTTAGTGGAAGGGAACCTTTTTATGAAGGTTAACAATGGTCAGTTAGAAGAAAAAATTCTGAAGAATACATTGAAGTGATTTGGACAACTCCTAACTGAAGGGGAAGTGTCTGAAGATAACCCTGCTTTATGTCTGGTGCTAGGAATCGCACCTACTTTGCATATAAATTGATACCTTTTTAAAAGTTGAAAATAAACACACGCAGCCATTTCTGTTTGTATCTTCCTTGATAGGTGGCTAGACAGTGTTTTATTGATAGAGTTCTTGGAGATGCATGCCCAGAATAGCCCACAAAAACTTCAGTGGTCATTTTGTGGAATTTCTTTTGGATTATTTTATCGATTTTTTTAAACTAGATTTCTTTCCTATGGTCCATAAAAGTGCTCTTGGGACAGCGTTTGATGATTGTATTCTTCAATCTGTACATATGATGATTCTGTGGCGACTTTTACTTTGCTGAACTTGTGGTTAAATTCAGTACTTTAAAATGTTTAAGAGCTTTTCTGTGTTTCCAGTGACATGGCTTCTCTTACTGAAAATGTCTTAGGCCATCATCAAATGCTGGTTTCGGAGTAGGAATTTTGTGTTTATAATTCTCACCTTATTAAATAATATACATTTGACATGAACCTCTTCTGGGGGCAGATGATGGTGAATGCTAAAAGAAGTAAACTGGAAACCTGTGGGGTGTTGATGCTGAGAAGTTAATGCCTAACTAAACTGCATGTTCGTTCACTCTTAGCCATTCTTTAGGTCGATATGGATGGGAATATTAGACTTTCTATTCTGGGAAAGATTTTTCATTAAAAATGTGCTGGAAATATTTCATTTTATTTAGTAATTTTTTTTAAAAAGCAAGTAACTGAAAACCAAACTTAGGGTGGCTTATTTTATAAATGAAATCTGGCCCCCAGAACTGAGATCTCTAGGGCTAGAGTATTTGGGACTTAGGTAGGACTTGTCTTTTCATGTCAACTGCTTTAACTCTCAGGCTGCACATGGCAGCTGTAGAAAACATTCGTGGTAGCAGCTCCAGCCTCAAATCAGTCCCTGCTTAAGCCCAGCAGAGGTATCTCTTCGTCGGACTGGTACAGGCTGTAGACCCACCCCTGTGGCTGTAATAGCAGCCTTGGGTTCCATGCTCCATACACAAATGAAAGTCAAGCGCTGTTTGTGGAAGAAGGGGAAACGTTATGGAAAGAAAACAATAAAAGCCCACATCTCGTGCTGGATCAATGAGGAGTTGTTTTTAACTGAAAATAATCTCTGAAGGTAAGAAAGGCATATGCAGAAAGATGGAATCATCAGGTATGTTTATATAATTTGATTTACAAGAGGGTCCGTTGTTCTCACTGAATGTACATCAACATGCTCGGTGGGGTGGGCCAAATGTATATCCTGGGACCTGCTCACCAGAGACTGATGCATCACTGGGTCCAGGTAGGGCCCCAAATCATTACATGAGCACCTGGAAGACTTCTGATGCATGAGGTCCAGGCAGGCCACTCTCAAGTGGTAGGTTGGTTTTTTAGTAATTTACAGTTTGGGGCACCAAGAAGTACAATTCAGACCACTGAAATAAGTCTTTAGTTATTTGTTACAAATTTCTCTTGGAATTATTCACGGAATTAGGATTTTATTACTTGAAATAAGTGTTGGACTAATTTTAGGAATTTGTAACCAGGCCATAAACTTCCTGGTTGAGCCTGGGGAAAAAACTTATGTTTTCTTTAATTGTATCACTGTGTCGTCATGTGCTGGGCCTGTTTGGAAACTGGCGAATTTGGTACAGTAAAATTGATAAAAATGGGTGTGTTGGGTCTAGCTACACACACCAGCTATATGTACCACGTCAGAGCTTTCATTTCCTTGTAATATGGGGCGATTTTTATATGCTTACCTCAGACATCCACTGTGGTTTCCAGAATGTGTAGTAGTTCATGGCTGAGGTCCTGACAGCACATTGTCTACAGGATTCAGACCACGCCACAGTTTAACTACATTTAAGTTTATCCTTTATTATCTTTGTGTTTCTCGAGGAACCTGTTGTGTGTCCTGTCCTAGTTTTGTTTGCAAAGGTCTGAATAGGGAACGCTTTCAAGACCAGACTAGGATTAAATTGCCCAGCTCAGTCTTCTACTAGCTACGAGACTCTGACTGCTGGTTCCTCATTTGTAATGTGGGTCCTTAGTATCTTGCACTGCGGTTGGAATGGTTAACAACTGTAAGGAACGGACAGGATTAGTTTAACATTAAAAGCTTAGTCATCTACAGCTAACTTCTGAGTGACTTGCTAAAAGAATATACCTCAAAGTGGATGATTTTTTTTTTTTTTGATAGACCTCTATTTCTGAAAGCATTCATCTCCTGAAGGCAGAGAATGCTAGAGCAGCTGTATTTGGAAGCAAGAGATTCTGGAGCAAACCTCAAAGAAACAGGCAAAACACAAAAGCATTGGTGACCAGGTATTTATTGAGACAAAGAATACAAATTGGTGGCAAATTATTAAAAACAGAATGTTGAATTTTCATTTATAGGCAGGCCATCAGATACTGTTTGTGGATCAAGCCATACTATAATGAACTGCAAAGAAATACGCACACAGCTTGAGATGAGGAACTTTACCCAGGCAAGCACGTATTGCAAACATTTTGGCCTTTGGTATGGGCTGGAGGGTGGGAAATGGCAAGTAACTGAAGTATTTGCCAGATTTTAGGAATACTGCTATTATTTAGGAATATTCTTTAAAAGGAACAACAGCCTGTTTTCATAGGGGTAAGTGTAGAATAAAAAAACTTAATACATTCCCATCAAAAAGCCCTTTATTCCCAAGTAGTTTAATTTTCAACTCCTGTCTTCCTTTTGCTGGAAGTATTTATGCCTAAGTGAAACGCCCAAACAAGTCACTTAAGGGAAAAAAAATCCTTCTTTTAGTTAGAACAATTTTTACCATCATTTGAAACATTAAAGACTTTTATAAATTTAGACAAAGCCCTCAAATATAATGTTTTTTCAATCCTAAATATTTGGGAGAAACTAGGTGACTGTTTAGGGAGAAAGAAGTAACTTCTGAAGCAGTGCCACGTGAGTACCACACAGGTGCTTTCTCTCTAGCCAGACTCCCTAAAAGCACAGCTTGCTTGCCGCTGCTCCCTCACCTAGCTCAGCCCAGCGTGCATTCAGTATGTCAGACTTTTCTCAAGGTGCAGGAGCCACTCGGGCTGCACATTTCATAACAGGTAGAGTTTCTAGATGCCTAAATTAACCGCATGACCTGTGGTTTTATATACGGTATGTTCACTGAAATAGTATTCTCAGCATAACAACTCCTAATTTTTGTTCCCTTATTATCTTGTAAAAGTGATGAATAATGTTAATACTATGAAGACAACTTTCTTTTTGCCTTTTTAGGCTGTAGAGCTTCAGTATGAGAATTCTGTCTTGACACAGAAAATTCAGCATTTCTGTAAATGAAATATAATAAAGTATACTGAAAATAGGGAGGCCCCAGCCCCAAGATAAAAACACGTGGCTCCCCCTTCTTCCCCATTTTGTCATTTTCCCCCCCAACTTGGGAATCAAAAATCTCCCTAAAAGTGCTGCATTCATAAACAGACTTGGATTTTGTTGTAAAGGCAGACAAAGTAACACTTTTTACTTGATAGGGCTACATAGTGTAACTTGAATCCTGAGAAATGCATCTACATAGATAATAAAGTATAAAACAAACTGGACTACATATTTCCTTTTGTTTTACTGTATAAAAATAGCCTAAGTGGTGAACCATCGAGGAAATTATACATTAAAGGTGTATTCCAGAGCTACACGTCGGAAGGGTACGTTTCAACTCCAGTTCCCAGTCAGGGGCAAAGGGGGTGTATACTCTGATGCTAATGTATACACTACTAATTGGTAAGTTTATGTAACATTTCCTAATAATTTCTCCTCTAATCTAAGAAGTTAGTGGATGGTTTGGGTTTGTTTACTGTGAAGGACCATAACACTTTCTCTTCCCAGAAACAGGTGAATGAATACAAAATACTAAACGATCTGTTTAGTATTTTGACACATTTAACTAATAGGCTTTCTGTGATGGATTTACTATAAAGTTATTTTGAAAAACATTGTTTATGAAAACCATGGTTCATGGTTTATGAAATTTTACAGTAAGAAAAGGCATTAAGGACACTGTTATGGTTTCTAAAAACAAATTGAAAATATTCACGTTTTAAATGTCCAAAAAAAGCCCACTTTAACAACTGATATAGTAATAGCAAATGTATTTGCTGTTAAGACCAAAATAAAGCCTAGACTGATCCTGTAAGCACCCTAGCTATGAACTGTTCAACACAGTTTAGTATTTTGGGGGAAAATAACAGAGATGCAGAAAATGACTAAGAAACAAAACTTTTAGTTCAGATATACCTCAGCACAGCTAACTGGGCCATCTAACAAAAAGCACATACACACACTTAAAACTCTACAACTATGCAATCGAAGAATAAATTTAAATGGCAATACACAAAGTGTTACTTAACATTTCCCTCAAAAACATCATCCCTGGCAGGCCCCAAATGAGCTGTTGGCCCACAGAACCAAAGAACTTGGAATAACATCTGGAAATGCTACTCTTCCTTGTCACAGAGAACAGTCCCTAACGGGAAAATTGGTAAGTATTTCACAGGCTACTAGTATTTAATCATGAAATGCTAAGATTATTTAATTCCTTGAACAATATAATAAAAGGAAACTAGTATGTGGATATCCTGTATATAAAGAGAAGTTATATTCAGAACACTGAAAAAGCACTAATACTTTCTTCATGCTGCGCACATACTGGGAATATTGTTTTACAGTAAATATGCAACAGTTTGATGGGACTGCTTTTCCCCACATATTTATGGTTTGATTTAGGGCACTGAAAACACTTGCACATGAGTTTCAATTTAAATTTACAGTGAAAACTTACCCCTACCCCCAACCCCATTAAAAGCAATCACTAACTTACCTTTTTCTTTAAAAAAACAAAAAAAAAAAAAATCAAGGATAAGATAGCAATATGACTTAATACTTTTTCATCATCATGCAAGATCTGCCCCCAAATACATGTTTGGGCATTAAGAATAGTTATAAAGTTACATCATTCCTGCAGTAAACTGCAGTACAGATTTTAAAATTTCAAGTCAGAGAACTGCTAGGCCGGCCTCACTTTCCCCTCTCTCTTGCAGCTAACTCACCAGCTCCTGGGATGGGCGCTAAGTGGCTTATCAAATGTGTGTCCCCACTCCCTCCCCGCAAAAAGCAAAGACAAAAGTTTCCTTAAGAAGTGTTAACTAAAAGATGAGTGTGTTCACAAAACACAACTGGACATTTTCCATCATTTTGGGATAAACCAAAATAAGCTTTTAAAGTTTCATTTGGAGATTTCAAAGCTGAAAATGCTTTCAGCAAGTTCTAATACCTTAGATCTTAAGTATATACTGTCCGTTGTTGATTATGACACTACTTGCCTTCGGTTCAATCTAAAAATTTTAACACTTGAACTTAACAGGTTTTTCTGCTGGAGAAGTTCTTTCTTTGACATTCAAGTAAAATCAATACTTTCAGCATAGTCACCTGCATCACACTGGAGCGACTGCTTTAATTTCTAAATCATCAGTTAATGTAACCCAGGGATACTGATGGCCTTGATATATAGTTTAGTCTTGTCATTATTCCAGAGAGTATGGAATTCAGGGCTTTTGGGGGCATCATCTGACCCCATTTCTTTTTACCACAATGGTTCCTGCTACAATGTCATAGGCTGTTCGATTATGCTGAAAAAACAGCAGTGTGATGAAAGCAGGGAAAAAAGAAGCAATAGAAAAATTCTTGATCAAAGCTCGTATAGTGGACCTAAAAAATTAAAGCAAAAAAAACCAAAAAACAGATAAGTCGTATACCAACTACATATAGATTAATAGTATTCTATCAAGTTCAAGATGTATTTAAAACATTCAGAGTATAATTAACAGAGTTTTAACCTTTGATAACTGAATTACTTTCAAGCAGCAAAGTATGATCAAACCACCAGGACTAGTTCTAAAGACTTTGTAACATAAAAGTTAGTTCGACTTTAGAACTTACACATGAAAAGCAATAATATGTCTTAGAATGTGAACTAAAAGTTTACAGTATTTCCTAGTATTCTGACCGAAGACTAGAATAACTATTCCCTTTACTACCCTTTCTGTAGTCACTCAGTACCTCTATACTTTTAGTGTGTTTTCACCATCTTCTAAACTGAGTACGCTTACGCAGTCCCATTTTCTACCTTCTGTGAAGAGCACCAGCATTTCAAATTACTGTATTTGTTTACCAGATCTTTCTCTGTGGGCTTCTGTGATTAAGGAAAGCTTTCAACAGTAGCTCAGAATGGAGAATTGTCCTACTAACATTAGATTTCTGCCTTTCGGTGCACTGAACGGTTATAGGATAACAGCAGCTGAATGTGGGCTCTGAATCCAGACTGCTTGGTTTCAGATTCATTTTCTACCAACTGCTAGTTGTGTTACACATCTGTAATAAGAGGGTAATAGTACCTATAGTACCTAACTTTAAATTAGTTAATACAGATGCAATGTTTTTAAAACAGTGCCTGGTTTATGAGGTGCTCAGTAAATATTAGCCATTATTGACTCATTAAAAGTAATAGCCAGGATTATTAGAATCACAAAAATGTAAGGAAATTTTGAAGATGTGAGCAAATTCAAGGCTTTTTCTAGAGTCTCTTGTTTAAACAACCCAACTCTGAATCATTCTGGCAGCAATTCCAGCCAGTATCCTGTTTTGCTCAACTGATTACCACCTACTCACCTCCACAACTTCCATTATCACTATCTGTACCTTCCCCCAGAGCCAGATGCCGACAGCTAGCCATGAGTACTGGAGTATTACAAGCTCTATCACTTAGGAGCAGGATGCACGCATGTATAGCTGTCAAAATTCTTATTGCCTATTCAAGATGGGATAATGACAGGTATTACCAAATGGAAGCTTCAAGGCACAGCAGTAACTAAACTCCAATATCCACAGATCTAGAGAATAATAAAGCTAGGCCTGGAGCACTGATACAGAGAGTAGCCACGCCCAAATCCTCCTCATTATCGTGACCTACAGTTCATAAAATGCTTACCTTTGAAGATATATACTGAAGAGAAGTCGATAATCATTGAAAACTTTGTTTTAAACTTAATAATGTAAGCCTATTATATGCCATGAAGAACCAACATCCAGAAATACTTTTATCAAATGGTATAACTTGTGAAAATAATTTTTAAGTACAGTAATCAATACAATTCGTAAGTACATAATACATTAAGCTAAAAAAAAGAACTTACGTTGTAATGCTAACATTTGAGGAAGGAATCACTAAAACCCGACTTGGCGCAATAAGCACTGACGTATCGCATGTCACAACTCGAAGCCCTAGCAGGAACTTCCCTGGGGTGGCTCCACCTGCTCCCCAAATGCAAATTATCTAAGGAAAGAAGGATAATTTTATAATAATTTACTGGCTCAACTATACCAATTTTAAAGGTAAATTTTCCTGCTGTATGATTCATGTTTTAAATTTTTCACGTTGGAAATATTTCATAGAATACTTAAGGGTTAACCTTTTAATGCATTTCTGCAGGTCTCTAACATCTTCAATACCACAGGATATCTACTGTAATGTTTCTCTATGACCCATTATATTTTTTAGCAAGTTGCTTCTATGGAAAGATGGATTTCAAGTTCCACAACCAACTTACAATATATTTTTGGACAAGACTGAAATGTATTATAAAGAAATGTATTACAAATGAAAAATGTCTCCATTCTGAAAGTTCTAACTTGGAAAGTATTATGTTAAAGGAAATTCAGAAAAAATAAAGACATTTGACAAATACATGATTAAAAATAAAAATCTCCACTACTTTTTTGTCTTGGGCTGATAATCTAAAATTAGATTGTTAAAATATTAATATTTGCTGAAGTCAGTAGCTTACCTCATAGAAACAAACTAATAATCTGTATATAAGCGCCACAACCATCATTTTCTGCAAGTCTTCCATTGATGTGTCTTCATCTATTTCTTCTATTATATAATGCATAGCAAACTTAGAGATATCCCTACAAAAAAATAGTTTTCGGTTACAAAGAATTAGTTACCAGAGCAGTTGCATTGATTTCTTTTTCATTAGTGTAAATCAAAAACTTTAATTGAAATTATAAACTAATCTTTAGGTTTCAAACACAAAACATTCATTAGCTTATTCAACAAATAAGCAGCACGACCCTGAGCAGGCGCTGTACTGGCCCCGGGGATAAAATGGCAAGTGAGTTCAGCATGGTCTCTGCTTTCACAGAGTTGCTAATCCAGCAGGTAAAGCAGAATAACTAATAATGAAGTGGGAAAAGGGCTATAGTAGAGAACCATTGGGTACTTGGAGACACGTACCAGGCACACTTAACTTAGTGGAGCCTTCCCAAAAATGACATTTAAGGTGAGATCTGAAGGATGAAGAGAAGTTGGCCAGACTAAGAAGGGAGAAATTTCAGAGAGAGGGACTAACAAGAGAGAAAGCCTTTAAGCAAGAGTATGATGGAAGCTGTAGGCAGTTCAGTGTGGCTCAAATAACTGTGACAGGTGAGTGATTAAGAAATAAGGGTATTTGTTAAAATATATGAGGACATTAATAAGACTTACCCTAATGGCAATGAGAAACTACTGAAGGATTTTAAGGCAGGAGAGTGGCAGAATCAGAATTTATGATCTCTTTGGTTTTCTATCAGAGACTGAATTGAGATAAAACAGGAGACAGTAAACTGAGATACCAGTTAGAAGACTTGTGTTATAATCCAAGCAAGTGATGGCAGTGACTGGACTAGGGAGAAGCAATGATGAAAAATGAAATTCTGACAGTGAAAAGGAAATGGTATGGGTTGAAAGTTATTCAAGAGACTGAAGAGAGTTAGTTGGTACTTGATTGGATGTGTAGGGCATAAGGGAGGGAGAGACAGGGAAGAATCATAGTAACATTCAGGCTCCTGGCAGGGGCCCTGAAATTTAATTATCAGGGTCTGAACTTGACTGTTGCTTACTGCCTTTGTAAATTCTGGGCTTAACTTTTTGTAAGCCCAAATTTCAATCTCTATAAAACGGAGATATTAACCTCTACTCTAGAGTGGTGGCAAGGTTAAGAATCCATACAAAGGCTAGCACATGGGAAGTGCTCAGCAAGTGATAACCGCTATTATGATTGTTAATCTGAAAGGAAGATTATGCAAATAAATAGCTCAGTTTGCAGTTCACTTGGAACTTGCCTGACAGTATACGCAACCCCATTTGGAAATGCCATCTAGCTGATTATTAATAGTTCATCTACCAAAACCTCTTGATGCCTTTGTGTTTAGATACTCCACTCTGAAAATGACTGTAAGAGAAAAATTTGCAACTGGCCTAAGAAAATAGTGAATAAAATCAAACCAGGATTGGAGGTTCCTTTCACCTACTTTTGATAGGTGAAATTCCCCACATCTTGCAGAATTAAGTATTTTTCTCTCTTTTGTAGTTATTTTTTAAAACCAACAAGAAAGCAAATCCAACAAAGCTCCTATAAAGAAATCACTGACACTGGCACACAGATTATCCATAAAGTCACTTGCAGGCATGAAAAAAAAATTAAAGATCTCTAGACAGTGGACATTAAAACCCTTCTGCAAATGGCCTTAACTTACTTTATTCCACTGAGGTGCATAATGCTTAAGACAATGGTTGCTTTTATAAAGAAGAGAATAAAGAAATCCACCATCTCTGCCATGAATCTGTGGGCCAAGGATGGAATAACATACTCTCTACCTGTAAATTAAAAAAAAAAAAAGTTAGGAAACTAATCGTTACACATAGGCCTTGGAACCCAAGCTAGGTAATGAATGTAAAGTCAAGGTACAACTTGCTGATAAAAAAAATTTTATAACTGCAACAATTATTGACTTCATAGGGCATGTTATTAAAACAGCAACGCTACTTCACGATTTACTGAGCAGTTTAAAGCTTGTTTTCACCCCCTTAATGTTTAGAAGTGATTTCACAGATAAATTTATTTCAAGTACTCAATACATTTCACTAGGGATTCAAATGAGGAGACTCCAGGTGATTACAAGCCTATGACACAAAATTAAACTTTTTAAGCAAAATATCAAGTGTAGACAGTACGAAGTAAATCCCTGAGCCCCTCCTCTCACCCCTTAGTTTGTCTTTCTATGTAACAAATCCAGGGATTATCAAGCTGCCATCCTAAATTTTGAATCAAATTCAGGCAACTAGGTCTTGTCCCATATTATCTGTGGCTGGATAAAGTAAACAAAAAGTCTATAAATAATACACTAAAAAGTGTAAGTGACTCAATATTCTAATTCCCATACAGAAGTAAACAGACAACACACAAGATGAAGCCAAGGCCCAAAGGTTCATAACTCCATTTGCATTCCTGAAAATCTCCTTTAATATCCGTCAGTTTCACTGTCCCTAATTCATAAAACAGTTATATTAACTATAGATAATATAGTTAATACATCCGTGCCTGGATGCTTTCCAGCATCACCAGTCAAAACTTCCCCTACCCCCAAGCCGGGTTTGCCGTCTGAGAGTGAATTAAGCTTCGGATCTCACTCCACACCGTGGAGACGAAGGCTAAGAGGACGCTTTGAGGAGCAAAGACTTCTTTGCACGTGGAAACCACCAGACCGGGGGGCCAGGGAACCGATTTGGAGCGCTAGGTCTAAGGGGAGGCGCTCGCAGGGCCGCGCTGTACACCCTGCGAGCTGACAGACGCGCAGAAGCCGCGGCGAGCGCGGCGGCGGTGACAGCGAGAGGGGCCCGCCGGCCCCGCCTCCAGGTCGCTCCCCGAAGAGCCTCTCACCTGCCTGCCGCCCGGTCTCGCTCGGAGCTCGCGAGGCAGCGGCGGGTCCTACCCTCGTCGCGGGGGCTGCCCGGGCCGGCGGCTGCACGTGAGGCGCGCGGGCT
>NW_020172280.1:5272092-5464139 GCF_003031525.2 Neophocaena asiaeorientalis asiaeorientalis | reverse complement strand
CTGCGAGCCAGAGCCGGGGCCGGAGCCAGAGGCGGAGCCCGCCTCCCTGCCATTCTCGGGCTCGCGCGGCGGCTCCGACTCCTCGGTGGCGGCCGCGGGGGGACCGAGGCCCGGGGCTGGGGGCCGGCCCGGAGCCTGGGGTTCGGCCTGAGGCCCGTCCCGGGGCCGTGGGGCGGCGGCGGGAAGGCCTCTTCGGGAAGGAACGGGCTCGTGGTCCCCGCCGCCGTCGTCCTGCCCGGGAGGGCGGCCTCGGGCTTTCTCCGGCCCCTCCGCCATCGTCGCCTCAGCAGCACGCTCGGGCGGTCCTGTCACTGCGCCTGTCTCACTCCCCCACTGGCCCCTCCCCAACCGCCCGGTAGCCACCGCTGCAGCCGCAAGCGTCAACAATTCGCCACCGGAAGCGGAAACCCACCCCCTCGTCGGCGTCGCCGGCGCGGGGCGGAGCCAGGAGGCGGGGCGTGAGAGTGGGCCTTGGTGCTCAGAGCCTTGGGAGGCAGGAGGAGGACTCCTCGCCTGGGCGTGGGCTTATCGCTTGAGGGGCCCAGACTACCACCCGTCCCCCAGACACACACCTCTTGTGGTTTTAATGAAGTTGGAGGCCCGAGGCTTCTCCAGATAATCTCACGGGATGTGGACTCAGGCTGCTCCGGGAGAAAGAGCTGATGGAAGAAGAAGATTTCAGAGAGAGGTCCCAGGGCTCGGCGCCGCCTTTTCTGTTTGGGACCGCGACAGTTTTGGTCTCTAGGCACAGGGCTTGTTACTTGTTTCCGCCTGCGTTCATTCCAGTTAACTGGTCCTCGCCCATCTGTACTCAAGGTGATATGAGGCATATCCCCTTAGAGGATAAGAAATTAATAACCAAACCATACTGGGATCTATCAAGATAGTATGGCTCAGCGGCAGAGATCTTGATTGTAAGAGAAAAGAGGAGTTATGTTGATTTAAGAGCTAGACTCTGTCCTTATCCTGGAGCTGACCTGTGTCCATAATATCTTACTCTCCACTGCTGCAGACACAAGCCTACTTCAGCAAAATTGTGCCTTTCCTCAGACCCGTTATCTCAACCTTTGGCGCCTGCCTTTTATTTTCTGTTAAGGCAAGGCCCCGTTCATATCCCAGGGCTTTGGAGCCTCCTCTGAGTACAGAAGCCCAGGCACGATTTCCCCTTCCTCTGAATTATATATGGCACCTTACATATGTATAGTTTAATACACCTTCCTATGTCCTTAAGTTGGTTAAGTGATAGGAATATATCTTTGTATCCCCAGTCCCATACAGGAGATCTACAGGGGCCAGGTATCGGGGGTTATACTTGTTAACAATGATTCCCATAATCACTCTTGACTTTGCTCTGGGAGATGAAAGTAAAAGGCTTAACTTTTGCCCTGAAGGAGCTAATGATGTGGTTAAAGGGAAAGACTTTCATGAAACACTCGAAGACCTATTTAAGACAATACCAATATAATATGAGTCCAAAATAAGGGAAAGATAATGGTGGCCTATTGCTAGAAAGGTTACCCTTAGAGATGTGATTTTAAAAATCAACTCCGGGACTTCCCTGGTGGTGCAGCAGTTAAGAATTTGCCTGTCAATGCAGGGGACATGGGTTGGATCCCTGGTCCGGGAAGATCCCATATGCCGTGGAGCAATGAAGCCCACGAGCCGCAACTACTGAGCCCACGCACTGCAATTACTGAACCTGGCACTTCTAGAGGCCGTGCTCCACAACAAGAGAAGCCACCGCAATGAGAAGCCCACGCACTGCAATGAAGAGTAGCCCCTGCTCACCGCAACTAGAGAAAGCCTACACGCAGCAACGAAGACCCAACACAGCCAAAAATTAAAAAAAAAAATCAACTGTGAAAAAGTTGTAACATTTAAACATGCATTTGGGAAGGGGAGGAAGGAGAAGCAGGAACAAATAAATGAAGACGGCATGGAATGAGTGTAAAATATTGTGGTTATTGGAGACACTGGTCTTTGTTTTGCATACCACTGATTAGGTAGCACCTGGCATAGTGCCGCTCACATAGCAGACATTTATATTTATCAGTATTCTTTGCTACAGTTATCAGAAATCCAATTGTAACTGATTTAAGAGAGAAAAAGTAAATGAATTTATTGACTTGCATAGAAAGTTCAGGAGTAGTTTAGATTTCAAGGATATCTAGTTACAGATAATCATAACAGCTCCAGGAATCACCTGTTTTTCTCTTTCTTTGACTTCGCTTTTGAGAAAGTAAGAGTGTTTCTGTTTCAGTGATAAACCTAATTCTAACTGGCTTAAGCAAAAATAAAATTATTGCCTTTTGTAATCAACAAATTCAGAGGTTCTACATAATATAAGAAGGTTCAACAGTACATCTAATAGACATTCCAAAAGAGAGAAAAAGAAATAATGGCCAATAATTTTCTAGAATTGAAGGAAGATGACTCTTTACATTGAAGAAGCACATCAAGTCTTAGGAAAATAATATATACATATAACACATATATGATGAATAGAAGCAAAGAGAAAAATAATGATCTTAACTAGCAGCAGTTAAAACGTAACCTGACTAGAAAGAAATGACATTTAGACTGGAAGCCATATTGTCAAAAGTAAAAATATGCCAAAGATAGTGGAACATATATAGTACAGAGTATATAAATAAATAAATATATATATATATATAAATAACCTGGACAACGTAGTAAATCATCACTCAAGAATGAGGATGTGATGTAATGCACCACTGCTAATCCAAACAACACCCTGATCAACCCTAGTCCTTTCCCATCATACTCAGCCAAGGACTGAAGTCTCAGGGATATAAAAAGGGAAGTATTCATGAGTCAAAAATATAAATGGATTCTGGAAAGAGGGCAGTACATGAATCTTGAATCTCCATGAATCACCACATCAAAACAGACTGTATAGTGAAACCAAAAATGCATGAGGCAACATTTACAACTAAACTAGGTAACAGATAACTCCACAAACCCCAAAATACAAGTGTGGGATCAAACCACAAATGCAAAGTTGCATAGTGTTAATGCTGAAAAAAATCAGATAAAAACTGTGAAGATATTAAGAAAATTATATAAGACATGAAAGAAAAATCAGAATAGGGACTTCCCTGGTGGTCCAGTGGTTAAGACTCCATGCTCCCAATGCAGGGTGCACGGGTTCCATCCCTGGTCAGGGAACTAAGGTCCCGCATGACGCGGCCAAAAAAAAAAAAATCAGAATTAAAAATACCTCAGAAATAAAGTAACAACTTGGGAAAGAATTAGAAGTAAGAGAAAAAGTGGTTTCAGAAAATACTGAACTAGAAGGAACATAGGAGTAAATACAGATGGTGCCCAAGAGAACTAGAATTTGAAAATGAGATTTTAAATAAATATAGAAACAGAAATGATTTTAGAGAAAAGATAAATATTGAAGATAGGTAAAGAAGATCCAGTGTACAGATTAAGAGTTCTTGATAAAGAAAACCAAAGCTAGCTAACAGAATACAACGCATAATTCAAGAGAACTTTTCCTGAAGTAAAATACATATATTCTATTTATATATATTCACATATATATTCACATATACATTTACATATATATTTGAAACCTCACACTGAAAGAGTATACTGTGTGCCCCTGAAAGCACTGAGCATGAACAAGATGTATTCTAGTCAGTAAAATTACTAGACTTTACGTTTTGAAAAATGGTCATTTAGGCCAAAAAAAATTTATGAGAGAATATTGGATTACCATAAGACTTCAACATTAACACTTTATGTGAGGAGAAAATGCTGAAACATTTAAAATATTCAAAGAAAGAAAATGAGAACCAAGTACCCTGTATCCATCAAAACTGACTTGAAAGTATAAAAGCCTTGGGGCTTCCCTGGTAACGCAGGGGTTGAGAGTCTGCCTGCCGATGCAGAGGACACGGGTTCGTGCCCCGGTCCGGGAAGATCCCACATGCCGCGGAGCGGCTGGGCCCGTGAGCCATGGCCGCTGAGCCTGCGCGTCCAGAGCCTGTGCTCCGCAACGGGAAAGGCAACAGCAGTGAGAGGCCCGCGTACCACCAAAAAAAAAAAAAGTATAAAAGCCTATTGGTTATCAAAATGAAAGGGCTCAGACTGTTACTTGAGTGCTTCCTGAGGGGTGAAGCTTGGCAACAAAATTACTGACAGTGACAGAAAGACAGTTAGTGAAACTTTCAATATTACTTATAGAACTAAGACTAAATGAGGCTTTGTTTCAGTCAGAGTCAAGAGAAAGAAACTACACAATAATTTGAACAGAGGACATTTACTATGAATATTAATGGAATTGGAATAAAGGGAGGCTGACTAGCAAAAGGCAAAGAGAATTCTTACCGTATAGGAACAGTAGATACAGGGAACAGCCACCACTCCTGAACTGAAATAGAATGGCCAAGAAGCACCCTTGCCCCCATGCCCCATCCACCTCGTTGTTGGAGAGGGCATGACTGTGGCTCCCTGCTGTGGCCTCAGTGCGCCCTGTTAGAAATCCTCTCTGGAGTTCTTGGAGAACTAGCCACAGCAAGGTGACTTTATCAGAATTCACCGCAGAGTGCCCAGAGAAGCCACTTACAGGAAGGTGCTATACCAGCAGCACACCACTTCATGAAGCCATCTAAAAACGGTGTACTGGGGGAAGCTGCCCTGGGAAGCTGCCGCTTGTTGTTGGCTACTGGGCGCTGCTGAAAGGAACCACACACTCTGCAGGAGCCCAGGGAGATAAAGTACAGGAGAATCAGAAAGAGAAGCCTCTTCCTCCTCCAGTGCCTCCCCGCCCCTACTCCGGCCCCGCCCCCTCCTTGCAACAGTACCTTCTGCTAACAAAGCCTAACATTAAACCAGCTGATATGGGAGAAGTATTTATAGAGTTCAGCTCCATTATTGCACAGCAAACAAAGATTTGGAGCTGAGAGCCACAAAAAGTATAATCTGAGATGGATTTGTATTCTGAAATATTGGTACAAAATTACTGTAAAACTGGAAAGGAGTTTGGGAGGAGCATCAACAAAAATTTAACTTTTCAGTATATTGATGGTGGCAATATTAGTATTTTGAGAATGTATGTTTAATATGGGGTAAAATGAGTAATTATCATTAGTATGAACTATCTAGTTTCCTGCATCTTTTCAGTAGCAGTGCTCATTCTTATCATCTGGAGTGTGGTTTTGAAATACCAGGTCCCACTTAAAGAAACAAAGGCTACTTGGAGAAATGGGTGATTCTTGATCTGGGGTAGGAAATGTATAGAATGAGCATAAAATATCTTGACATACTGAAGAGCAGAGGAACTATTAAAGACTTCTAGGGTCATGTCCAAAGGACCCAGGAGCCAACTTGAAGAGGCTCCCCATTGGCCAAAGATGGGACAATTTGAGTTTCAATAAGGGTAATAATTAGAATGGACTGAAACCCATTAAATAAGTCTAAATACATAAATTCATAATAATAATGTAGTCTTACCAGAGGGATTAAACCTGAATCTGATCAAGTTGAATCTGATCAACTGCCAATTTACAGGAAATAGAGGACAAAGACACATTGAAAACACCATGAGTCTGCAATCTGCAAAATCCAGACTGTGGGGAACCCTGCAATCAGACAGAGGAGTTCAACAGATAAATTGTAAGAAAAAGAAGGGAGAGAACCAATAGATTAAAGGAGACTTAAAAGACATCAAATTATCCTAAATGATACATTAGAACAGTTAGACTAATTGATATTTTCAGGACACTAAAATCTGTAACAAGACAAGGATGCCCACTCTCACCACTTCTATTCAACATAGTATTGGAAGTCCTAGCCACAGCAATCAGGAAAAGAAATAAAAGGCATCCACATTGGAAGGGAAGAGGTAAATTTGTCATTATATGCAGATGACAGGATACGATATATAGAAAACCTTAAGACGCCACACAGACACTACTAGAACTGATAAACGAATTCATCAAGGTAGGAGGATACAAGGTTAACATACAGAAATCAGTTGCAGTTCTTTACATTAACAATGAAATATCAGAAAGGGAATGTAAAAACCAATCTCTTTTAAAATCGCGTCAAAAAATAAAATACTTAGGAGTAAACCTGACCAAGGAGGTGAAAGACATATTATGCTGAGAACTATAAAATATTAATAAAGGAAATTGAAGATGACTCAAAGAAATGGAAAGATATCCTATGCTCTTGTATTGGAAGAATTAATATTGTTGAAATGGCCATACTACCCAAAGCAATCTACAGATTTAGTGTGATTCTTACCAAATTACCCATGACATTTTTCACAGATCTAGCAAAAATAATCCTGGGCTTCCCTGGTGGCACAGTGGTTGAGAGTCCACCTGCTGATGCAGGGGACACGGGTTCGTGTCCCGGTCTGGGAAGATCCCACATGCCGCAGAGCAGCTAGGCCCATGAGCCATGGCCACTGAGCCTGCGCGTCCGGAGCCTGTGCTCCGCAATGGGAGAGGCCACAACAGTGAGAGGCCCGAGTATCACAAAAAAATAAATAAATAAATAAAATAATAATCCTAAAACTTATATGGAACCATAAAGGACCCAGATTCGCCAAAGCAATCCTGAGGAAAAAGAAAAAAGCAGGAGGCATAACCCTCCCAGACTTTAGACAATATTACAAAGCTAACAGTAACCCAAACAGCATGGTATTGGTACAAAAACAGATACATGGATAAATGGAACAGAATAGAGAGCCCCAAAACAAACACACACACACACATATAGTCAATTACTTTGACAAAGGAGGCAAGAATACACAAAGGAGAAGAGATAGTCTCTTCAGCAAGTGGTGTTGGAAAAGTTGGACAGCCACATGTAAATCAATGACATTAGAACACACCCTCCTCCCACCATACACAAAAATAAACTCTAAATGGCTTAAAGACTTAAATATAAGACACGACACCATAAAACTCCTAGAAGAGAACATAGGCAAAACATTCTCTGACATAGATCGTACCAATATTTTCTTAGGTCAGTCTCCCAAGACAATAGAAATAGAAACAAAATTTTAAAAATGGGACCTAATCAAACTTACAAGCTTTTGCACAGCAAAGGAAACCATAAATTAAATGAAAAGACAACCTACAGGCTGGGAGAAAATATTTGCAAATGATGCGACTGACAAGGGCTTAATTTCCAAAATATTAAAAGCGCTCATATGATTATCAAAAAACAAACAACCCAATCAAAAAATGGGCAGAAAACCTAAATAGACATTTTTCCAAAGAAGACATACAGATGGCCAACAGGCACATGAAAAGATGCTTAACGTCACTAATTATTAGAGAAATGCAAATCAAAACTACAAGGAGGTACCATCTCACAGGGTCAGCATGGCCATTATTAAAAAGTCTACATATATGAAATTCTGGACAGGGTGCAGGGAAAAGGAAACCCTCCTATACTGTTGGTGGGAATGTAAATGGGTGCAGCCACTATGGAAAACAGTATGGAAGTTCCTCAAAAGGCTAAAAATAGAGTTACCATATGATCCAGCAATTCCACTCCTGGGCGTATATCTGGACAAAGCTATAATTCAAAAAGAAACATGCACCCCAATGTTCATAGCAGCACTGTTCACAATAGCCAAGACATGGAAACAACCTAAATGTCCATTGACAGATGAGTGGACGAAGATGTGGTACATATACACAATGGAATACTACTCCCCCTTGTGGTTGCCAAGGGTGTGTAGGGGAGGGAAGGAACGGGAGTTTGGGACGAGCAGATGAGAACTATTATGTATGTAGGATGGATAAACAACAGTGTCTGTATAGCATAGGGAACTGTATTCAATATCCTGTGATAAAACATAATGGAAAAGAATACGAAAAAGAATATATATATATGTCTAACTGAATCATTTTGCTGTACAGTAGAAATTAACACATTATAAATCAACTATACTTCAATTAAGTATTTTTTAAAAGACATCAAATTAAAGAGTAAGACTATATTATAGTGTCTAGAGGTACACTTAAAGACATTTTTAAAAGTGGTGATTATCAAAGTCAAGATACTGATTACTTTTGGGGGAGGCAGGGGGTTTGTGATTGTAATGGAGAACACAGGCTTCTGGTGTGACTGACAAAACTCTTGATTTGGGAAGCGAATACAAGTGTGTTCACCTTGTAATCAACCATCTGTTTATTAACCAAGATGTTAATGAAACATTTTAACCAAGCTGTTAATGAAAGTGACAAAAATGGAGAATTTTTCACTCAAACACCTAAACTCTAAAGGGTATATACTTTAGTAAGAGGGAAATGGAACTCAAAAGCAAGGAATGAGATGCAAAAAGAAATGACTTTGAGTAAATTAGATCCTGAATGAATATAATTCCTGAGTTAAATGAATTTGAGAAAGAGAGTCTGGAAAAGCATAGTGAATTGACCACATTCACTCATTTTCTTTCCAAAACACCCACTGAAGTGAAACAAAGGAATAGTTATAAACTGACAAGGTGGCTGCAGTTTTGCAAGACAGTAGGTCATTGATTGGAGGAAAGGCTCAGAACTTGAAGGTATAAGGTACTTTGGGAAGTGGAAAGTGCTTACAGGAAGCTGATGAGTAAAAATCTGTATGCTGAATAGTGACTCCTTATCCCCCATTTTTTCCCCATTCCTCTTTTTGAAATTCCATCAGCCAAAGCCATGCCTCCTAAACTAGATATTGGAGTATTATTCTTTCGAGATACTGAATGGTCCCAGAGAAAGCCTTCTATATGTTGCCATTTGGAGGCCCAAGAGCAAAAAGTTTGGTTTACCAGCTTATCACTCTCACCTGAAACCTATTAGTATATAAAAATAAGTGTAGAAAGAAGTCACCCCAAACAAACCTATTAGTCCCCCAAACAAAAGTGAAATCTATAAATATGAATTGCAGAGAATAATATTGATGAGTATTTGACAATTAAAAAAATAGTTGGATAGGTATACAGAAAACCAAACAAATTTTTAAAAGAAAGGCAATCATTAATACCGGGAAAAGCAAGCCTTTCTGTGTTACCCTAAAAGGGGTCCATATGGCATTGTTCTGAGTTCCCATCTTAACTCAAAAGGAAACTATCACAATGTCCAGAGCCCCCGATAGCCTGAAAATGGAGGAGGGTGTCCTCAAATTCCTTGCAGCAGGAACCTACCTTGGTGGCATCAACCTTGACTTCCGAATGGAATACAGCATCTGTTACCGAATCGGGTTCATTTTGCGGGATGTGCAGCAAGCCGAAACGCTGAGACACTGCAGTTTGCAGCCAAGAGAGGGTTTATTCACAGGGCAACCAAGTGAGAATACGAGGATATGGGCGGACAAATCTCAAAACCGCCTCCCTGAAGGGGAGCAGGGCGGTCTGAGGCGTGGGGAGAGTCGGGAAAGGTGATTAGAAAAAGGTGCGGTAATCGTCGTTCTGCGCAGGCGTAATAAGCTACAGGCCTCCCCACGTTCCAATGAGGAGGCACTCAGCACAATCTGAGGGTGGAGTCTTCAGCCCTCTGATGTCAAAGGTCACCGAGGGGGCACTCGTGCATGCCCTGTTGGAGGGTGGGTGGTCCTAACCAGGTTTAATCAGCTCAGATGGAACTAGACACAGCTGACTCCAAGTCCCAAGTTAGGCTACCTGCTGCTTGGAGGACATGCAATTAAAATAACCTTGATTAGTGAAGGCAGATGAAATGTATTTAACTTATGATTACCTGTGGTTTCACATCTACGTCATAAATCTGAAGAGAACCTGGGAGAAGCTTCTCCTGGCAGCTTTTGCTGTTGTTGCCATTGAAAACCTGGCTGATGTCAGTGTCATGTGAAATACTCCAGGAGTACCGGCCAGTGAGCTGTGCTGAAGTTTGCTGCTGCCACCGGAGCCACTCCGCTTCCTGGCTGCTTCACTCCCGGGACCTTCACTGGCCAGATGCGAGTGGCTTTCTGACTTCTAGTGGTTACTGATCCCAGGGTTGACCACCAGCCTCTCACAGAGGCGTCTTATGTTAACCTGCCTACCACTGCTCTGTATAACAGACACTCCTCTGTGCTGTGTGGACACGGCCGCACCGCGCACCAGCGGGAGAACTCACTCAGCTGGTCTGATGTAGTGGATGCTGCTTCAGGAAGTTCTGCACATGTACGGCACCATCTCCTGTGACCACCCCTGGGAAGTCAGGCCCGATCATTACTTCTACAGAGATCCTGAGGAGAGTGAAAAGGAAGAGCAGGCTGCTGCTGAAAAGGCCGGGACCCAGGGAGAATTTCAGGGGGAATGGACCGCTCCAGACTCTGAGTTGACTGCTACTCAACCTGAGGTCACAGACTGGTCTGAAGGAGCACAGGTGCCCCCGAGTCTGTCCAGCAGTTTCCTGCTGAGGACTGGAGCGCTCAGCTGGCCACCAAAGACTGGTCTGCAGCTCCCACCACTCAGACCACTGAATGGGAAGGGGCAACCACTGAGGGGTCTTAAGCTGTTCTACAGACCAGCTTAAGACTATTTCTTAAATAGAAAATGGAAATAAGGGTGACAGAAAATAAACAGTTAAATAACAGAATAGCAAAAAAAAAAAAAAAAGGCCCTGGAAAGGAAACATTAATCATAATTACGACTTGGCTTATAATTGAATAATATTTACAGAGTCATAATAATATCAATACTATTATTTTAACCAAAATTTGTGATGTATTTACTATGAGAGAACAGAGGAAGAGAGAGAATAGAGGAAGTGGGGGAAGAGATAAGTCGGCTAAATGCTGATCTCCTTATTAATACAAGTCAATAGTTGACATCTAAAACTGATATATAAAAAAATCAGGGGCTTCCCTGGTGGCGCAGTGGTTGAGAGTCCGCCTTCCGATGCAGGGGACGCGGATTCGTGCCCAGGTCTGGGAAGATCCCACATGCTACGGAGCTGCTGGGCCTGTGAGCCATGGCCGCTGAGCCTGCGCGTCCGGAGCCTGTGCTCTGCAACGGGAGAGGCCACAACAGTGAGAGGCCAGCGTACCGCAATTAAAAAAAAAAAAAAAAAGTGAAAAAATCAAAGTAAAAAAAAAATCAAAGTAAACATATTCTTTAGAAATACGGAAGCAATGAGGTACCACATCACACCAATCAGAATGGCCATCATTAAAAATCTATAAATAACAAATGCTGTAGAGGGTGTAGAAAAGGGGACCCTCCTACATTGTTGATGGGAATGTAAGTTGGTACAGCCACTATGGAGAACAGTATGGAGGTTCCTCAGAAAACTAAAAATAGAATTACCATATGACCCAGCAATCCCACTCCTGGGCATATACCCAGACAAAACTATAATTCAAAAAGATACACGCACCCTTATGTTCATGGCAACACTACTCACAATAGCTAAGACATGGAAACAACCTTAATGCCCATCAACAGATGAATGGATAAAGAAGATGTGGTACATATATACGATGGAATATTACTCAGCCATGAAAAAGAACAAAATAATGCCATTTGCTGCAACATGGTTGGACCTAGAGATTATCATACTAAATGAAGTAAGTCAGAAAGAGGACAAATACCATACATTATCACTTATAAGTGGAATCTGAAATATGCCACAAATGAACCTGTCTACAAAACAGAAACAGAATCATGGACATAGAGAACAGACTGGTGGTTGCCAAGTGGGAGGGGATTGGAGGAGGGATGGAGTGGGAGGTTGAGGTGAGCAGATGTAAGCTTTTATATGTAGAATGGATAAATGACAAGGTCCAACTGTATAGCACAGAGAACTATATTCAATATCCTACGATAAACCATAATGGAAAAGAATATTTAAAAAGGAATGTATATGTATGTATAACTGAATCACTTTGCTGTACAGTAGTAATTAACACAACACTGCAAATCAACTATACTGCAAAAAAATTTTTTTAATACAGACGCAAACGTCAGATGAAATAGCTAAAAGAATGGAAGGTACATAGGGTCACCTTCGTGGAAACTAAATGAAGGGCCCCCTTCTCCAAGACACATAAACCTGTAAGAAAGTTATTTTAATATCTTGATTTTGTAAAAGCAAAACCAAAAACGCTATCGGACTTCCCTTGTGGTCCAGTGGTTAAGACTCCACGGGGGCTGTGGGTTCGATCCCTGGTTGGGGAAGTTCTGCATGGCACGCAGTGCGGCCAAAAAGGAAAAACAAACAAAACAAACAGACAAAAAATCACTGCCAATTGCAAGAAAATAATGTCTGTGCTGTTAATACACCTGCAAGGGTTACGCAGTGAACTCTCTCCACAGCAACAAGCCTGCTTCCAGGGAGCAGAATGGGGTCTGCAGTGGGGAAAGGTGGGGCAGAATATTTCCAGTTTTCGTCTACAGTTTGATTTTTTTAAACTATGTATATCTATTACTCTGATGGGGAAGAAAGAAAAAGTGAAGGGAGGGGCTGGCTTCAGGTATGGCTAAATAGAGAGGATTCAAGTAATGTCACCAGGATCTGGATTCTCTCAGCAATGCAAGTGCTCCTGTTAGGATCAAAAGATTGCTTCAGCCTTTACTTTCTGTGTTCCTAGTCTTGAGAAGGAGTGAGCTTTCTAGGGGTGAAAAGTTGTGGGTCGATATATGGAGCCTGGACCAGTTAAGTGGCAGGGAAGTCACTGAAAACAAGACAACAGCAGCAGGAAAGAACATTAACAGAGTCAAATAGGAAGAGAAGATTCAAAAAAAGGAGAACGTTTAAAATATAGCAGAAAAGTCGAGGAAAAGGAAGATGGAGAAAAGACCACGACATTGACGAAGACATTGCTGACTTTGAGAGGATAGTTCCATGGTGCAGTGGCAGCCCAGTCATTTTGTTACAGTGGTTTTCAAAGTCTGGTTCCTGGACCAGCAAACAATAGCCACACCACCTGGGAACTTGTTAGAAATGCAAATTCTTGGGTCCCACATCAGACCTTCTGAATCAGAGACTCTGGGCCCGGGCCCCACCAAGCTGTGTTTTAATAAGACCTCCAGTTGCACACTGAAGTTTGTTGGCGGTGTGAATTGGTAAAATCTCGATATAGGACAATTTAACAATATTGGTCATAATTAGAAATGCATATACCCTCTAGCTCAGGGTTTTCACTTATAGCAATGTGCCCTACAGTTATCTGCCTGCAGACAAAATGACATATACAAGGTTGTAGCATTATTGATTGGAAACTAAATGTCCATCAATGGGGACTGGTAAAATCTACAGTGCTGCAGCTATTCTATACAATGCTATGTAGCTATAATAAAAATGAGGAAACTCTTCACGCACTGATGTCCCCCAGATAGATTATACCCATATCTCCAGATTAAGCTGCAAAAACAAGGTGCAAAATAGAATGCGTGGTGTGCTGTCATTTGTGTAAAATAAGAAAGGAACAAAATTATCTATCTATCTATATAATGCAATGACTATGTATGTTGACAAAACCTCTGGAAGGACAAATAGGAAATAATATGGTTATCTACTGAGGGGGATGGAAACTAGGTTATAAGCAAAAGGGTGAGAGAGTGCTTGAACTGTGAGACTTTATCACTTAATCAAAAAACATTTATTTTGAAATTCTCCAATGAATTCATCTCTGTATTACTCTACAGCAGGTTATCATCAATTTTATTTTTTTGGCCGAGCCTCATAGAGTGTGGTGGGGTCTTAGTTCCCCCACCAGGGATCGAACCTGGCCCAGGCAGTGAAAGCACCGAGTCCTAACCACTGGACCACCAGGGAATTCCCATCATCAATTTTAGTGCAGACGCTACAGCACTGCCTACAATGGCCTCCCAGCCTCCAGGGTTCTCTAGTCTTGACTTGCTCCAATTCATTTCCTACACAGTTATAGGAAATGTTATATCTGCCTCTAAATCCAGATAATCAGTCAAGAGAAAGACAGAGTCTTTGATACCTTACCCGAGTCCAGCAAATCCTCTTCCCGAGGTGATCCATGCTGGAAAAGATGAATCCCCATCCAAGGTGAGCAGGTCTCTGTACAGATCACACATGTGGAACCTCAACAATATAACTGCATTAGAAGGCGGCACAGAGCTACACACATAAAGTATCAAGGGGGCCATTTTATTTCTTCTTCTGTAATTGTTATCAAATATTTTGAATTTCAGATCCAAACTAGAAAATTTTACTTTAAACACATTTGATATTTGTAGTTAATATGTAACAAGATCACAGAAAATAGGCTTTATATCTTTACCTAACCCTTCTTACTCTGACATCTGAGGTTTGGGAGCAGAGGGAGAGGAGAACAGCTAGTGTTTGGTTGTGTAGTGACAGCTTCTGTGTGTGTGTGCGTGTGCGTGTGTGTGTTAAGAACACTTAACGTGAGATCTACCCTCTGAACATTGTAAGTGTACGATACGATATTGTGAACTATAAGCCCGATGTTGTACAGCAAATCTCTAGACCTCTAGTCTTGCACAACTGTCTGTTCTACCTGCAAGAAGTGTGGATCCAGAGGGCTTTATATAGGAGGTGATTTTGAGCTGAGTTGAGTCATATAGTTATTTATTATAAGGACATAGTAGGGAAGGTTACTCCAGGGAGAGGGAGGAACAAGGATAAAATCGTGCAGAGAGCTAAGCTGATACTATGGTCTGGAGTAAAGGTAAATCTGGAAAAGTAGGGACGGGCTGGATTATGAAGGGCTTTTATCCCTTAGGAGGGAGTTTGGACTTTATCCTGTAGACAACAGAAGCTGTTGAAGACTTTTTTTTTTTTTTTTACAGTGAAATATGCAGATCTTTATTATACAGTGCAGTGAGTTTGGGCAACTGTGTACACCAAAGTAACTACCACCCCAGTCAAAGTACAAAGCATTTCAACCCAGAAAAGTCTCCTGGGTCCAGTGGTGTGCAGGAGATAGCTCCCACACAGGCAATTCCAGACATCTCATCCCCATATCCTGTTGTTATCTTAAAGAAGGCCATGATGGGAAATCAGCAAATACTACACACCAGAGATTGCCCCATGCCCCCCTGCCCCCGAGAGCCAGTTTTCCAGCAAACTGTAGCTCATGTCCCTTCTCAGTCAATCCTCCATGCCCAGAGAGGCAAATCAACATAGGTTTACTTCTGCTTGTTCTTGAACTTCACGCAAATGGAATAACATTTTGTATCTTGTTTTCTTCCATCAAAATGATGTCTGTGAGATTCATCAGTGTTGTGATTTATTAGTAATTTGTTCCCTTTCTGTTGCTAAGCACCATTCCAATGTACAAATAAACTGTATTTTTTCTAATTTCTTGTTGAAGGACATTCATTTGTTTCCAATTTGGAACTATTAATTTTTATTTATTTTTTTCACCTTTATGGAGGAGTAATTGACAAATAAAATTTTTATACTTTAAGTGTATAACTTGATGATTTGATGTACATATGCATTGTGAAATGATTACCAAATTCAAGTCAATTAACAGCCATCAGCTCACATAGTTAACTCTTTTTCGTTTGTGTGCTGAGAACACATACAGTCTACTCTCAGCAAATTCCAAGTGTACAATTCCATATTATTAACTATAGTTACCATGCTGTACATTAGATCCTCAGAATGTATTTATCTTATAACTGGAAGTTTGTACCCAATTTTTAAAAAGCTACTGTAGGGCTTCCCTGGTGGCGCAGTGGTTGAGAGTCCGCCTGTCGACGCAGGGGACACGGGTTCATGCCCCAGTCCTGGAAAATCCCACATGCTGCGGAGCGGCTGGGCCCGTGAGCCATGGCCGCTGACCCTGTGTGTCCGGAGCCTGTGCTCCGCAACGGAAGAGGCCACAACAGTGAGAGGCCCGCGTACCGCAAAAAAAAAAAAGCTCCTGTAGACATTCTTGTGCAAGTATTTTCATGATCATATGTTTTCATTTATCTTGGGCAAATACCCAGAAGTGGAATTTATGGGTCATAGAATAGGTTTATTTTTAACTTTGTAAGAAAGTGCCAGAAAGTTTTCCAAAGGGGTCGTGGTGCACAAGCAATGTATGAGAGTTCTGGTGGCTCCAGATACTTGCCAGCATTTGATGTCACAATGCCTTTTTACATTTAACCATTCCAATGTGTATGAAGTAATATCACTTCATAGGATTTTGATCTGCATTTCCCTGAAGGCTAATTATATCACACATATTTTTGTGGGCTTGTTAGCTATTCTTTTATCTTCTTTGGTATTGTGTCTGATAGAATTTTGCAGAGTATTTGATAGAATTCATCAGCAAAATGATCTGGGCTTGGAGTTGTCTTTGGGGAAGGTTTTTGATAATGAATTAATATCTTTAGTAGATATTCAAGTTTTGTAATTCATTTTATTAGTTTTGGTAAGTTGTGTTTTTCAAGGAATTTGTCCATTTTTTTCTAAGTTGTTGAATGTATTAGCCTAATGCTTTACTTTTCATAATATTCCCTTATTATCCTTTTTAAATTTTTTTTTATTTACTTTTTTATACAGCAGGTTCTTATTAGTCATCAATTTTATACACATCAGTGTAAACAAGTCAATCCCAATCGCCCAATTCATCACACCACCATCCCCACCCCATCACGTCTTCCCCCCCTTGGTGTCCATACGTTTGCTCTCTACATCTGTGTCTCAACTTCTGCCCTGCAAACCGGTTCATCTGTACCATTTTTCTAGGTTCCACATATATGCATTAATATACGATATTTGTTTTCCTCTTTCTGACTTTCTTCACTCTGTATGACAGTCTCTAGATCCATCCACGTCTCAACAAATGACCCAATTTCGTTCCTTTTTATGGCTGAGTAATATTCCATTGTATATATGTACCACAACTTCTTTATCCATTGGTTATAGGATTTGATTTTACTGTGATTGCATCCCTCCTACCGTCTCATTGTGGCTTCTCCTTTGTCTTTGGATGTGGGGCACCCTTTCTGGTGAGCTCCAGTGTTCTCCTGTCGATGATTGTCCAGCAGCTAGCTGTGACTCTGGCATTCTCACAAGAGGGAGTGAGAGCATGTCCTTCTACTCCGCCATCTTGGTTCTGTGTGAGCTGTTGAAGACTTTTAATCAGGGAGATAAACCTGGTCATATTTGTCTTTTATAAATATCTCTCTGGTAGCTGTGTGGAAGATGGGGTGGAGAGGTGCCAAATTGGAGACTGGGACTCCAGTTGGGAGGCCACAGTCTAGATAAGATGAAGAGAACCTTGAACCAAGTCACTAGTGATGGGGCTGTAAAGGAAGGGGCATTGGAGTGAAATTAAGAAAGCCCAATTTGCGAAATTTGGTGACTGAATGGATCTGGGGAGATAGAGAGAAGCATCACATAGTTTCTGACTTGGATGCCTGAGTGAATGCGCTGTGATGCCCTTTGTGGAAATGAGAGATGGCAGAAGGAAGTGCAAGATGGCAGAAGGGAGGAGCAGTAAGGTGCCTGTGAGATAGCCAAGGGGTACTGGCTGTTGAATATATTGTGTCTGTAAAGATACAGATAGAAGAGTCATAACCATTTACAGGTGGTCCTTGGAGTGACGACTAGATGGAAAACTCTATGAAATGAAAAGAAAACCAAGGACAAATACCAGGGAAATATTGAAGAAGAAGACAAAAAGACTGACAAGAATAGCTAGTGAGGTGGAAAGGAAACTAGGATTGAGTGCCAGGAAAGATTTTCCATAAAAAAGGACTCTACCTGGTGTCAAAACCATAAATAAATTAAGGAGGGTGAAAACTGTGGTGGGCATTTTTCTTTTTTGACCATCCTACCTCATTTTCCCTCTTTTGATAAGAGCACCCCAATTTCCTCTTACTGAATAACCTTCTCTCAACATGTGCAGCTGTGGTAGAACTTTCAGGGCATTCTGCTCTGTCATTCTAAGCCATGGGATTGGTGTGTGACCTAAGCTCATCTAATTGGACATGCTGACCTGGGACTTGGACACTTGAACCAAGTGATCCAGGAGAGATCCTTGATAAGATGGTTGATTAGCTCTTGCTATCTACACATTTTTCTTTAATTTCAGAGACTGTGATATCCTTCCAGTAAGTTCCTCTGACGTGGAAGTTAGCAAGTGCTGGTTTATGATCCTTCTAACTAAAGAACCTTAATTGGATTCAGCCATTAAGAGGTCACTGATGGCTTTACCTGAGTAGTTTCTTGAGGTGAAGGGTGAAAGGTTGATTGAAGAGGGAATGGAAGGTGAGGAAGTAGACATAGTAATTGTATACTAAACTTCTGGGAGTTTATTTTGGAAGAGAAGGTGTTAGGGAAATAGCTAATAATTTTAAGCCATGTTTGAAGCTGTGTTTTGCTAAGATAACTGAAAAGAGAGTTCCTAAAAATCAGGCAGCTATGAAACTGTGGTTTTAGTGTTGATTTCTCTAATTTTTAGTGATATTTAACTTATCAACATATTTCAACTGTTCTTATTAGTAATATTGACAAACCCACACCTGATGTCAAATTGCTTTTTAAAGTGTACTTTAGAATAAAGGTTTGTCTGATCTGATACATTGATAGAAAACAATTTGAAAAAAAAAAAGTATAACCACTGCCATAGGTGTCATCTGAAAAGATGTCCAATGCACCAAATAAAAGATTAAATTTTAAGATAATTTGATTTCTAACTTTTAGAAATACACATAAAATAAGGCATCTTTTCCGACTCTAGCCAAACTTGGAGTGAGTTGCTCTATGTTTTTCTGCCCGCCAGTGGTTGTCAAAGAGCATTAAGAAATTTATCAGGTTTAAAAATATTGTATATTATAAGAATACATTTTCTTCAAAACAGACTTTTTTATTTTAGGAATTCAAAGTGATTTATAAATGTGTCAGCATTCACTAGAGGCACGTGCTATTCTTGAAAATGGGCGGACTCATAAAGCAACATGAATCGCAGCGTAAACTGACTTCAGACAACCAGTAGGTGGAGGAATTTCCAAAGCTAAGAACCACAGCACTCCCCAAACCCGCCTTCAGAATCTGAGAATCTTAAAAGTCATCCATCCAGTCTTTTCCATTTTATCCTAACAGAAACCACGGACTGTTGACTAGCTTCACGTTATGTACGTTGACTAGCTTTGAGTTACATATACACAAAGGGCCCAGGAAACTCCAGTAAAAGGAAAGACTATTTTAGGTTAGGATTAGATTTTACTGGTGAAATATGAGCATTGGAGGTAAGGTGAAAGCTTTTAGGTATGTATAGCATGAGATAAAAAGCTGAAAATAAGTAGGGTGTATGAAGAAAATGACTATGACATAAGGGAGGAAAGAGGCCAGATAGAGAGAGCCTTGATGAGATGTTGGAAAGTGTTAGGATTTGCATAAAGGTCAAGGAAGGAGGCTGAGTTTGGCTTTGGTCCAGGCAACAATGGAAAACTGTTAAGAAAGACAAAGAACAAATATTTTAAGCTATCGAGTGTCGGTACATCAGGATGAACGTGAAAAGAATTGATTTGCCTCTGTCGGCTTCTTTATTTAACAACACCGGAAGCAACTAATCCAGGGGGAAAAGCCACGGAACCTTTTGAGCACGCAGGTCAATTTAGTCCGCATCTTCCTAACTCAGATTCTCCCCTTGGAACTTCCTCCTTGACCTTGGCACATCCTACCACGCTTCTTCCTGAGCTCCCCCCAAGACCCCATTATTATTTACTTTATTTACATGATTTTTTCTTATCATTATGATAAAGCGGGGTCCCCTGCCAGGCCAGTCTGGAGTTGTAACATGTAGGACATTAACTGAAACTTCAAATCAGCTCCATCCAGTGCCCACTCTGTTCTTGGCCCCCCTCACTCTTGCGGTCAAAAGAATGAAAAATTCCACAATTCTGCTGGTTTCTTCTCCATTTTCTCTTATCATAGAGTTTTGTTGACCTGTATACTCTTTTCTAAATTTAATACCCTGGCTCAGTTTATTCTCACTAGCTAACCATGATAACGTACCTGCTTTTTATACACTAGCCTGCCCCACTCCCACCCCATCAGTTCCGTGCATTGATAGGCCGTATCATGTTTTTGCCTATTGGACTGGAAACATTACTGATGGTACCCAGTGTTGATGAGGTATGGAGAAACAGGGTCACTCACAGTTTGTGGAAATGTAAGTCTGCACAACTTTTTAAAAGGACAATTTGGCAGCATCCATCAACATTAAAAAATATCAGACTTGTGACTCTTTAATCCCCCTTTTAGGAATCTACCTTATAGACATAAGAGCACTAGGGTAAAAAGATGCAAGTCAAGCATATTTTCTGTAGGATTATTTATAAGAGTAAAACAATAAAAAGAAATGAGCTAGTCATCAAAAATTAAAAGATTAGAAAGTAGAATGATAGTATAACTTGTCAACAAATCCAATAACTAGCTCTTTGAAGAAAAAACAATACATAAAATTCTGGCAATGTTAATTAAGAAAAAAGAAGAAATCATAGCTATAGGACATTAAGAATGAGAAAGAACATATAATTTATAATACTGAAACAATTAAAAAAATAAACAGAATACGATGTTCAATTTCATTCCAACAAATTTGAAAACCCAGAAGAAACGGATTATTTCCTAGAAAAGATAGATTGCCAAAATTAACTAAAGAAGACAATATCCAGTAAGGGAACCTCAGTCTTACAACCTCAAGGAATTGAAGACTGACTGGCATCTTGATTTGATTTCGGTCTGTGAGACCCTGACCAGAGCACTCAAATACATCATGCTCAGACTTCAGACTGCATAAACTAGAGATAGTAATGGCCATTACGTTTGTAGTAATGTGTTATGCAGCAATAAAAACTAACACATACACATAAGGAGTTTTTCTGAGAGTTATATTTTCAGTGTGAATTACACCCTTCATTATAAAATAAACTTTATTGTTCTGTTTAATATATTTACTTTGAATTTTATTGTATTATATATATTATTAGTATTGTGACTCCTGCTTTCTTGTTGTTTGCATTTATTTAATATCCCTTTGCCCATCCTTTTAGCTGTAATATTTTGAGATGCTTTGTTTTAGATCTGGCTTTTAAAAACAGTGTATATAACTGTTGAATCAAGTTTTTCTATTCTCATGATATAATTTGTCACATTTATACCTATTTTTATACTATCTTTGGTCTATTTTTTCTCTTGCTCTATTTTTACTATTTCATTCGTCCTTTTATTTTCTGCACTTTGTATATAATAATAATAATTATTTTTTGCTGCTCTGAGACGGTATTTATTGGCTCCCTATATAATTATTTTTTGTGTTTTCTCTTTTCTAGTGTTTTAGAAAGTATGCATTTATCTTTAAAATAATTTTTAAGAAATTGAAAATAAAATGTAAGTTTCTTTAAAGAATTCTTCAAACTATAATTTTGCTCAAAGCAGGGACCATGACTCTTGCCCCTTGTATCCTTAGTACCAATTACATAGAAGTACTTAAAAAATGTTTAACTTGCTGAATTGAAATCACTAGGTTCTAAACACTTGTGCTGTTAGATTTTACCACTCTTTCTGTAAAATAAACATTTAAAAATATCATTTGATTTTGCCATTCAGACTTCATGTATACTCTTTTGAAACGAAAACCTATAATCTGAATCAGATAAAATAAATTGATGAAAAGGTAATTCTCTTCTTTTGGATATATTTTTTAAATTATTGAATGTTTAGTAATCACTAAGAATTATGAGAAATTTAATAACCAAATGCTCATGTTTACTCTGACAAATTCAAACAATAAGAAGAATCAAAAGTGGAAAGATTCTTTCCTCCAACCCCATACTCTGAATATAGCCTTTGTTGCCATTTTAGTGTGTATCTTTCTATATTTTTCTCTATGCTATAATGATGATGATAATAATAGTAACTAAAGCTTCTATGACCTGTACTGTGTGCTATGAGTATATTTATTTACTCCCTAAAACAACCCAACAGCTAAGTACTATTATTATTATAGCTATGTTACAGATGAACAAACCAAAGTGTAAAGAAGTGATTTCTTCCTCCCAAATCATATAGCCAGTAAGTGATAAAACTAGGATCCAAGCTCTCAACCACTAAACTATACTAAACTGTCTCTCATCAAATATATATTTACATCTTTATATACAAATATAGTTCTTTAAATTACATACACTTTAATAAAAATTTTCTTACAATCTGTTTTTCTGATACGTGCTCATTTTAATGTACTCTGCACATCTTTCAAACTCTTTAGAGGTATTTCTAATGACTGAATCAGTAAATCAGGGGTTTCTGGATAGCATATTAGTTTTGGTAGACTAGCCTTCTCTGATAACTAAATCCAAATATGTAACAGTTTAATCACAAGGTAATTTTATTTCCCATGTAACTACCTAAAGCAGGTCAGGTCAGTGAGTGGCTGTCTTCCATATTATAACTCAGGTACCCAGGCTCCTTCTAACTTATTATTCTTGCATAACAAGAGCATATTGTCATCTGCATGATTGAGGCTGGTGGCCACATCCAGGATCTGGCTGGTGGAAGGGAAAGGGAACATGAGAAAATATGCTCTCTTAAAAGACTAAGTCCTGAAGTGGGATTTACATTACTTAATACTTACATTCCCTCAAGGAGCATCCAGTCACATGGCCAACAGACTGCAGTGGAGACTGGGAAATGCAGCCTAGTAAGGAAAGAAGAATAGATCTTGGTGGTCAACTAGTGACTCTGCCACAGGCAGTTTTGTTGTATATTTGGAAAACATTTTAACACACTGATCTCATTTTAAAAGAATTACATGTCTTTAAAGGTGTCACAGGCATTTGTCAAATGGGCACATCTCTGGTTTGTGGCCGATCCAGAATGAAAACCATATCTTCTGATTCCCCGCCAAAGTTCTTTCTGATTAATGCAAGACTTATTTTACTTTTTTGAAGAGTTAATGAAGTGTGAGCTTTTTTCCCCTGAAGATAAATTCTATTGGAAATATGTCTGTCTGGTAGATGAAGAGAGACTTATTTCTGTAAACTAAAGAGTATGGAATTAATTTGAGAAAATAGTTGTCTAGCCAGTTGGTAGAAACAGCCTGCAGAATGTAGACGATATTGTTGGTGGAATTATTTTAGATGCTAACAAAGGAGAGAACATTTTGATAACTCTCTAGAGAACCAGATTTTAGTTGTTAATGATGGGACATCACTCCCTGAATTCCACATCCACTGAATGGGCTTATATTAAAATATTCTTTTTATTCAGACAATTACACATGACCTGTGAATGAGCATATAGTAAAATATTGACCACTTAATCAGGTAATTTGGATACCTTAGGTTTTCAAATACTATTTCTTTTTCAATAGGCATATACAATTAATTTCTTTTTGCCTAAGTTAGTTAGATAAATATAAAAATCTGCTTTGATTTGCCATTACAGTCAGAGGTAAAGAAGTGAGATTCACAATGGTGGAGGAAACTCCTGGTTTTTTTAATCCAATTTTTCTCTATCCCAGGATATGGAGAATATATACAACTTACAACTCCTTTAAATATCCTGTTGCCATAAACTTATATCATTTTCCTGAAGACACATACGATACATGGTTCTTGTACAATATTTCTCTGGACCCCTATACATCTTTTAGTAATGCTACAGGATGATGTCTTTAAATATCCATAAAGGATCAAAGATTTTATCATGTTTGATTGCAGAAGGCAATTGCTCCCCCCTGGAACTAACTGTCTGCACCTGCCTAACTCTGATATTTTCTCTATAGCTTTTAAGCTGAAGAGGAATACCTGAAGCACGGGGTGTCATAATATCAGCTGCACGCAGGGAAGGCTGCTGGGGAACGTGTCATTAGCTCATCCCTGCTAGGAATGTGTACCATTCATTATATGTGGGCGTGATTATGCCCTATAGGGACCATGAGCAGGAAAGTACAGTCTTCCCGAACAGATCTCATCTTACCAAACAAATCTACAGAACTGTTATGTTCATGGGAAGGCTTCCTATTATAAGTTTCTTGGCTTATGAGTTGAAATGAGGCCATAGAGTTATTATTAAAAATAACAAAAAATTTTTAAACGTGTACCTTCTGATTAGTTTCTAAGATGAATTACTGACACCATGGAAAATTACTAATTGAATTTTAATGAAAAAACCCTTGTGATATTGGTGAATGAAATTTAATAATTAGTATCATGGTTTAGTAAGTGTGGTCAGTGATGTATTTCTTTCATCTGGATCTTCATTTCAGCATGAAGTATCAGTTTTTAACTATGATGATCCTAAAAAGCAAGATATTAAAATAAAAGTTGACTTAGAACTCAAATATTCAAATTTGTAGTTTTAAGCAAGAATTATCTTTAAATATAAGTACCTAGTACTGGAGGGAAACCTGAAAAAAATTCTCTACCAACAGGCAAACATTATCCTTCATTAGTTACATATTCTTTGCCACGTTACTAGACAGTACAAGAACAAAAAACATTTGGAGAAATATGGATGAATTATCAAGGGCTAATCTGAGTTGGTTTATTTTTCGCTTGTAGCATAGATATAAGCTTCATCATACACAGAAACATTAAAACAGTTAAACTTGCAAAAGATATCTGTGAAAGACTATAAAATCAGCTTTTCTCAGCTGAGGCAATTAAAGTCTTTAAAATTATATCTGTATCTCAAGTGGTGCAGAAAGTGCCAATGGTTTAAAATAATTCTTTCGAAATGAACATGTTTAATGAAAGTTATTTAAAAAAATATTATACTTTTGAAATGATTCTTAAGGATTTGGTATCAGACATAATGAAAAGACTCCAGACCCATATCCAACCACCGATTCTCCATTTCCAATTAAGTGTCACAAAGATGCTCTGAGCTAAACATGTTCAAGACTGAACCATGGATCCCTCCAGATCCTGGTTCTATTTCACTGTCTCCTATCACAGGAAAGAGCTGATTTTACATCTATGATGAAAGGTATGAGGAGGCTACGACTGAAACTAGAAATGCAGATGAGGAAAATATGGTATGTGTGGGCAATGTGCATTAATTTTAGCCATGTTGAATGAAGTTGGGACAGGCAGGTTGAAATACTCTGTGGACACTTGGAGTTAAGAATCTGGGAAGGGACTTCCCTGGTGGCGCAGTGGTTAAGAATCCACCTGCCAATGCAGGGGACACAGGTTTGAGCCCTGGTCCTGAAAGATTTCACATGCCGCGGAGCGACTAAGCCCATGCACCACAACTACTGAGCCGCGTGCCACAACTACTGAAGCCCGCACACCTACAGCCCATGCTCCGCAAGAATAGAAGCCACTGCAACAAAGAGTAGACCCTGCTCACCGAAACTAGAGAAAGCCCGTGTGCAGCAACAAAGACCCAATGCAGCCCAAAATTAAAAAAAAAAAAAAAGATTCTTGGGAGATGGATTTGAGCTGGAGAGTCATCTACATAGAGGTGATAGATGAAGTTAAGGGAATGAGCACTTGAGACAGGGGGGAAGGTAGGAGAGACAAGAGTCAGAGAAGTCTATTGTGTATCACAAAATCTAAGGAAGTTTAATGAGAAACAAGAAGCATCAAGAATCTCAATGGATGAGGAATGAGATAAAGCCACTGGATTTAATGACCTTTGAGAGTTTCTGAAACTTGGTGAGACTCGAAGCCGCATTACAAGAGTGATAAAAAGGTGTGTGTGTGTGTGTGTGTGTGTGTGTGTGTGCTCACGCACTCCACTCCTTGCTCTATCTCTAACTGGCTGCTTGTCTTTATACAAGTTAATGTCACTGGACCTCAGTTTATCTTTAAAACGAGGGGATTCCCTTGATAAACACGTCTAGATTCTAGGAAGTTGAGGTAGATATTTTCAATGAATGAAAGAGTAAAAAAAACTAAGTGTATTTCCTACCAGTTCTAGAAATAATTTTCATAGATAAGGAGAAGTGGTTAGTACTGACTACTCACTTCAAGACATCTTGCTGTGAAAGCAAGTCTATCAGTAATAGATTAGCTAATGGAGACAGTATTATCACGGAAAATATTTTCAAGGCAGCGAGGACTCTTTTGGATTATTTCATCGTTTTGATCATCTAAAATGATACTTTGTATTATTACAAAGAGAGATAGGAGACCCTTGGCATTTAATTTTTCTGACATATTTTTGTTTTGACTTTTTGTGAATGTGTACAACATGCAATTCTGCAAAGTATGGATTTCTTACTCCTTTGACAATATTTATTAGGTCATAGCATTGGTAACACTGGAATTCAACAAAGTACAAGAAAAAAACATATTGGAAATGCAGTGTTGTCTTTGGTAACTGTTTTCCTATACATTGCCAAAGGTTTTGTTTTTGTTTTTCTCTTTTTCTTTTTCAATAAATCCAACCTACTCAAAAAGCCAGTAGGTGTTTTAAGGCATCAAGGCTGGTAAAATAATTCTGTGAACCTCAAATGCAGATTTTCAATATCTTCAATGAAGTATTTTGAAAGGTTGATGCCAAGTCCAAAGCTGGTTGAGAGATTCCAAGAATTTTGAGTGAACTTATTTCTCAGTATAAAATTATTACTATGTAATAGGTATATAGCAGTTTTTAAAAATAGTCTTTTCTTGCCACTTAAATTGTTTTCCTCCAGAAATTTATAAATTTATTCTAAAAGTTATTTATATTATATATTTAATTATATAGTATATATAATACTCTATTACATTTATAAACTACATTTATTTTCTGGGATGTTTACATTAACAAAGATCAGTGAAGGGGATTCTCTCAGTGAAGAGGCCTTGAATTATAAAGCTGGATTCTAACTGTCACTGTTTGCAGATGACATGATATTCTATGTAGAGAACCCTAAAGCCTCCACAAAAAAACTACTAGAACTAATAAGTGAATTCAGCAAGGTAGTAGTATAGAAGATTAATAAGAAATCTGTTGCATTTCTTTACACTAATAATGAAATATCAGAAAGAGAAGGTAAAAAAAAAAATCCTGTTTAAAATCATGTTAAAAAAAAGTACCTAGGAATAAACTTAACCAAGGAGGTGAAAGACCTATATGCTGAAAACTATAAAACACTGACAAAAGAAACTGAAGAAGATTCAAAGAAATGGAAAGATAATTTGTGTTTTTGGATTAAAAGAATTAATATTGTTAAAATGACAATACTATGCAAAGCAATCTACAGATTTAGTGCAATCCCTAGCAAAATACCCACAACATTTTTCACAAAACTAGAACAAATAATCTTAAAATTTATATGGAAGCCCCAAAGACCCAGAATTGCCAAAGCAATCCCAGGAAAAAAGAACAGAGCTGGAGGTATCTTCCAGACTTCAGATTATACTACAAAGCTACAGTAATAAAAACAGCATGGTAGAAGAAATCTAATGGTTAAATTTTCCATTTGTATTTTATTTTCTTGAATACTTTTTTTCATAGCTGTCTAAGAAGATTTAAAAATCATTGCACTTTGGTCAAAAAAATAATAAATTTATCTTATAAAAAAACAGCATGGTATTGGCATAAAGACAGACATATAGATCAATGGGACAGAATAGAGAGCCCAGAAATAAAAACCCATACACCTACCGTCAATTAATCTATGACAAAGGAGACAAGAATATACAATGGAAAAAAGACAGTCTCTACAACAAGTGGTGCTGGGAAAGCTGGATAGCTACATGTAATTCAATGAAAATAGAACATTTCCGCACACCATACGCAAAAATAAACTCAAAATGGTTTAAAGACCTAAATATAAGACATGACACCATTAAACTCCTAGAAGAAAACATTCTTTGACATAAAGTGTAACAATATTTTCTTAGATCAATCTCCCAAGGCAAAAGAAATAAAAGCAAAAATAAACATGTGGAACCTAATCAAACTTAAAAGCTTTTGCACAGCAAAGAAACCGTCAACAAACAAAAAGACCTATGGAATGGGAGAAAATATTTGCAAATGATGCAAACTACAAGGAGTTAATATCCAAAATATGCAAACAGCTCATACAACTCAATATCAAAAAAACCCCAAACAACCCAATCCAAAAATGGGCAGAAGACCTAAATAGACATTTCTCCAAAGAAGGCATACATATGGCCAACAGAGATGTGAAAAAACGCTCAACATTGCTAACTATTAGAGAAATGCAAATCAAAACTACAATGTGGTATCACCTCACACCAGTCAGAATGGCCATCATCAAAAAGTCTACAAACAATAAATGCTGGAGAGGGTGTGGAGAAAAGGGAATCCTCCTACACTGTCGGTGGGAATGTAAATTGATGCAGCCACTATGGAGAACAGTATGGAGGTTCCTTACAAAACTAAAAATAGAACTATCATATGACCCAGCAATCCCACTCCTGAGTATACAACCGGAAAAAACAAAAACTCTAATTTGTAAAGATACATGCACCCCAATGTTCATAGCAGCACTATTTACAATAGCCAAGACATGGAAACAAACCAAGCGCCCATCAATAGATGACTCGCTTAAGAAGATGTGGTATATATATACAATGGAACATTACTCAGCCATAAAGAAATGCAATATTGCCATTTGCAGCAACATGGATAGACCTACAGAATATTATGCTTAGTGAAATAAGTCAGAGAAAGACAAATACTATACATCACTTATATGTATACAAATAATAAAAATGAATAAAACTTAAAATAAAAAATAATACAAATGATAGTGATATATGCAAACCACAAACAGATTCACAGACATAGAAAGCTTATGGTTACCAAAGGCGAGAGTGCAGGGGAGTGATAAATTAGAAGTATGGGATTAACAGATAAAAACTACCTTACATAAAACAGATAAGCAACAAGGATTTATTGCATAGCACAGGGAATTATATTCAATATCTTGTAATAACCTATAATGGAATACAATCTGCAAAAAATATAACTGAATCACTATGCTGTACACCTCAAACTAAACTAATGCAATATTTTAAAAAACTTGATTCTAGACTTTTCTGACAGTTCTTCCAACTGAAAATGGCTTTATCTGATATTTATCTAGAAGAAGCTATTCTTCAGGGAAACTGATGGCATGCTGGGTAAATTCTCTAATTCAACTAGAAAATCTCAGCTGCATTTTCTAAAGCTGACATACGAGCAAGGAGCAAATCAAAGAGGAAAATATTTTAACACCCTGAATTCATCACAGTATTTAAACAATTAGAATTTTACTTTATTTCAGAATAAGTTTACAGCTGAAAAAAAGGTATTTACTAAAGCCACAACATTCTTCATACGGACAAAAACTTTTCTAGCAAAACTGTGGTACACAAGCATTAGTAATTTGAATACTATACGGTTATAGAAGATATTTAAAAAATGGAAATGATGTATTCCAAAGGCTGTACTAGGCACAATATATATGCTTGTATTGGGTCTGCAAGCATTATACTAAAATTCATTACATGTAATCCAAGAAGTTGCAGGTTTCCAGCACTATGTACTAACAAGACAGAAAGGAATATCAGAGTTACTCTCGCGTTGAAAAAGCATGTACTATCAACACTGCAAAACAGGAGCAGCAAGCCAAGCCAACAAACAATCCCTTAGGTTTTAGAAGTTGTAATATAACTATGGCTTTTTCATTTTCATTTTTGAGACTGGCTAGCGAGTCTGGCAAGTGGAAAAGAAGAAAGTCTATAATAAAACATTAAAGACATCACTTAAAAGGCATCTGATATTTCACAGGTTCAAAATTGGAAAATAACAACTGAGCTTGTTCCTAGAGCAACATTGTGAGGTATTATAGAGCAAAAATCACCCTGCTTTTTCCTATCAATCTTTTGGCATAAAAATCTCAGAAAAGTAGGGCTTCCCTGGTGGCGCAGTGGTTGAGAGTCCGCCTGATGATGCACGGGTTCGTGCCCCGGTCTGGGAAGATCCCACATGCTACGGAGCTGCTGGGCCCGTGAGCCATGGCCGCTGAGCCTGCGTGTCCGGAGCCTGTGCTCTGCAACGGGAGAGGCCACAACAGTGCAAGGACCGCGTACCGCAAAAAAAAAAAAAAAAAAAATCTCAGAAAAGTAAAAGTTTTCCAAGTGACATGGCAGAAAGGTATTTAAGATAAATCATTAGAGTTTACTTTTGGTTGTTGGTAACTGCAAAGAATAAAGGTCTTTTCAAGGACCAAGAAACTGGATGTGGTTCTTAGTACGGAACTTATGTTTTTTTAAAAACATGGGTTGAAATATGTATTCAGGCTGACAGTGTATTCATGCTGATAAAGGTGGTAAAAAGAAGAAAACAAAAATCGTACATTTTTTAGAGCATACTACTACCAAATATATGGAAATTGTCTAAAAGATAAAAATGTACATCTTAGATTCTCAAAGGTTTTATTTTTCAACTAGCAATTCAACATGAGTGAGTCATGCAATATTTTTACCTCTTAACTACTGTGATAATGATATGAGGGGAACAGAGTTCTCTTTTTTTCCTTTAAATGTATGAACGCTCACAAGTCATCATGTGGAACTCAAATCACACACAAAGGCAAATCATGAAGAAACGTTAAATATTCCAAAATGCCCACGAAGGCGTGCCAGAAATTATGCTGTTTCTATAGCACAGAATTGTTGGAGGCCAAAGCTAAAGCAGTAGGTGCTACTGCAACTTCTAGGTCTTTAATGCTGCTTTTATTTGTTTTTGTTTTTTTGATGGGGGGGATTCAGGTCAGGGGGTTCGGTGGTCTCTCAGAAACCATAATTTCTGCAGGTTCAGTGACCAACTTGGATCCATCCCATGCTGTCTTGAACTGTTCAGGAACGGGAAATTCTCTCTGGAAAAAGGCCAGAAGAACAAAGTTATTTAAACCAAGGCTTTGCAAACAGATGGAAGGCTGATTAGTGTCACATGATGGACAAAGACATTTTGTGGAACCCAAACCTGCATCAGGGAGCGATGCATGGTCACGTGTCAGCTCTGTGACTGCCTGCCAGCATCCTCATTGATGCTAGCACTTACTAAGAACCAGGCATTCTGCTGAGCACCAGATATACGTGAACTCAGTTCATCTCTGCAAGAACTTTAAGAGCTAGATATTATTGAGATGCCATCTACAGGAAACAGAGGCCTGAGAGGTCAAGCCTCTGAGCAGCCAAAGTTCAAACCTGAGACTTTTTACCCTTGACCCTGCGCCAGACTCAAACATGCACTGGGGATCATGCTGAAAGGCAGACTGTCTGATTCAGTAGATCTGGGAAAGAGGATGACAATCTCCATTTCCCACAAGTTCCAGGGGGATGCCAAAGCTGCTGGCCCCCAGTCTGAATAAGGGCTTTATCCCGGCGTTATGTCTACCCTGTGATGAAATATAAAAATGTGCTGCAAGTTATATATAAACTTGTTACCCTTCATCCTGCTTTCCTACTCTTCCCATTGGGGAATACATGCCCCCCTTCACACACACCCCTACACACACACACACACACACACACACAAACACAAAGAAAAATGCAGAAGAGTCAAAATAAAATTAGTTTGGGCTCTCTCCTTTTCCTGGAGAGTGATTCCCCAGTCATTGCAGGAGAGGGCAGGAAAGGAAGCTGAGGAGCGGTCCCCTGAGCCCTGGCTTTGTGACATCCCTGGACTTCCTGTACCGCAGTGTGATAAGCTGGTGCCTGTGCTCATCTGTCGGTGAGATGTGATGTTTCACATCTACTGGAATACACACACTAACACGTATCTTCCTAGATGTTGGGTCCAGCTGTTTCTTTCGGAAGAAGCTATTTATTTAACTACTTTAAAGGGAAGGCCCTTTCTATCATGAGTGGTGAATTCTCCTTGAGTGAAATCTGTGATAGTCTTAAGAGAAAGTAAAGAAGACACAATCTGAGAAACGTAGTGTGTGTGTGCGCGCGCGCGTGTGTGTGTGGCTAACATCCTTTCTGGGGCTCTTCTTTTTTTTTTTTTTTTTGCGGTACGCGGGCTTCTTACTGCCGTGGCCTCTCCCGCCGCGGAGTACAGCCTCCGGACGCACAGGCTCAGCGGCCTTGGCTCACGGGCCCAGCCGCTCTGCGGCACGTGGGATCCTCCCGGACCGGGGCACGAACCCGTGTCCCCTGCATCGGCAGGCGGACTCCCAATCACTGCGCCACCAGGGAAGCCCCTGGGGCTCTTCTTGATGAATAAACCAGGCTTGGTGTACCAGGCCAGGTGGAGAATGCCCCAGAGTGGAGGCACCTCTTTGATGGTAACTGCACTACAGCTGTTCCCAGTCTTTCTTGGGGGTGACATGATAGTAATGTGATGACAGACCTTCTCTGGGAGACTGATTCCCTTCAGAATGAATCATCCCCACCATCTACTTCGAGATTACAATGCCCGTGGCAGGACCTCTGTATTGCTCCCTACTACCCCCAGCTGGAAAATGCGTGAAGTGGGCCATGGACTGAAGACAGAAGATAATTCACCTATAGAGGGGAGACTACGTTTTCAGCATAAAAGCTCAGGTTCTGAGCTATACTCATCCTTTAGGTCAGTGGATCCCAATCTTGGCTCCACACTGGAATCACCCGGGAAGTTTTAACCAATACAGATGTCTGGATACCACATCCAGGGATTCTAGTTTAGTCTGCAGTGCTCGTCCAAACCCCCATTGCTTTTCTTAGCAGTTCCAGCCAGTTTCCATGAAGCTGAGCCTTCTGCTTAAACAGCTGCAAAGGCCAGGAATCATCCTAATTTTTAGCTTTCCTCTTCTGAAGCTGTTCTGTATTGGCTTTAGCTCTTCAGTATTTTTTTTTTAGGTGTAGAGCCCAAGAGGAGATATTTCTCTAGCTCAGGGTTAGGCTGTCCAGATACCTAGTGAAGCATGGTCCAATGCTTGTGGAGTTTTGTTCTTTAGACTTAAACAATGAATTCTGAACTGAAATATGTGGTGTGTGCCTGGGTAGTGCTCACTGGCAGGTGGGGAAAGGAGAACATGGCAGCAATCCAGTTGTCTGCCTAAGGAGATTAACCTGAGTGCTGACTGCAGTGTAGACGGCTGGTGATTGACCCATAGGCTAATGGGGGGGTCCTCTTTCAAAGGTGTGCCTAAGTTACGTTTTCTCCCATCCTTCCCAGTTCACTGCTTCCTTGCACAGTTAGAACCAGAGGGAATGATCTCTGGATTTACTTCTCCACTTTCAGGAAGCAACAACTAGGGACTTCCCTGGAGGTCTAGGTGTTAAGACTTCGCCTTCCAATGCAGGGGGCGTGGGTTTGACTCCTGGTTGGGGAGCTAAGATCCCACATGCCTCTTGGCCAAAAATTCAGAAGGTAAAACAGAAGCACTATTGTAACAAATTCAATAAAGACCTTAAAAAGGGTCCACATCAAAAAAAAAAAAAAAAAAAAAAAAAGGAACAACTAATAGGAAGTAATAACTTGCTTTCAAATGGCAACAACCAGCAAGTCCATCACACTGCATGATGCAGAAAATGTATTTATTTATACTTCCTTTTCAATGTGTGAGAATATCTGCTTGCTTCTTTTAGAAACTGCTTTGCTGGGGAGAGGAGACAAAGAAAATACATGGTGGCTTAGGCTACCGTTTCTTAGAAGGGTCACTGGATGGACTGATAATATCAGAATCACCTGGGTATATTAAAACTACAGATTCCTGGGCCCCCTCCAAGCCTCCTGAATCTAACCTCTGGGTGTGAAGTTTGGGAGCTGGTATTTTCATCAAGCTTCCCAGCTGATTCTTATGCTGGGTTTGAGAACCACTGACGTGAGAATACCTATACAAATAGGTCCACTTATTATTACCTCCTTTCCCTCCTTTTTTTCCCCCAAAGCACTTCTCCCTCTTTTCTGTTTGCCTCCACCATAGCAAAGGAAAATATTTGGTCCTAAATAATATGAACTCAGATAGATGCCTGGTGTACTATTTGATAAGAGCTAGCCTGTTAAGGTAGTTATCAGGAAAATGCTTTGAGAATCACAGATCCAGGACCGGGCATAGTCAAGAAACTAACAGGGGAGCAGATAGGTGAAAAGCCACTCTCTGAATTCCTCTCCTGCCTGTGAATTATTCTCCAAAGGAAGGTCACAGGTTGGGAGGTGATTAATCAGTCTCTAAGAATGTTAATAATGAAAAATTCTTCACAGTCTTTTCAAAGGTACTTACATAATCACCGTCCCGAGGGATAAGTATATTCATCTCAGATGACTTGGCACTCACAATCTCACAGTCTAACGCATCTTCACTGAGGTATATGTGGCAGCCTTCTGTCTTATTAATGGAAATTGTTGGCACTTTCCCCATCACCTGAAATAGAAGGGAAAAAAATCTAGGGCCAAAGCAAATAAACAGAAATTCCAATGTCCCCAAATAAGTACAGTCCACAGGCCTAACCAAGCATTAGGAATGGCTGGGTTAGGGCTGGAGAGGCTGGCTGAATGACCAAGTCTCCAGGGTGAATTAGTACGTGTCATTTGGGGACAGAATGAAAGGACCACACAAGGGGATTCTCAAACCTCAGGGTCTCTTTCCTGACACAAAATAAAGGGACTAATTGGAAAACAGCAGCTAAATGTTCAGAAAAAGTTTCACAACCCCGTTAGTGGATTTGAAACATATATTTGATTTCACGATAAAAGAAACAAGATGCATTTGCTTTCATGTGCTTAAAATTTTAGTTTTGACGAATCTCTAGGAAACTTGGATTAAAACACGCACTAATACTGTCATTTAAGAGTAAATAAATTATTCTGTAATTGAGAAGATTTTTCCTGAATCTAAATAAGAATAAATAAGAAACACTACAATTCTTTTCACATAAGTCCTTTGCTAGATAAAAATCTCACTGGCTGAATGTGGAGCTTAAATGAGATAATGAGTGTCTAGGTATTCTGAAATGTATTCATTTCAGGAGCCCAAACTGGAGACTTGGTTCAGGCTACTCACTGTATAGGTAAATAGTACCACACACAAGAGGAGGTGGTTCTTTGTACTGTTACAAATATCAAGTGCTATAAACATTATGATCAGTTTTAAATTTCTTTTTTAACAGTCAGTTTTCAGATATTCCAGCCCCCCAAATCTCTACAGGCACAGACTATTCCCCCAACGACCATATTACAACTACATAATTTTCCTTCTCGTAATGGTAATTGAAGCGATAACATCATCTCCTCTTTCACCCTGAAGAAAAGGCTGGGTTGCAAATTAAAGGAGCAACTCCTGTGATGGTGAAGGTGATGTAAAGAATTCCTTAGGGGAATCTAGCCAGGTCACTACACTTCTCTGTTTTCTCCTCTCCCCACAGAAACTGGACACCAAGTTGGAATTGAGCCCCAGTGCCAAAAGAAAAAAAAAAGGCAGAGGTAGTTTAAGGTCAGGTAAGCACAGGGCTTTGCCATAAATAAAATAATATCTATATGTATATATCAAGAATGTGTCAGCAGTAATGTTTTGGCAATTTCTAGGTTTATTTTATAATGATGAAGAGCATTTCCATAGCGACCAGAACTGTATGAATACCAGGCAAGCAAAGGGAAAGAAGTAAATTGTCAGTGTGTCTTAGGAGATTCATTTATGAGACAGAGTGGGGTCACATGAGGATAGCACGTTTAGCACATAAAATGCTAAAATATCTATGTATCTGAAAATCTGAAAAGCAGTAGACTTTTTAAATAGCCCTGAGGGGATAAGAATTGTCATTTCCACATCATTTTTAGTCAATATTTCCTTAGAGTAAATTATATACAGTACATGCCTTTTTTCCCTGGTACTCTGTAAACATTTTGAGAACAGAGATTGTTTCTTATCAGAACCGGACTAAAAAGTAGCTCCTCTGTTGAGTGACAGGTGATATGTGACCTTGCCCAGGCCAATGCTCTAGCATTTAATACATGTACCTGTATTCTTTGTTTTTCTTAAATTTATTTCTCTATACGTTTAAAAAAATTTCCACATAATATCTTAGTCTCCTCTCTCCCATAATTTGTACTATTTTTCTAGGATAGTTTGCAAAAAAACAGAATTACTGAACTAAATCATATGAACTTTCCTCTGTGCACTTTTCCTCCTTTCAATTTTTTTAACAGCATTATTGAAGTAAAATGTGAAAACATAAAATTCACCTGCCTTAAGTGTACAATTTAATGATATTTAGTGAATTTGTGCAACCATCACTTCAATTCAGTTTTAGAATATTTCCATCATCCCCCAAATACCCCTCATGCCCATTTACAGCCAATCTCCGTCCTCATCCCCAGGCAGCCTGCACTAATCTGCGTTCTGTCTTTATTGTGTCCAGGCCCTTTTAAAATAGTTTATTAAATGTTTTAAATAGGTAATGACAATCGCTTGGTTTGAACATCCAGACGGTTGAAGTGTTCAGTAAAATGTCTCTCCCTTGTTTCTGAACCACGCTGCCAAGTTTCTATCCCTCTTGGACAGATAACCATGATTTATCCTTCCAGATTGCTTTAAGGCCCATAGCCTTAAACATGTGTATTTCAAACACAGAAGCATACAAAGAATAATATAACAACAATGTAAATATATATATGCCTGTTAAACAGCTTTATCGGAGTTTAACATCTTGGCTCATTTGCCTTTTTTTTAGGACTATCATCTTACAATATAGTTGAAGCCCCCTCTCTACCATCCCCCGTCTCACTGTCCTCCTTCCTTCCCTCCACAGACGTAACTACTCTTCTGAATTTTGTATTTACAATTCACAGCAGGTTTGTCTCTTGCGTAAGGTGAACTTGAGCCCTCATGAGTATATTTAAAATGTGCGTATTGTTTTGCATGTTTTTGATCTTTATATAAAGGGACACATTATACAGTGCCTATTGTTCTATAATCTGCCTTTGTCACTCAAGGCTCCTTCTGAGATTTTCCTATTTTTATACATGTAAGTGTAGCTCATTCATTTATTTAACCACTGTACAGTATTCTATTAGGTGGATTTATTTATTCATTTACCAGCTGGTGGACATTTAAATTGTTTTTGTTTTTATTGCCATTATGGATAATACTGCAATAAACATTTATCCATGTCTCATCAGCATTTGTACTAGAGCTTCTTTAGTGCACACACCTAAGAGTGAAATTGCTTGGTTACAGGCTATGACTGCCTTTGACTTTATTAGATGGTGCCAATTTGCTCTGCACAGTGAGTGTACTAGTTTACTCTCCCAACACTGATGTATCAGGGTTCTCATAACAACGCTTGTACCGTGAGACTTTTTAATATACAGGCAGTCCTCAAGTTGCACAGTTCGGATACGCGTGCGTTTCAGCTAACATGCCCCTTGCAAAGTAAGGACAGCCTGAATTCAAAACTGTTGAGTGTAAGAAGATATAGCTAATTAATCTGCATTTCTTCTTCTATTAGGCAGGTTGTGCATATGTTCATATATTTATCAAATACTTCACTTTTTCTTCTCTGAATTGCCCTGATATTCTTTGCCCATTTTTCTGCTGAGTTGTTAGTCTTCCTCGGGCCCAGCCGCTCCGCGGCATGTGGGATCCTCCCAGACCGGGGCACAACCCGTGTCCCCTGCATCGGCAGGCGGACTCTCAACCACTGCGCCACCAGGGAAGCCCTGTGTTAAGTTCTTTATAAATTCTGGTTATAAATCCTTTTTGATTATCTGCATTGCAAGTGTCTTTCTTCAATCCATGCCCCATCTTTCAGCTTTGTATGTGATGTCTTCTGTTGAACACATAAATTTTAGCGTGGTTAGATTCACCTGTCCTTTTCTTTATAGTTTGTGCTTTTTGACCCTAATTGCTTTTCTACTGATTTTCTTTTGTATTTTATTCTCAAAGTTTAAAAGTATTTCTTTTTATAATTGGGACTTTACTTTTAAATATGGTATGAGGTAGAGATTAGATATTTTTTTCCCACATGGAGGGTCCTAAAATACATCTCCATGTATGTGCCAACTATTGAATGTACTACTCTAGTTAAAAGGGGCAGTGGTGAAAAGCCTAGTAAAACCAAAGAGAACAATCTATAAAACTAGCAGCCAATTTTAAAAAACATTATCAGGAAACATCAGATAATAAGGGGTGATTAACAATACGAAAACAGTGTAATCAAAGATAGTAGTTATAGCTGTGGCCAAAGTAAGAAGTCGTTTAGCTTTTGGCATATTATAAAATCCCATTTGGCTAAATAAATATTGCTAAAACAGTGCAGATTTTCTTCTGTTTTGCAGACTCAATTTCAATCCTGCTCTCCAAGTTGTTTTTCTGATAACCTCATTGACTCTTCAGAAAAACTTTACCCAGAACCAATTTTTCCTGAGGGAAATAAATTCTCTTCCGCATGGTACTATTATGCTAGGAGAACCTCTTAATATTTCGGTTCACTCATTAGTTGATTTATTCCAATCACCCATTCATCAAACATTTATTGGACACCTACTATGTTCAGGTACTGTGCAAATTTCTGGAGCTGTAAAGATTAATTGGCTGTTCTTGAAATAGAAATGGTAAACTAGTAATTGCTGTGCAAGATAGGATGTGTTATAAGAGGTTGAAAAGGGGGAATTAACACTGTCCAAAAAGTAAGAGAGGGCTTCAGAGAGGAGGTGAAGACAGACCTGTGTCTAGAGGGAAAGAGAATAAGAGTTTTACAGGTGGACATGGAGGGCCCCTTGTAAGCAGAGGGGACGTCTAGGCAAAGCCATAGGCAGTGGGGGCCAGGAATGGCTGAGAGGGTCAGTTACCTGCATCTGAATGTCCTTGGAGTTGATCACTTCCACAATGCCCACCACATTGTCCAACACAAGGCCAAGCTTCTTACAGCTGTCTGGGGAAAAAACAATCTACTAAATCCATTCAGCACATTTATACAAAGCAGCTTATCACAGTAGGCACAGACCCACAATCCTGCCCTACCAATTGTAATGGAATTTATTTTCCCTTTTATCTGTAGAGTAGACTTGCTGCATTTGAAAATGTAAGCCACCTGTCTCAGTTCAGTCTCTGAAATCACAAGGTCATTCCTGTCCTCTTGGTATTCCTAAAATTAAAACATATGCAAATATTAAATATAAGGATGCATAAGTTAAGTCCACCGCATGCTGAAATCACTGTGGAGCATTCACCAGTTACAGCTTCTCAACATGTTCTTCCTTTAGGAACCATTTTCTTAACAGACCAAACCGCAGGTCTGACTTTGTCACTGTAATGTTGGGAATGAGAGGAACGGCTGCTCGGAAGGGGGGTCGGTGTCAAGTTGTGAAACATCAGGCAGCAGGCACGCTGGCTAGTGGGCGGGGGCTGCAGCAGGGATGTGAGGGCTTTGGGCTGAGTCTGGCCGCTGAGTCTGGACTTGATGCTGCAGTACTACCTGCAAGTAGGAGTTGGACAAATAAACTAGCAAAGGTCACAACAGTGGTCTAAGTCCCAGTGTACTTTCGGACCATGACAACCTTTCTGAGGACTTTGTTCCTCCATCTTTAGGGAAGGCCCCTGAACTGGCAGGGGGCACCAGCTTCCATCCACATTCAAAGTGTCTTTGTCCTGCTCAGACAACTGTGAAAGTGGTGGGTGACGCAGTACGTTGTATCAGCACCTCGGCCAGTGGAATAGGATGAAACACCCTACAGTAGATCAGAATGGGGCACAGATTAAAAGTTTCCAGAAAGAGGATTCAAATTCATAGAGACAGAAAGTAGAAAGGTGGTTGCCAGGTGGTGACGTGAGGGGGAATGGGGAATTATTGTTTAAGCGGTGCAGTTTCAGTTGTACCAGATGGAAAGAGTTCTGTGGATGGATGGTGGGGATGGGTGCGCGACAGTGTGAATGTACTTAATGCCACTGAACTGTGCACTTAAATGTTAAGATGGTAAATTTTGTGTTATGTGTACTTTACCACAATTTAAAAAATAATTTTTAAAAAGTTGAAGAAAAAATGGGAAATCCTTAAGGCCCTGGCAAACAGTTTAGCCATTGTTTCTTTCATCAGAGTATGTCAGAAATAAAGTTAAAGGGCTTCACTCACCACTCTCCATTTCTTCCCTTCCAACTCTAACACAGGAGCATGTTTCTTAGGAGGATGAGACTGGGGAGACTTGGGGCCTGGAGTGTGGCTTTTGGTAGGAGACGGAGTTTGTCCTCCGTGAGCCCGGAGGCTGGGATTCTTGTATGTCTTCTGGTCATCTGTAACATGCCGGAGCCCTGGGAAGGTAACACATAGACACGTTTCCTACATTTTATGCAAAGGGAAATGTCCCTAACTCCTTGTATCAACATGATGTAAACAGCACAGGTAATGCTATTTTCATAACAGTTGAGTGTTTTCTCAAGGTCAGTATGCAGAGGCTGAGACCCATGTAAGTTTAGAGCTAACAGAAGCCCTGTAAGTATTTTTTAATTTGAGGAACCTCTTTTTTTTTTTTTTTTTTTTGGCTCTACCACATGGGCTGCAGGACTTTAGTTCCCTGACCAGGGATTGAACCATTGCCCCCTGCAGTGGAAGCTTGGAGTCCTAACCATTGGACTGTCAGGAAATTCCCCTTGAGGAACCTCTTCTTGAAGGAGATAAGCTAATAGATAAAAATTATGCAAAATGCAAACCCCCTCGCCAGAAAGCATTCCATGATTTACTTCTGTCATAGCTAAATCATTTCCTAGATACAGTCTATAAAGTTAGGGCATTTCAGTGAGCATAGGTCAGAGTACGGAATCGACTTAAGGGTTATGAGTCCATTCCCTTCCTTTGTGGATGAGGGGACAATGCAGCCAGTTGCAGCCACAGAAATAGTTTTGGTTCTTAGCTCCCAGCACAGCACACAAGAACACTTATACCATAATTCCTATTACCCATGCAAAGCAAAAATACATCTGCATAAAGTTTTTGGCAACATGAATTTATTAAGTAAATGATTAAAAATATTAACCATTCACAAAGGTAGTTCAATGATACAATTCTTTGACAAGCCCATACACCTCTGAGGACAGAGGTTCTATTATTTGTCATTTTTATTTCACTTGATCTTGATGCCTTGATTGTAGCTGGTGCTGAAGCATCAAGGGCTGAAGTGGTGATACAGTGCAGTGGTCCATTTAGAACCTAGAATCTCTGAGTTCTTCTTTCTGATCCACCCGACAGCCCACTGAGCCCATCTACCTTGAGATGAAGAACACACGGCTCTCCATGTAGTAGGGACTGGGATGGAATGATGTATCCATCACCGTGGGCTCTGAGGAATCTGTGTGCCTGAAGCCAGAGGGAGACAGCCTCAAGGTCTGGTTTTCTCACCTCTTGTAATTGCTTCCCCTTGGTTAAGTTGTGCAAATAAAGCTGAGCGTGAAGGAGAGGACTCCTCTCTTCTGCCCTCGCTATCAAAGGGTGGAGGTGGCCCTGGAGGAGGTGGAGGTGGAGGAAGGCCAGGCCCAACAGAGAGGACAGACAACGCTGATGCAGTTGATGCTACTGGACCCTGTGGGAGAGAGAAGACGGAAAGCACTCTATTGAGATGATACCCTTGCTGAGAGCTGGGATTCTGCCAACATCACTTAGAACCTGTTGTCAATGAGGGAGTGGGGTTCGAGATTCACAAAGGGCACCCAGGGGTATACCTGTGCATCATGGGTCTGTTTGGGAAGACCTGGGACCAAGTGGGGGTTTGCCTTGGGAACACGGAGCATCACGTAGCTGTATAGCCCTGTCAGTAGAAACTGCACGTGCCAGATTCACACTGCCAATTCAGAGGCAAACAAAGCCATATTCATAGGCTCATGTCCAAAGCTCAGGATATGAATGAAACTGGGCTTTGGCCAATTGATAATCATAAGAAAAAAGTGGTCCAACTAGTAAGAGGATTCTTTTGGGGACACTGGGAATTACAACCACCAATGAGAGAGAGAGAGAGAGGAAAAATATTCAGTGGCTAGCTTCATGAGCAGCTAAAGAAAGAGACACTGAAACTCTTTCTCTGCAACTCATTTTTCAAGTATGCATGCCTCAAACCGAACCCCAAGAACTCCACATGTGACCTGGATGCCTGTCAAACATGAAGGTGATCAGGGTCCAGGATGCTTCTGATGGTTTGGTTCATCTAATGCTGACTGTTCGTAAACCAGAGAAAATTGTATTTTGCCTGAGAAAGACCTATGCTTATTCTTTTCTCTGCTATGTGAAGTGCAATCTTTGTTTTCAATATGAAGTTCTAACAAATTCAAATGTCAGTAAAAGGTGATAGACAATAGAGGGATTTGCTTCAATGTTTTGAGAGGACCCCACAGACGAAGCTGTCACAGAGCTTAAAACTAGTAAGACAGAAGCACACGTATACAATAACCTTGTGTTATGTACCATTTTACTTTTCTTTTTTCCATTTTACTTTTAAACCCTGAAGTAGAACTGTATGACTATGACAAAGAATGAGAAGTTAATTCAAGTAAAAAAACAGAAACTATAAAAATTGAGAGTGATGAAAATGTGCCTGAGGCTTATATGTTTTCAGTACGAAATACGATATGTAAAACATCACATAAGTGCTAAATATTAACAAAGACAGCAGATTCTTATTTTCGTAAACAACACAGTATTACAAAGTGTCAATATCAGGAAGTTTTAATCTGTGGTAGTTTTCCGCTGAAAATAAAAAATCCACACTATTTTCAAAGTACTTATACAATCCCTATTTAGTGTAGAATTATCCTGAAAATAAAAGGTTCTTCTCTTACTGAGAATGCACATCTTAAAAACTGAGTAGGCTGGAGGTCTCATCTCCTGAAATGATAATTTGTGATATTTTTTTTTATTTATAAGGAAAAACAGCCTGACTCCATCAGGATTCTTGGGTCAAGTAGAAAATGACTGCACAATTCTTGAGGCTGACCGATTTTTTTTTTTTTAGCATCTTAAATACTTCCTATTATGTTACTGGGGTGAAATTTGAACATTTGCTCTGAATCATAAAGTGTAAAATATAAGCTTTGCACATCAAACAATATTCCAGTTCCAGACACTCAGAGCCACGACATATTACTTTTACTCACAAGCACATAATAACTCAAATAGTCAGCGAAGGGCCAGGCTCCTCTCCCACATGTGAAACACTGCAGCTTTAAAGTTCTCCTATTTTGTGGAAAGGGGAGACAACACCGGCTTCTAAATCTTAGAATGACTTAGATGGTTCCCTAGCTCTCAGCATTCATTCTTTCATGGCTCTCTCCAAGAGCCATTAAAGGACACTGAAACCAATAAGCCACATATTCAGCTTCTTGGAACCCTGATACATTCAGATGGCTGACCCAGGAACACCTAACAAAGGATTTTACTGCAACAAGTGTTGACTCTAAAAGCCAAAAAAAAAGAGGAGAACTCAGGACTGGCTGAAACTCTGCCACTGGCTTATCCGTTGTGCGTTGGCTCATTCCTGCGTCGGCCCCAGTGAGAACACACACCTGGGCTCCAGTTTCCAGGGTGACTTGACAAGCAGTGCCCAGGGGCTTCATCGTACAAGTGTCCTCGAGAGCAAACTCAGAGAGTCCCTTACCAGGCGCTCACGGGCTGCCCCTCGTGATGAACTTATCTTCGCCTCCTCTTCTCCTCCTGCAGGCAGGTGGGACCAGGGCTTTCTGCGTTCTCACGTGCCTGGCATGAGCAGCAGCCGCACTGATTGGAATCACAGCCCGACGCTGTCTTCACGCACCCCGGTGAAAGAGGGGAGACGGGCAGGGAAGGGAAGGGAGCCAGGAATTCTGGAAAAGCTCGTCCATGCCAGGCTCTGGTTGTTTCCACTCATCTAACACATATTTAATGCTCAGTGTAGGACAGGCTCTATGCCAAGGGGTTCCCAAAGTTGTCTGAACATCAGAATCATCTGGGGATCTGTTAGAAGTTGCCAAGCCTAGGCCACGCGGCAGGAACATTCTGGGGAGGCAGCACATGGGCATTTTCTGAAGCTCCCTATAGGTGACTCCAATGTGCGCACAAGTTTGGGAACAACCACGGCATGCTTTGTGCTGAGATTCATCTTAGTCATCACAACCACATTACTAGGACTGAAATCCCCCCCTCACAGAACATAAAGCAGGAAGTCAGAAAGTATGACCCGATATTAAATGGCCAGTAAATGGCAGGGACATAATTCAAGCACGTATCTGCTTGATTCTAAAGTCTTCTTCAGGGAAATCCTTTATGCTGTATTCAGACGTAAAAAAAAAAGAAAGCCACTAGTCAAATCAACCAGAGGTGTGGGCGACCCTACACATATGTCATGTTGCTCTTGGGCCTCTGTCTTAAATATACGTGAAGTGTTGGGAGGCGGTGTAATAATTTAATTTTTATCTTCACTACTCCTTGTTCCCTCCCTCTAATGCCTTAGCAGCTGACTGGGCTTCTATGGCCAACTCTGGAGCCAGGCTTGATCCCATGGGGATATGTCTTGAGTACTGACACTGGCATCTCAGCATCAAGTCACCCTGGACGCTAGTTTGTTCTGACTCTGTGCCTGCGTTCTAGCAACTGGACTCTTGCCTTATTCACTTTTCCTGAGTACCCACGGGTGCCAGTAATGGGGTACTTGCACCCAAATGTCAGTTTCCTGCCTAGTGTCCAAGTTGTTCCGGGATGGGGACCTGCCCCCCCGCCCCCCGCCGGGGACTGGAGATTTAAGGGCATTTCCTCTGGGTGTGATCCATTCTTAGATAAAATCTCATGGCAGAGGTAATGCACCAGGTTGTCTAGACTGAATGAGAAGTAGTGGGTCAGATCAAGCCTACAACCTCGGCTGCCTGTTGAGGGATCTGCTGCTTCTTGTTCTCAATGGGATATGGGCCCTGTGGGAAGACTAGCTAAGAGGGGAAAGGAGCACTGGCAGGGGGGCAGATCTGGCCCAGCTCACACTGTGAGTCAAGGCCGTGCAGGGATACAGACGGAAACTTCCAGTGGGCAACTCCGTCTTGGAGCCTGCACCAGGAACCTGAGAGGGTCCTGGGAGACTCACAGGGGATAACCTTTAATTAGGTTGCAGACTGCATTCATTTCCTGGAATAGAGGCTATGGGGTCAGATTTACACATACAGAATAAAAGACATTTAATAAAAGATGCCGTTCCCTTGCAAATTATCTGAGTATTTCCGGTCCTTCTAAAAAAAAACCCTTAATAAAACAATCTTCTATGGTGTGTTTTACCCTAACAATTTTACTTCTACAGTGTAGAATTACACTTCTAGAAACTCAGGACCTACAGAATTATGATATCCTGTGACTTGCACAAGGTCACACAGACTGGAAAGTAAAGGTGAGGTGAGGGCCGAAATGAAGGAAGTCGAAGGGGGAAAGGCTTAACCTGAGTGAAGGAGCAGCGACCCCCACACAGCTGCTTTTTAAAGATGCTACCTGATCCTGACGAAATGAGTCTGAAGTATCTTAGACCCCAAACTGGAAACAACTGAAAAACACATTTTATTAAAGCCATTGTAACAATGGTTTCCAACTTAAAAAAAAAAAAGCCATTTATGATTTTAAGTGGCCACATTTAGGGTGCAAGCGTTCGTTTGTGTTGTAAGAACACAGCACAAAACCTAACAATGCTGCTTCTGAAAGCTCTCTTAAGATTAATTTTGAGAGATGTTTGATTATTTACTTTTTTTTTTTGGAGTCGGGGTAGAGGCGGCACAAAGACTTTTTAAAACGTCTGCAAATCCCTTTCTCTAAATTAATTTCAACTGTCCTGGGAACAGCCGCTTCCTCTGCCTTTAAATATATGAACTATAATTATGAAATAATGAAACCACTGTATGTGGCATGTGGAAAGCTCGTAATGTTTTGGTTATATATACTATATATATAAAATTCTATAATTGTATTACATGGAATATATTTATGTATTAATATGCATCAGCATTTTTTCCATTAAATGTCACTTGAAATTTTAATAAAATATTCATTTTATTACTTTGGAATTTAGGTTTTATTCTGAAAGGGAAACTATTTCTAGTTCTTAAATGAAATCTCCACATTGTTTTGACACATGTAATTAACAACCACTTCTATCTCCCACAGCCCATACCACTGTCTTAGTTATCCAGTTAATTCAGCTACAATCTAGCTTTGGATCTACATAATCTGCAAAAGGGACTCCAATTCTCCATTTTGTTGGGTCTGTTGAAAATAAGACTAATAGACTACTTTTAGATGGAGGTTTTATGTCTTTGTGATAAAATTAAGCAAAAAAGTGAAACACAGCTCTTTAGGCAAAAAAAAAAAAAATCAGCTACAAAGAAAAGTTTTCCATCTAAGATTTTCTGTTTAAGAGTTACATTTTTGGGGAATTTTCAACTTTCACTTTTTAAAGTCTAAGATTTTTCAAATTCAGCAATAGGGGTAGCAGATGATTTGGTCTAAACAGAACCTCTTTAATAGATTGAAAGTCAATTAGAATAAGTAGGCTCGTTTGTCCATTCCACATTTGCCTAGAGCTACCTTGCAAGGAACTGGGTATATGATGAAGAAGTAGGCATATGTCTTGTTTGTTAAACTCATAATCTAGCGGGAGTGTCGAGTGCACAAAATAGGAGCTGCAGATTCAGTTTGATATGTGTCGTGTGTCACGTGAACAGGAACGCTGGGAGCACAAAGGAGGGTGTGGCCAGCTCTCCTCAGGACAGTGGGGTCAGGAGAGCCAGAGAACGACTTAGGCCGGGGCCACACCATCGAATGCTCTGTAGAGGACACAGGTCTTATGAAGAGAGACTGAGGGAGAAATGTATATACACGTAATATTAATCTCCACCTTTAAGAGCAGGCCTGGCAACCTACATCTTGGTGTGTGTTTTTCCCAATTTCTTAAAAGGCAGAGACCAAGAAAATCAAAATCACCCCTGTGACAGTCTCTTGGAACAGACGGATTCTGTCCCTCACAGCAGAGCTTTTGTTATGATGTTTCTTATATAAAACTAGCTTAGTGACAGTAATATTTTGAGCCACCATCTTTAAGTATTTGTGGAGATCACAGATAAAGCTACAAAATGAAACAGCCGACATGCAGTGGCACTGTTTATGGGTTTCCTGCCCACCCCCCATCCTTTCCTTATGGCCACCACCTCAATTCCCCTTCACGCACACACACAGATGGCTGTCTTCAGTTTCTTGGTCAGGTTCTCTCTTTTGCTGTCCATCTCAGAGACAGCCTGGTCCATTAATCGCCTGGCTTACACTTAATGCTTTCCAGGTACATTACATGTGCCCAATTATACACTTTAAAAGTGTTCAGGGACTTCCCTGGTGGAATAGTGGTTAAGAATCTGCCTGCCAATGCAGGGGACACGGGTTTGATCCCTGGTCAAGGAAGATCCCACATGCCGCGGAGCAACTAAGCCAGTGCACCGCAACTACTGAGCCTGCGCTCTAGAGCCCGTGAGCCATAACTACTGAGCCTGCGTGCCACAACTACTGAAGCCCACACGCCTAGAGTCCATGCTCCGCAACAAGAGAAGCCACTGCACCACAACGAAGAGTAGTCTCTGCTCGCCACAACTACGGAAAGCCTGCATGCAGCAAAAAAGACCCAACGCAGCCGAAGATAAATAAATAAACAAACAAATAAAGCATTTAAAAATCACAAAGCCATTTCAGTCACAAATACACTTAGACTTATTACTTTAACCTGCTAAAACTATAGGACTTCACAGTGTTTTACAACTGAGCCTTTTGCCAATGCTGTTTATTAGTTTTTCCAAAGATGAAGAATCTGAAATGATCTTAATGTAACATGGCATATAAACAGGATAATGATAAACCTCTCACATACCACAAAAGGAGGGAGGGATTAAAAGAAAGAACTACAGTTTCAGAACTAAAGACTAACTTTCTATATACATAAACTAGTTTTCATAGCAGTAAAAATACTTCACAAATTCATGGTTTAGGGTTTGTTTATATTTTAGCCATCAAAACTAGTTTCTATTTTCTGAAAGGTGTACTTAGATCAAGAACTTGGTGAAATTGATACATTTCCAAATTTGTCAATTTCTATAAGTATGTCCAAATTTCACATGCATATTTATACCACACTTTTATTGGCAGACAAGCATTTTCAAGAAAAAAGATTGCACATAAACAAACAGATAATCATCCTTTATACACGAGTATAAACCAAAGTGAATTTGTGACTTTAATCTCTGTTCTCTTATTTCTATCACTACCTATAATTTTTAGACTTCTGCCAATGAAAGCAAAGTTTCTGGGGGCCTTTCCAAGAAAACAGAATTGTTAAAAAATATTACAATGAAGAGCTATATAATATTTTAAGCATATGTTTATTAACAATTTTTAAAAAGTCAATTTAGGGAATATTTCCTATTTCATCTATGGTAACAGAATACTACTCGAATTTCAAGTTTCCATAAAAATACCAAGGGTACTTATATACTGTCAAAATAAAAAGATGGTCCCACAATTAAGAAGGAAATGTAAGGCCCATTTTGATCACTTTTCTTCAGAGGCAAGACACCAAACTCCCTTAGCCCAAGATAGAGGTACAACAGGAAATGTAATGAAAAACCCAAATCTCATGGTTTCGCCAATAACTTCTGATGGTTTCCTCACCCCCATTCTCCCCACCCTCCTGGGGTCTCTGTATGTTATTCCTTTGATAATCTGGAGAGATGTGAAATATGGCGGTAGATGAAAAAAGAACAAGAAACAAAGTCCCTTCAGAGAAGGAAAAACAACTTTAAATTGGAAAACAGCCTGAGAATACCTTACACAGTCTATATCAGCTTGTGGAAACCAGTAACTTAGTGTTTTTATGCTTACTGTTTCCTAATTTATAGATCTGGATGTGGCCCTTCAAAAACCACAGGTGGTGATTCCTGTTGTACATGCCCAAAGCAGAGATGTTTGATAAAAGCAGACCAAGTCCTCAGAGCAGATTCCAGAGAATATGTTGAACACAACCTAATTTGCTCAAGTGACCCAGCTATTTTGCATAAATTGTCTTCATAAGTAGCTTTAATGATTGGTTTGGCCTGTTTTTTGCTACTGCTCCGTGGACCAAATCTAGGATTCCCAGATTGTTTTTTCTTCTTGTCTGCCAGCATTGGCAGCTTGAAAATATAATTTCTCATAAAAAAAGGAAAGATAAAATTAAATTTTCCATGGGAAAAATTTCCAGAGTTAAAGATAGCAGAATATACCCAACAAAGAGACAAACTATAGATAGCCAACAGTTGTAAGACCAAGAGTGATGTGTGGCTTGAATTATCTGGACTCTGACTTCATTCGGCCAGAAAAGCCTAGATCTGAACAATCATTGAATTAAAGTTTCTGTTTTGCTTTTGGATTTTAGGATCATAGAGAAATAACTGTATTTCTTAAATTATCCATCCTTGGTAAACGGCAGCGGTGGGGAGTGAGGCAAAGTGAGAGCTGTTGTAAAGATGACTTACGTTTGGTTCTGTATTATTTACTTAGGAAAAAATAAAAAAATAGAAGCATCAGCATCTCCTGAGGTTTATAGCTGAGGTGCACTAAAGACAAAGTAACTTTTGCCTCAATTTCAGTTCCAAATTTTGCAGGAAAGGTCTGGGAAAGTGTCTGTGATTAGCTCAGCTTCTATCAAGGGTGCAACCTGGACCAATAAATCTGGACTTAGCTCTATGTTATATTCTATGAAGGGTTTCTTTTACCTTTAGAAGACAATCTGCACCTTCCCTCCATCCCTTCTTAAGAAAACCTTTTTACTTAATCTAATATTAGCTTGTATTTCCTGAGTTTATACCAACTGGGAATTAGGGGCATGCAGACGGCAAGGGACAAGTGCAGGGAAGGCATTGCCGTTGCCTATAAGAAAATGCATTGTACATTTCCATTACCATCATTTGATATAAGAAATAAAGGAACAGTATTTATGTGGCTCTTAAACAATGAACACAGTCTGTAGTTAGTGGAATAAGCCTCTGGAAATTTCACTGTGAAGAAATGCAATTACCAATTACTGTGTTCAATTTAGCAAAAGTGTTTGGACATTGTCTGTATTTAAGGCCCTGTACCAGTCACTGCTGCAGACCCCATGCAGAATGAGAAAGAACCCTGCTTTCAATGAGCTCACAGCCTCAGAGGAGAGAAAAGACACTTCCATTCTCCCTGACAGCAGGCAACTGGCTCTTAGCCTTCATGTTTCTGCTCAGGTTGTGCCTTTGTTTGGAAGGCTCTTCCCCAATTTACTATCTGGAAAACTCTTACATACCCTTCAAGGCTCAACTCAAAGTTCTCTTCTTTTTGTAGGTTTCCTGGAACTCTCCTAAGGGGAAATTTTCTGTTTCTCTATTGCAAGGGCTCATTAGGAACACCCTTATCATGATACTTCACATTATATCGTAATTATTTGTCTGTGAATTTGGGTTTGGTCATGTCTTGAGCCCGAGCTCTGAAGAGCCACTCATTATTCATCTTAATGTCACCAGTAATGCACCCAGTGCCTGAAACGTGGTAGGTGCTTCATAAATATTTACCAAAATGAATAAGTAACTGCTTTATAAGGTAGAAAGTGCTAAGCATCATAAAAGAAGTACAGATTTTAAGAAGTACTACAGAGGTTCTGTGGAGGAAAAGGATAACTTCCAGCTTGAAAGGGCATGGTAATAAGCAAGGGTGGTCAGAGAGGCTTCTGGGAGACAAGACCATTCGAAATAGACCTTGAAGGATGGATGAGTCAGATTTGACACAGGGAAGCAAGAGGAAGGGGATTCCAGGAGGAGGGTACATGAACATTGTCATTACAACAAATAAATGCAACTGAATTGTTAGCAATCACACAAGAACTTACGGATCCACATAAGTACTGTCTTTCAAAGCATTAGCTTCTGATGCGACACACTTGTTTAATAAAAAACTACCAGTATTCAAAACTTTCTTTTAGGACTGCCTTCAGACCTGTTTACAAAAACACACATACCAAGTAATCACTCATGCCTTTGTATGCTGCTCTTTTTGACTGAAAAGAGTTATTACTTGAATTAATCCTTCTCCAAAGAGGGTCTCAATGGCTTTTGGCCATTTGAAAAGATAAAATTCACTTGTGAGGAGGGAAGACTTGCTATCACTTAGTATCCTAAAAAGGACGGGCCCCAAATTTCAATTGCCATCGCCCTGCTCACTGGAGGTGGGGAGGGACAGGGAGGCGGATAAAGCCACACAGCCCTGGCAGCAGTTACCGGGAGGACCAGCCGCAGGCAGTGGAGGCTTTGAGGCATTCCCCAGGGAGTTAAGAGGTTGGACCCAGAGGCATGGCACCTCAGGGATGAATGAAAACTAAACGTGGAGGGGTGGCGGTGGGGCATTTTGGCTCGCTCTGGGCTGGGACTGACCACCGAGTTCAAAGTCTCCTCCTATCCAGGCGCCCCCAGCTCTGCTCTGGGGAGCACTTCTGCCTGCACCTTTAAACCACAGCCTCCTGACTTTCCTAAGAGGGGTTGGAGGAGACAGTAGTCAACAGGACACCCCCAATTACACCACTGCCTTCAACACTATGCCTTAAAGAATTCTAAATGAACACACCTTAATTAAAATACTCCCAGGGTGATGGTTTAAATAAATTAGGAACATTTATTAACTTGCTGGCCCCCAGGTTTAGAGAGTTTGAGTTCTTGGTTATAAAAAAGTCCTAGTAAATAAAATAACCTTCATCATTAAATTAGGCAGTTTTAAAAGTCACTACTGTGTGATTTACGGAGAGAATAAATACTCTAAAAACATCTATGTATTGTTATCAACTAGCAATAAAACTCAAAGGTATTTATGAGATAATAAAAATAGTCCTAAATATAAAAAGCTTGCTTACAGCTTCATAGTACAGCTAACTCTAAACTACTGTGTATGAAATTGTAGATATTTATTTCTGACCTACACTTTACTGAAGATATAGCAAAGGTAAAAATAAAACCCACCAATAATCCCCAGACTTCAAAAGGCAGAAATTGAAGCTATAAGCAATAATCCATCAAGTCAGACACCTGGTCCATAAGTAATGAAGAGATCATTACACAAAATCTTTTTGCACCATGATTCTGTAAAACTGCATCTACCTCCAGCCCCTTCAGAAATTGCATTCTAAAAGTCAATAATAAGATAGATGTTGGCAGCCTTTTTCTAACCTTACCCTCCCCAGATTGTCACAGTTGATCAGCCAACCCATTGTTCTTAGAGCTTTGAGACCCTCAGCTCTTAGTTCTCCTCCTCTTTCTTGTTTTTGTCTCTTTGATTGATTTATTCCATTCTTTTTTTTTTTTTTTTTTTTTTTTGTGGTACGCGGGCCTCTCACTGCTGTGGCCTCTCCTGTTGCAGAGCTCAGGCTCCGGACGCACAGGCTCAGCGGCCATGGCTCACAGGCCCAGCCACTCCGCGGCATGTGGGATCTTCCCAGACCGGGGCACGAACCCGTGTCCCCTGCATCGGCAGGCGGACTCTCAGCCACTGCGCCACCAGGGAAGCCCGATTTATTCCATTCTTAAGTAACAGTGTCCCCCCAGGTTTTATCCTTCATCATATTCTCTTTTTCTATCTTCTCTTCTGTTTAACTATCATCTCTAGGTTTCCCCCTTCAGTGAACTTCAGACCTGCATTTCACCTGCCTGCTCCACCTCCCCATCTAGATGGACATCTCACATGTGCCTCACATGCAACATGGTGAAAACTCAGGTGAATATATATATATATATTTTTTAAAGAACTTCGGACTTTGTAACTTCGAACTTTGTTTCTTTGTTTTTTGAACTTCTTTGTTTTTTGAACTTTTTTACTTTCTAAAAGTACAATTTGAACACAAATGAATACTTTTTTTTTTTTTCCGGTGTGTGGGCCTCTCACTGCTGTGGCCTTTCCCATTGCGGAGCGTAGGCTCGGATGCGCAGGCTCAGCGGCCATGGCTCACGGGCCCAGCCACTCCACGGCATGTGGGATCTTCCCGGACCGGGGCACGAACCCGCGTCCCCTGCATTGGTAGGCAGACTCTCAACCAGTGCGCCACCAGGGAAGCCCTCAGGTGAATATTTTCTTGCTTCTCTACCAGCTCCTCCTGTCGATATCCCTATTTTTATTGATGTTACTATTATTCTCCCGGACTTCCAGATTGGAAACTTTGAGTTTAGATTTGATCTCTCTCTCTCTCTTTTTGTCCTCCAACTCAGTGTCCATTTCATCTCTTGCATTCCATTGCCTTTGTTACACTCAAGGTCACATACTCATTATCCCATCCTTGGCATCCACTAAAGTCTCCTAACATGTATTAGGGCCTCTAGTCTCTCCCCTTTTCCATTTATCCTGGACACTTACTAGATCATTATTTACAGTGAGTAACTTTCTGCTTAAAAACCTATGGTGTACCCCTATGTTCAATGCACCATTATTTACAATAGCCAAGATATGGAAGCAACCTAAGTGTTCATCAACAGGTGAATGGGTAAAGAAGATGTGGTAAGAAGAAGATATCAAGTATACACAATGGAATATTACTCAGACATAAAGAATGAAATCTTGGGACTTCCCTGGTGGTCCAGTGGGTAAGACTCCACACTCCCAAGGCAGGGGCCCAGGTTCAATCCCTGGTCGGGGAACTAGATCCCACATGTATGCCACAAGTAAGACCCGGCACAGCCAAAATAAATAATAAATAAATAAATATTTAAAAAATGAAATCTTGCCATTTGTGACAACATGGATGGATCTAGAGGGTATTATGCTAGGTGAAATAAGTTAGAGTAAGAAAAATACCATATGATCTCACTTATATGTGGAATCTAAAAAAACAACCAAACAATCATACAAAACAAAATGAAACAGACTTATAGATACAGAGAAAAAAACGGGTAGTTGCCAGAGGGGAGGGGGATAGTGGTAGGCAAAATCAGTGAAGAGGGTTAAGAGGTACAAACTTACAGTTATAAAATAAATAAGCCACAGGGATGTAATATGCAGCACAAGGAATATGGTTAATAATATTGTAATAACTTTAGGAAATGATAGTTACTAGACTTATCGTGGTGAACATTTTGTAATGTATGCAAAGGTCAAATCACTATGTAATACACCTGAAACTACCATAATATTGTACATCAACTTTATTTCAATTAAAAAAAAAGGCTGTGGGGAAGGAAAAAACCCTGCACACCACATATGGACCCATCTTCTTAGGATAACACGTAAGGATTCCACCATATGGCCCCAATTTGCCTTTCTGGCCTCATCTCTTGCCATGTTCAGCTCTGCAAAACTAACAGCTTTTCTGTCTAAGTACTTAGTTCATGTCCTTTGTGCCCAATTGTCTGCTGAATTCTCTGCTAAGAACTGCCCTTTCCTTTACTGTCTGCCTAGGGAACTCCTACTGTCCTTCAAGACCCAAATCAGTACACCTGAAACTAATATAATATTATAAATCGACCACACTTCAATAAAAACAAAACAAAACCAAAAACCATAACAAAACAAAACAAGACTCATACCAAATGTAGCCCTTTGCTGCCCTTCCTGCCCACCCAGAAGTCTAATTAGCAAGGTTTATTTTCCAACATGGCCTTGTATTGTTATTTATTTTTTTGCATTGTAATTAAAACCTGATGCTTGATGGCAGAAACTGTAGCATTAATACAATGTCTGGTGTGTGCTTTGTACAAGGTGGGTATCCAATAAATGGTTATTAAGTAAATGAATTACTAAACAAATGAATGAGTAAAAACTAATGGTCTTCCTTGAGTCTCCCACAAATCGGACTCCTTTGGTCCAGCATGACTATACTAGAGTAGTGCTTTTCAAATTTTAATATGCATATAAATCACCTGGGGAAATCTTGTTAAAATGCAGGTTCTGATTCGGGAGGTCTGGGGTGATGTTTGAGATTCTGCATTTCTAACAAGTCTCCAGATTGCTGCTGGCCCAGGAACCACACTGTACTACGGGATTGGGTATTCCTTCCACGTCTTCCTGGTCTATGTAAGCATCGTGCTTCTGCTTACCTCTAGCATGCTATTCACCCTATTCTATCACGTTGTATCATTTTTATGTTCTTCGGCTAGAATGTAAGTTTCTGTGGACAGGAACTGTGTCTACTGTGTCACGTACCCATCTTTGTGTTCTCAGCACCTTGCTGAGAAGCTGGTGCACAGAAGGTGGGCGCCTAAGCAACGTTTGTTTAATTTCTGTAGTTTCTTTCAGGCTGAACTCAGAGCTGTTTCCAACCTAACTTCATTATCTGTGTGTTTAGAGCTCCTTTGTTAGTCAAAGACACCCCTAACTCCCTCTGAGCAGTCTGGATCTCTTCCAGAGGAGAACAGAAGGAACTGTCTACCCAAAGTCCCCAAAGGGAGCTAAAAACCCAGGAGTGATGACTAGACTGACCACTGATATGGTCAGGTAGACTGGAGAGACCACTCTCCGTAGACCTATAGAGGTATTCAGTGAGCTAGTGGTCTAGACAAACAACACACTGGCTGAGGTTTCACCTTGATTACTAAACCTAAGGCACAGGTTTGGTACAAGTTCTAAATGAAAACTTTGATATAAAAGATTGAGGACAGTTTTTGCTTGTAAAAATCAAGAGGAAACCAGAGAGGCCAGAAGACTTGAAAACTTACGAGACATACATATTTAATCATGTGCTACAGAGTCTACATTATTTATGAGTCAGGATACCCTCTGGCTGTGTTTTAATTTGATCACCAGCAAACTGTTAAACTTTTGCTTTGTTAATGGACATTTGGCCTTTACATTGAAAAAAAAGGCTGAAAAGAAATATCTACCTGGGGGAAAAGGAGTGATCATAGAGTGTCCTGCTTTGAGAAAAATCAAACCCCGCCTTGTCTATAATTGTGACCACTCCCAGTGATTTCATTTACTGGAGGTTCAGGGGAGGTTAGGGTGGATGACAACTGGTGTATAGATTTAAAAAATCTACATTATCAGCAGAAAGAATTATATCACTACAACATAAGACTTTATACACGTCCATCTATGTGTAGTTTTATTCTATTCTACAAATAATTATACCCTGGCTATTCTCAAAACTAATTTGGAAAGACACATAAAAGGACAAAAATATGTCAACAAATTTCACACCAGAAAGTTAAGAAAACAACCACACTGTATCCTATTCATAGAACTATCTTCATGACCTTTTCCTGGCCAGATCTACAGAGAACAGAATAAAAGTTGGAATGCTGATCTGGACAATTCATAAAGAGAATCAGTTATTGCGGTCATTATAAGCGTAAAGATCAGGCCTCTGTCTTTCAGCTTAAGTTATCTGATTTGCAGGAACTGCCAGCGAATATTACAAATCTGACCAACTGCAAGGGATGAAAAATAATAGTGTCTCTATTGGGTTCCTGCCAAGAGATCAATTTATTCAACAAAGTGCATTTGAAACCCAGGGCTGAGGAAACTGTAAATTAATATGGAAAAGGGTTCCCAATAATTAAACTAACTGAAAACTGCAAGTCATTTCTGGTACAGTCTTTCCAGTCCATGGTCATGTGAAAAAAAAGCTGACCGAATGAGAAGATTCCATTTACCACAGTAAATGTAACAAGAAATTCCAGATAGATTACTCCACAGCTGCTTCCTCCCCCAAAACACACCCACCCCGACACGAGCACATTTGTGCACACACATGGACCCTCTCTCCAATCACTGTCCTGAAAAATTGCTGGCCTCAAAGATTTACATTTTGTGGAACAACTGAAGGGCACAACAGTTGCCTGGCACAGCTGCAGTCTGAACACAAAGGCTAGGAGGTGGGAACAGCAAGTTCAGTTCCAACTGTTAACTCAAGGGAAAGAGCATTTCTTAGAGCAATGCAAGCTTGGAAACTCAGTCTAGAGCAGCGTGCTGTTGGTCACCAACACCCCATAGAGCTCAAATCTCAAAATCCAATTTGAAAATAGAAGAAAACAATGGTTACTCAAAATACTTGAGCTGTTGAGTCGCCATAAGCTTCTTGACTTTGTCCATTGAGATGGAATGCATTTCTTAAAACTTCTGAGTACTGTAGTGGCAACGAGTGCCAACACCCCACCCTTCTGCATACTTTTTGCAGACTTGTGATAAGTGGGCAAATAAATGAAATGATTTTTATTTATTTTTTCCTCCCAAAAGCTATTTGATCAGATAATTCTAATAGCCTTTTCCCTCTTCTTTGCAATAACACTGTGATACTGGCTGTAATTGTTTATGAGTTATTTTGCTGGTATGTCAACAGGCCATAGTAAATGAGAAGAAATCAGTTTGATTTATTCTAGGGATTATGTTTTGGAATCTTTCATATAGTTTTTACTAATTTAGATTTAAAATGAAAAACTATAATTTTTATAATATACTTTGTAATAGTTTTTTCTAACCCCAAACTTTAGAAGAAGAAGATAAAAATATTAGGAAATATATTTCTATGCATATATCTTAAAGTTTGTCAAAAGATTTTGTATATATGATGTTATCACTGAACCAACATTTTCTTACATAATCATTCCTCACTTTTAATATCTGGCCAAAACTTTATCATACTACTTTTCCAGGAAAGAAGTGAAGTAGGTGCTCTGCTTTATAATGATTACCATTTTAAATAGAATTTGCCCACATCATAACATGTGCTCAATAAATAACAGCTGTCATTATTATCATGGCAATCCATATACCTCCTAATGTATGCTGTAAGGATTATATTTTATATAAATAAATAAATATTTATATTTATATAACATTTATGTTTTACAACATGTTTTTAAAAATGTGGGATGTGACCCATTAGCGCATCACGGAATCAATTTAGTGGGTCTCAGCCAGGATCTTATTTAAAAATGAAGTAAAACACAAAAGAAAATATCTGAATGCATTCCACGTGGTGGAAGAAAGTACTGTTTTGTGAAACTTGTTTTAGTATTGTGAGAAGGGTGTGTGTATGTGTGTGTGTGTGTGTGTGTAAAATATATTTCTTACTATGGGTTGCCTTTACAAGTTTCAAACTCATTGTTACAAAGCATATATTTCTAACGAACATGATGAAAAGATAGGTGTTCACTCTAGAACAAAGGAAAACAACTACATTTATTTATCTGTGATAATCGATCCTTCTTTTTTATATTCAAAACATAATTACTCAGCTTTGTACATTGCATTAAAGGTATTCAAACCATTTAAAAAGTAATTTTCTATTCATTTTCCATGGGCACTATTGGAGACTTAATAGGCCAATGTCTGTTGACATGATTATTTTCCACAAATGGATGTCATTCCTTTTCCATTTATCTATCATGAAATAATAAGACATCCAAGGACTCTTGATGTTTAGTTTTCTGTTTTGTCATGATGTCCTATCTCCATGGCAAACGTGTGACAATTCCCCTTTATGACAAATTGATCTATAACAAAACAGCATCTCATTTGAAATGTATGAAAAATAATTCCAATTAGTCTACACAAAGACCCACCTACCTCCACACATACCCTTCTATATTAAAACCCTTCAAATGTTTATGAACTCTCTTTACAGAATCATAATGTTGTGGGCAGAAGAAAAATAATCAACTTACTGTATCTTGCATTTCTTATGGAGAAAACAGGCAAAGTAGAAAATAAAAAGAAGCATCAGTCTTTAGTGGTCAGTGTTAACATTTGTACCACAAGTGTTGGGGAACAAGTGTAGAAGTCCTACACTGCTTTGAAAAACCACAAACTCTGCCTTGGTATAAAGCCCATGCTACTGAAAGCAACGTTCTGCGTGAAGGTTAGCTGCTGGTTATGACTGTGGGGAGAGTGAGGGTTCTACCTTTAAACTGAGTTCACAAATATGCCACTTCATCTTCTCAACATTTACTCTGGTTAGACCATCCACTGTGACAACTGAAAGGTAACATTCATTTCTAATGGACTGAAGTTTCCACAGGAAGCCTTTTTATAGCAAGTGCAGAGATTTTAAAGAGCAGGGACGATCCTAAGAGTACCCTAATTCACGATTTAGTTCAAACTGTTTACTGAGTACTTACTCCATGCCAGGCACTATGCGAGGGGCTGGAGACAGAGATGAGTTTCCAATCCAGTGGGAGAGCTCCATAAACACACAAAAAATTACAATTCTATATGTAAAGGGATATGACTGAGGTATACTGAAGATATGAAGGAGGCATAGAGGAGAGCCATCAAACCAGATGGGGCACCAAGGGAGATCAATGGAAGTTTCTTTTTTTTGGGGGGGGCAAGCTGTGTAGCTTGCAGGATCTTAGTTCCCTGACCAGGGATTGAACCCAAACGGCAGTGAAAGCACCAAGTCCTAACCAGTGGACCATCAGGGAACTGCACTCAATGGAAGTTTCTTTTTTTTGGGGGGGGGCAAGCTGTGTAGCTTGCAGGATCTTAGTTCCCTGACCAGGGATTGAACCCAAACGGCAGTGAAAGCACCAAGTCCTAACCAGTGGACCATCAGGGAACTGCACTCAATGGAAGTTTCTTAAAGAGATGATGTTGAAACTGAGTCTTGGGGAAGAGGGTTCCCCAGGGAACTCAGGTCATACAGCATGATATATGTTCAGGACATCACAATAAAGGTTAAACAACATGAGACTTGCAAATTTTGAAACAATGACATTTTGATTTGGTTCATTCTAAGCACTGCATGTGTTCAGAATTCCACAAGTTGTTTGGTAGTGCTGGGCCAGTGAGACGGGGAAGACAGGAGAGACAAGGTGAAGAGGAAGGCAAAAGTCAGATTAGAATCTCATGTGGGAATTCAAGTCGGAACAGACACAGCTGGGATTTTATCCTAGGACTAGGATACCATTCAAAGCACTAGGATTACCGAAGTATTGAAACATATTACTTAGTAAATTTTAAAATGCCAAAAGGGAAATTTAAAACATTTAAAAAACATTCTATTCATAATTCTATCTTCTTAAAATTATAACTATTTTCAAATCTTCTTGTTTCCTTCGATTTTACTCACACAGTTTCTTAATACATATGCCGTCTTAGTGCTCATAACTTTTGCATTCTACTTTATCACTTAACATTGACTGGTAAATCATTTCCCATGTAACCACCATATGTGGTATCGTAATGACCCCAGAGTATTTCACTGGGTTCTTCTGACAACTCAACCATTTTCTTTTTCTGTGTCATATAGGTAGTTTCCAGACTTTCCTATGACAATGGCATTTTGATAAGCAGCTTCTGCATGTATATTTTATCTTATGCTTTCCTTGAGGTAAATTCTAAAATTGCCAGGCTACCAAGAATGAATAGTTTTATGACCTTTTGTTACTCAGGTGGAAGAGGGCTGGGTACTTACTGTTTTGCTCCAAGTAAGGCCTGCAGTGTGGTGTTCCTTGATGTATGCTTGAAGCTCACTCCATATGTTCAAATACGACTTTACCCAATCCACATGGCGTAAATCACTTTGTCATAAAAGAGAGTGGAAGAGAGTGGATTTAGGATCTATTTAAAGACATTGGGGAGCACATGGCAATCCAGTAACTAAGGCTCCAGATGACCCTGGAACAACTGTCTTTCTAGACCAGTCAGTGTGGACTGATTCTGAAAAGAACCTTGAAAGGATGGTGGTCCTGGTCTCCCCTGAGAGGAGCTGAGTGCCCTGAGCTCCAGTGCGGAGTGGAGAGGCCCACGGAGAGAGCATCCACCAAACTTAGTCAGTTCATCCTCATGTCATCTCTCACGGGGAGATGAACATGGAGGGGAGACCATTTCTCTCCGTACTGCTTCTGATGCAAAATGAAAAACAATGCACTTTCAGGCAGGAGAATGGTACAGAAAAGAAAAAACGTCCTTTGGTTTGTTTTCTAATAATTTGTGGAATTATTCGGTTGAAAGTATAACCAAATTGGAGAATTCTGGGCTGATATGGAAAGTTGCTATAGTAAGAAAAATGACTTCCTACAAATGGGTAACACTCAATACTTCTAAAGGGACAGTCACTTAAATTACTTCAATTTGATACTCATAATGACAAATGCAAGTGAGGCAGGGCATGACTGGTATTTTTATTCCAATTTTACTGAACCAAGAAGTGGTAAAATGTTAATCCAACTTTTAAAGCTGGATTAATATACAGGATTGGGAGAACTGTTAGAAATATTAAATTTATAGGTAGGCAAAAATAGTTGCATTTCCTTTGGATTATTTCCACTCACACATTTTTTCCTACTTTGAATAAAGTAGTGGTAAATGAGAAAATGATGAAGTCTCAGTTAACAAAAATTTAATCACAAACCTGGGCCATTAATCTGAAGACAATCACGGAAGGAAATCTCTATTATTCAAGCTCTTGTCAGTAATGACTTGTCTCTGGACATATTTTGTTTTCCTTGAAAAGCTCTGAGTACCACGAGCATGTTTAGAATCCCATTGTATTAAGTCATGCCATTTAAGAAAAGGGAAATGGGGAACTGAGGTCGTAATTATCTGCCCCTCAAAGAGGAAAAACATGAGTGTGATTTTGCTCTACATCTTTAGATTTACTGACTATAATGATCAAATCTATGAAATATTTCATTGTCACTTTCTCACTTTTACAATCAAAACCCAAACCCATATATTTATATATATGGTCATTTAATACATACATGTGCATATGTACAGGTGTATGTACATACAACACACGTCTGTAGGCATTCTAGAAAAAGCAGGCTGCACGTCGAGTACACTTCTATTAAAAAGTTTAACAAAGGATAAAGTCCAAACCTGCATAGGCAAATTCATTTTTCTTTTAACTATTACAGTATGATTTTAACTTGAAGAAAGTTCTAGCAAAACTTGTAATAAGGCATAACAATATGGTACCTTTTAACCTGAAGTCAGTTTCTAAGAGACAAAAAATTGAGAAGGACTCAACTATACCTCCAGAGCTGCAAACCCAGCCTCAGTTCCACTTCCCCTGTAAGAAGCTATGGGAAGGACATGTGACTCTTAATGATTACGACTCAGAGAGGTCTTACCTCTAGAAAGTCAAAATAATTAACCTGCTCTATTCATTTATTGAAAAAGAGCCAAGCAACCAGCCAAGCCAGTCGAAAAGGTTGCACAGATGCAGAGTCCACTGGCCACAGCCCTTCTGTGTAAACCACAAGGAAGCCTGCCTTTCACCTCCTCCATCCATGGCCCTGTCTGTCAGGTAGGCAGCAATGAGCCTGCCTCACTGGCAATGCCTCATCAATGAGTCTGCAACACCCCACAGCCCTCACTGAGCTCACACAGAAGGAAGACACAGCTGGCTTCGGTGTACCTATAAATGGGTGTTGAGTGACTGGTTGTGGAGTATTGGGTTTGCTTTGGGTTATCGATCCTGGAAGCTCACCGGTGACTTGGGACTGGTCTGGCTACTTGTGGAAGTGAGGTGAATAAATCCACACCCGTGGCTGCATTTCCCCAGCATATTACACACTCTTCAGGTGGTCCATTAAGTTTAAGTGAACTGTCCTTGATGCTGTCAGAAGTACATTTTCTACTTAATAGCTGACATTGAGGAGCAAATACTATACTCTCTTTGTATATGTACAAAAAAGGGGAACCCCTAACCCTCTTGGCTATACTACCACCTGGGGAGAATCACTCACACCCATGGGCCCAAGATACACTCAAGTAGGGACTGGGAGGAGAACAGGAGCTGATGAACTGAGATAAAAACAAAAATGGCCTCCAAGGGTGATACGCAAAACGGCAGAGACTTAGGTGTCTTAATAGGCACCTCTGTATATTCCGAGAAAAGACTAGGTAAAGAGGGCTTTTATGATGTCGAAGTCGTCATGGGCTGTTCATGCTGACATATTTTTGCAACTTAAGCTTGTTCTTTCCTGAACTGCTATTTTTATGTGAGCAGAGCAGATTGTCTTGCATTTCATTATTTTAAAAAAAATTTTAAATAGATCTTTATTGGAGTATAATTGCTTCACAATTCTGTGTTAGTTTCTGTTGTACAACAAAGTGAATCAGCCATGTGCATACATATATCCCCATATCCCCTCCCTCTTGCGTCTCCCTCCCACCCTCCCTAACCCAACCCTCTAGGTCATGGCAAAGCACCGAGCTGATCTCCCTGTGCTATGCTTCTGCTTCCCACTAGCTATTTTACATTTGGTAGTGTATATATGTCCATGCTACTCTCACTTCGCCCCAGCTTCCCCCTCCCCCACCGTGTCCTCAAGTCCATTCTCTATGACTATGTTTTTATTCCTGCCCTGCCACTAGGTTCATCAGTACCATTTTTTTTTTGATTCCACATATACATGCCAGCATACAGTGTTTTGTTTTTCTCTTTCTGACTTACTTCACTCTGTATGACAGACTCTGGGTCCATCCATCTCACTATTGGTAGTTCTAGTTTTAGTTTTTTAAGGAACCTCTATACTGTTCTCCATAGTGGTTGTATCAATTTACATTCCCACCAACAGTACAGGAGGGTTCTCCTTTCACCACACCCTTTCTAGCATTTATCCCTTCTAGATTTTTTGATAATGGCCATTCTGACTGGTGTGAAGTGATACCTCATTGTAGGCTTGATTTGAATTTCTCTAATAATTAGTGATGTTGAGCATCTTTTCATGTGCCTCTTGGCCATCTGTATGTCTTCTTTGGTGAAATGTCTATTTAGGTGTTCTGCCCATTTTTAAATTGAATTGTTTGTTTTTTTTGACTACAGTGACAGTTTTACTTCTTCTTTTCCAATTTGTATTTCTTTTATTTCTTTTTTTTCCCTGACTGCCATGGCTAAGACTTTCAAAACTATGCTGAATAAGAGTGGCAAGAGTGGACATCCTTGTCTTGTTCCTGATCTTAGTGGAAATGCTTTCAGTTTTTCACCATTGAGTATGATGTTTGCTGTGGGTTTGTCATATATGGCCTTTATTATGTTGAGGTAGGTTCCCTCTATGCCCATTTTGCCTCTTCTCATTCATACTGCACAGTTCTATAGTCTCCAACACAAAGTGGCAACATTTGGAGTTATATCATTGGGCACAATTGCCTCAAACACAGTTCTCTGGGTGCAGGGAGTCTGTTACTGAATATCAGTAATTTAACCAAAGTTTCCTTAGGGTGGGAGAGACCTCAGGAGGAAAAGAGGTGGGCGGAAGTCTGTCTCGAGAGCTGCGCTTCCTAAAAGCTCTAAGACCTGTTTTGCTAACATAGAATGACTAAACTCTATGAGGGGATGGGAACACTGTGGCTGGATTTTGTCTTATTTTGTTTAGTATAATTGCTCTATTGGGATATAATTCACATCCCAGGCAATTCATCCATTTAAGGTGTACAATTCAATAGTTTAGTTCAAATTGTGCAGTCATTAACACAGTGGTTTTAGAACATTTTCATCACCCCCAAAAGAAATCCTACACCCATTAGCAGTTACTCCACATTTCCACCCAACTTCCCCAGCCCTAGACAGCTGCTAACCTACTTTCTGCCTCTATGGATTCGCCTCTTCTGGAATTTCATATAAATGGAATCACACAATATGTGTTTGTTTGTGTCTGACTTCTTTCACTCAGCATAATGTTTTCAAGGCTCATCCATACTGCTACTTGTATATTTCATTTCTTTAAATGGCTGAATAATATACCGTTGTATGGATATACAGTTTATTTGTCTATTCATCAGTTGATGGACAAATACACTTCATTTGTCTATTCATCAGTAGCACATTTTGGTTACTATAAATAATGCTGCTATGAACATTCATGTACAAGCATTTGTGTGGACATGTTTTCATTTCTTTTGGAAATACACCTAGGAGTGGGACTGCTGAGAGTGACTGTTATTTTCTAGTAAAAAAAAAGAAAGTATTGGTACATATTTCTTAAAATGATTGGTGGATGTATGGGTAGTTTTTGTATTATAATTTTTATATCTTACATATATTTATAAATATTCTTCTGTATCTACTCAATGTTTATTAAAACCAAAAATAACCTATAAAAGAAATAGTTATACAAGTTTTGAATATGTAACATTGGTCAATGACCTGGGACTACAGGAGGTATTTATTTACACATTCTGTGCAATTTTTCTATATTCCATACAAAATTTGTCTTATAATGTTGTTTTCTTCTTTTCCTACTTAAAACCTGTTCTTCTGGCTCATATTTTTAGATCTATGTTAGTAATAGAAAGAAGTGAATTGAAGCAATTACCCAGACTATTCAGGTCCTCAAGTTTCCTTTCATCTGGACAGTATGGGTCTGTGAGTGAAATGCAGGAACCCCTGCATTTGCTGACTGATGATCATTTCTACTCCCGTCACCTACGGGCTCAGAGGGGGATTCACTCTGAGCTCAGTGCCCAGGGGGCGGAACTTTGTTGCTCTTATTTTCACTTCATTCCTTTCCTGCATGATGACGCATCAGCCACATCACATCTTGCCAGCTGTTGACAAGGCAGGCCATGACATCATCAGAGGTGAGGGATTTCATGACACCCCTTCAGCTGTTCAGAGATATCTTCCTGTCTATTCAGCTCTGGCCTCTCCCCATTTAGTCCCATTTCCAATTCTAGCCCCAGTTTGCAGCTCTCTAGGATCTATTATTTGTGCTGGAGAATGCAATGTCCTTTTAAGCTGGCTCTCCAGGCAAAACCTGTTGGTTCAGTCTCATCTGTACTTTCAATAGTACTTTGAATGGTGGCTGTTCTTACAGACGTCTCTCTTGTCCACCCAACTGTATTTCACCTTAACGCAATCTCTGGTTTCCTTCTCATTGGCCTGGTTTATTGTCTCATCTCTGTTCCTCATTTATACTTCATTTCCTAAGCCCCGTTTATTTTCTCTCCTCACACACCAATTCTATTTTTTTTAAATTTTATTTATTTTTGGCTGCGTTGGGTCTTCGTTGCTGCACGTGGGCTTTCTCTAGTTGCGGAGAGCAGGGGCTACTCTTCTTTGCTGTGCATGGGCTTCTCATTACAGTGGCTTCTCTTGTTGCACAGCACGGGCTCTAGGGCACGTGGGCTTCAGTAGTTGTGATGTTTGGGCTTAGTTGATCTGTGGCATGTGGGATCTTCCCAGACCAGGGATCGAACCCATGTCCCCTGCACTGGCAGGTGGACTCCTAACCACTGTGCCACCAGGGAACTCTCACCAATTCTAATTTGATCAATGTAAAAGGTTTGTCCATTTAGGGCTGGTCCATCACAAACCATCACAGATCTCTCTCATTATCGTGGGGATACATAACAGAGTGACATGCATTCACATGGGGAGAGTTTATTCATTACTAGAGAACTGAGGCAGACTTTCTAAAACACACATATTATCTGGATCATTGATTTCACTTTCCACTTTGCTTTACCTGCAAAGATGGGATTTTTCCTTAATGTTTGTAGTAAACTAGACTTTGAAAGGAATCAGTAATGAACTACATTAAGCTTGGGGACAAATGTCTAACAATCAATCAATTGAAAATCTGGTCAATAAAAGAAGGTACGTACCTGTGTTTGTAGTCCTTTAAGACCCTGTTAGTGTAAAAGGTGGCAGCATCATTCATCTCCTTGACATAAGGACCGGGTTTGGGGGACTGAGAGAACAGGACCATCACCAAAGCATAGAAAGAAAAAAAATAATAGGATAAGAAAGAAAATGCCTTAAAGAAGAAGAGAAGCAATGCAGATGTTCACTTCAAAGTTGGAGGCAAATCTTGCTCTGTAAAATCAGTGAAGCACTTTCCACATCTCAGAACACAAAGCCCTGAACTTCAAAAGGGTAAGAAAGAGCTGATGTATTCAGCCCGAAGGGAATCTTCCTTTCGTGTAACAGGCGGAGGATGGAGAAGCCTGAAGGCAGCCATGAGTTCTCCCAAACACTCCACAAACCTGACGAGGTACAGGGGCAACATACCAGCCAGACTCACCACAGCTATCCACCCAAGGGCAGGGATGCTTTCGCTGACGGCTGAGAGATGATTAAACATTTTACTCCCCCGGTTTCTCTCTCTGAAAGTTTGGATCTCCTGAATCTTTTCCGATATTGGTTTCAGAAGTGCAGCCACATCGTTCTGGAAGCAAACATTGAGCACTGTTACTGAGGACAGAACGGAGGCACAGCACCTCCACCCATGCTGGCCTAAGCAGGCCTACTCAGCACCTGTCATTTGTCGGGCTTTCAGAATCCAGCAGACTTTTTTCTTATGGTCATACTGTGTTTTCATTTTCTGAAGTATGAAGATTGCGATTTCTTACATTATTAACGCTGTTTCCTGAGACATGGGAAAAATGCAGCAGTAGGATACAGTCCCTGTTTTGGAGACCGCTGCGTGGAACACAGTGAAACTGAGTGTAGATCAAGTTATATTTTCTAATGGAATGCACAGGTCACAGCCTAGAATAACACATGTCTAAAATCGGGATAGGTAGAAGTCAGTAAAAGGATATCTTCCTATTCCTGTGGGAAAATGATGTGAGGAAGGCTCCTTGGTTTTTACCTTAGTTACTAATCCATAAAGTGGAAATCTTTCACTGAGGCTCTCTGCAAGAAAATGTAACAGCTTATAATATTTATAGTCACCTTAGTCTGGTTTGGTTTTCAGCATCATCCTCAGACAACTTGGCTGATGGCTACTCACCCCTCTCACTTCTTTTTTTTTTTAATTTTTATTTATTTATTTATTTATTTTTGGCTGCATTGGGCCTTAGTTGCTGTGTGCGGGCTTTCTCTAGTTGCGGTGAGCAGGGGCTACTCTTTGTTGCGGTGCATGGGCTTCTCATTGTGGTGGCTTTTCTTGTTGCAGAGCATGGGCTCTAGGTGTATGGGCTTCAGCAGCTGTGGCACATGGGCTCAGTATGAGCACAGGCTCAGTAGTTCTGGCGCATGGTCTTAGTTGCTCCGCGGCATGTGAGATCTTCCCAGACCAGGGCTTGAACCCAAGTCCCCTGCATTGGCAGGCAGATTCTTAACCACTGCCACCAGGGAAGTCCCACCCCTCTCACTTCTGATTAATTGATTCAACAACTGACTTTTCTAGTCACATAAAAACACTTCTAAAATTATGTGAGCTGAGTTATGAAGTATCACAGAGATTGGTGCTTGTAGCATCTCCCCATAGCATTCTTGACTTTCTTTGGTTTGGAAGAGCAGATACAGTTATCTGATTTTTTTTTTTTTCCTCCAAAGAAACAGCAACAGTTTGTACTTCAGCTTTGTAAAAGCAGTTGAAGAGGTTTTGGCAGTATTTTACAGTCTTTTAAAATAGAAAAGCCCCTTAAAGCTCCTTAATTTCTTTAACCAAGACTTCAGAGGTTAACTGAACTTCAAGGTTCTCAACTTGGGCTACACATTGAAATCACCTGGAAGCTTTCAAAAACAGGCCTTGGGGGCTTCCCTGTTGGCACAGTGGTTAAGAATCTGCCTGCTAATGCAGGGGACATGGGCTCGAGCCCTGGTCTGGGAAGATCCCACATGCCGCAGAGCAGCTAAGCCTGTGTGCCACAACTACTGAAGCCCGCGTGCCTAGAGCCCATGCTCTGCAACAAGAGAATCCACCGCAATGAGAGGCCCACAAACCGCAACAAAGAGTAGCCCTCGTTCGACGCAATTAAAGAAAGCCCGTGTGCAGCAACGAAGACCCAACGCAGCAATAAATAAATTAAAAATAAAAACATAAAAACACAAACCAGGCCTGGGCCCCACCCCCAGAGACTCTGATTTAACTGGTCTGGGGGTGGCCTGGGTTTCAGGGGGAATTGGAAAAGCTCCCAGGTGCAGATTTTAATCGTTGCTACAATGGTAGTTTAACATCCTTTAGGACAGTTGTTTCTGCCAGGGACAGCAAACCATTAGGGAAGAAATAATGCTCAGCTGCAGTAGCTTCCAGCCCTCACTTCTCCTTCTTGACCCTGTGTATGCCCTCCCCTAAAAGAAATGTATAAAGGCTTTGGAATTATAATGACCTTGGTTCAAATCTTTGCTCTGACACTTTATGAGGCCTTGAGCAAACTACTTAAGCAAAGCCTTGGTCTCCTCATCTGTAAATCAGAGATAGTAATACTTACAGCTTATAGGCTACAGGAGAGGTGACGGCTTAAACCTCTGGCACATGGGATGGACACAATAAACGGAAGTGATTACTATTATTACTATTATTCAGTTAGCTCAGACTGGGGGTAAAAAAGATGTTCTCTGTAATACGTAACATTCATTTGCCTCAAACAAGCAGTCTGTGTATTTAAGATAAGAGAGGCTCCAAATAAACATCCACGTAGGCTAACAGGATTTTAGGGTTACGGGAGTCTAAATTAGGTCATCTAGTTCAGGTTTTTGACAGACTCAGCTAAGTGGGTCACATTCAGTATTTTAAAAAAGTAACTGAAATAGAATAGAAAATATCAGAGGGCATGTCATGTATAAGGCTGGGTGTTTTTTTTTTTTGGCCACACCGTGCCGCACGTGGGATCTTAGTTCCCCAGCAAGGGAGAGTAAAGGCTCAGGTCTGGATGAGACTGCTTGGGTTGAAGTCCTTGCAAGTCAGTGTACTAAGCTCTAGAACTTTAAACAAGTGGCCAAACTTGTCTATGATTCCGTGATCACATCTCCAAAATACTGTTGATAATGGCACTCACTTCTCATGGCTGTTAGAAGGAGTAAATGAGAAGAACATGTCCGTGCTTGGTAAGGAGGCAGGTACATTGTGAGTGCTCGACAAATAGCAGGAGACCTCAAAGACATCTGCCAGTTTAAAAATCTCTGATTGACAAGGTTCACTGACCAGCTCTTTCCTATCACTGACATGCAAAGTCAGGAAAAACATTTTCTAACTGAGATCTGCAGCTGGAGAGGCATGTTTTTGTTTGGGAGAAACAAAAAGAAATACAGGGAAAGAAAGCAAAGCGTTCTTAAAGTTCTCAGTGGACTTTTTTTTTTCCTGTTTTATTGAGAAATAATTGACATACATCACTGTATAAGTTTAAGGTATAAATATATGCAAATCAAACCAGCATTATGGTTTGATTTACATATACTGTGAAATGATTACTACAATAGGTTTAGTTAATTAATATCCATCATCTGATAGATACAATAAAAAGAAAAGGAAAAAGAGTTTCCCCCTGTGATGAGAACTCTTGGGATCTACTCTTTTAACAACCTTCCTACATATCATATAGCAGTGTTAGCTATAGTCGTTACGCTGTACAGTACATCCCTAGTACTTATCTGTAACTGAAAGTTTATACCTTATGACCAGCTTCCTCTGACTCCCCCTTCCCCCCAGCCCCCAGTTCTGGTAACCACAAATCTCTCTTTTTCTGAGTTTGGTGGGGTTTTGTTTGTTTGTCTAGATTCCACATATAAGTGAGATCATACAGTATTTGTCTTTCTCTGACTTACTTCACTTAGCATAATGTCTACAAAGTTAGTGGACTTTCAAAATTCTTCCATACTGAAGGAGGTGAAAAACAAAAAAAGGTTGCTGCAGAAGCTAGCCAGGTCTTGTGGAAAATTCATGAATACCCTTCCACCTTCTCACTTTCCCTTCTGGCCATTACAAAGGAAAGGTCTCATAGGTGTGACAGGAAGACCCTGAATCAGGGTTGTTATGGGCTGAATGTGTCCTTCCCAAATTCAAATACTGAAGCCCTAACCCCCAGGACCTCAGAATGTGAGTGTATTTGGAGGCAGGGTCTTTAAAGAGGTGCTTCAGTTAAAATGACGTCATGAGGGTGGACCCTAAACCAACATGACAGGTGTTCTTATAAGAGATGAGGGTGCACACACTCACAAGGGAAGACCATGTGAGGACACAGGGTGAAGACAGCCGTCTGCAAGCCAAGGAGAGGGGCTTCAGAAGCAACCAACCCTACTGACACCTTGATCTCGGACTACCAATCTCCAGAATTGTGAGAATATACATTTCTGTTGTTTAAGCCACCCAGTCCGTGGTACTTTGTTCTGGCAACATTGGCAAACGAATATGAGGGTGTAATGACAGTACAGGAAAAGCAAACAAACACCCCCAAACTCTCAACAAAGAAACAAAACCCCTCTAAACAGTCCCTGACCCAAACACAGCTCTTCCATTTTCTTGGTGAATGACTGCTAAAGTCAGGTTTAAATGCCCTCCCTGCAATTTCACTCTTTAGAAGGGGAACACTTCCCTCTTCAAGGGATTCTTTTTAGTCCAAATTCAACACCCAATCAAAGGTGCGTTATATAGGTTTTCCCAGAAGGCAGCTGAGTATTAATTATGGCAACACTAGTAAAAAGCATCCTAATTTTCTCCAGTGATTTGCTCAGCCATGATGTTCTTTTCTTTTTTTTACATCTTTATTGGAGTATAATTGCTTTACAATGTTGTGTCAGTTTCTGCTGTATAACAAAGTGAGTCAGCTATAGGTATACATATATCCTCATATCCCCTCCGTCTTGCGCCTCCCTCCCAATCCCACCCCTCTAGGTGGTCACAAAGCACCGAGCTGATCTCCCTGTGCTATGCTACTAGCTATCTATTTTACATTTGGTAGTGTATATATGTCCATGCTACTCTCTCACTTTGTCCCAGCTTCCCCTTCCCCCCTCTCCATGTCCTCAAGTCCATTCTCTACATCTGCGTCTTTATTCCTGTCCTGCCCCTAGGTTCAGCAGAACCATTTTTTTTTAGATTTCATATACATGGTTAGCATATGGTATTTGTTTTTCTCTTTCTGACGTACTTCATTCTGTATGAGAGACTCTAGGTCCCTCCACCTCACTACAAATAACTCAATTTCATTTCTTTTTAAGCCATGATATTCTTGAGGTAATGACACTTTTGAGAAAGGCCAGAATATCTGAATTGTTAGTGATATCTGGCCTACTGCCCCAAGGGGAAAAAGAACCAGAAACTGTATATTTACAATGTTAGATAGATTTATTAAGGCCATCTTTGTTTATCTCTAACTTCACAAGAACAAACTCTGAAGTCTGAGGAGACAGAGTATTCTGGAAGATATTTTATATCGGTTATCTGATGAAAGCACCAAAAAGATTGAGAAAGTTTCCTTCTGCCTTAGTTTGGCAATTGCGTGAAGAATTGTCCTCATTAAAAAAAAAAAAGTAATGCTGAGAGGACTAAGTACAACGGCTATGTTCACCACCCTACTAAGCAGTGCAGCTTTATTCCGTGCCAACAGATTTCTCGTGTACTTTAAAGGAGGCTTACATTCTCCAGCTCATCCTGAACTTTCACAGCTGCAATCAAAAACACAGAGAGAGGGCTCAAAAAAAAAAAAAAAAAAAAAAAACCCATGGAGAACATTCGAGTTATGGTGTGATTTCCATCAAGGCTGATTGTATGGGATATCAGAGGAAAAGTGAATTGCGGGGCGGTGGGCGTCTGTTAGAGGAACTTCCACTTGTTTAAGTATTAAGCATGTATTAAGCATACTCAATAAATACAGGTTGAATTGCACTGATGTCAATTAACGCTACAAAAGGGCTTTCCACTGATGGGAGATAAATTTCAGAGGCATCCTGGGTTTTTTTCAATGGTGTGCATTGGTGGTAGCTTTTCAGACACAGCTAAAAGCTAGTGTGCTTTGGAATGACTTTAAATCGGCCAATTTAACGTAGGTCTCACGCAGATTTTTTTTTTTAACTTATCACTCAGGTTTCTTTTATTCTGAGAGACTTTTCCCTGAAAGAAAATCATTTTTTAAGACTCATGTGAAGGTTAGCTGAAAAATCTCCCTTGCCCTCCCCCAGGTTTCTGTGGCTTTAACAGAAGGTCAAAATGGCCAAACTGGAGAAGATGCATGTGCAAATTGCAAGTTTCAGCGAGTGTTTCCAAGCACTATCTTAGCTTAATGGGACTGTACTTTGGAGAGTATTTCAGGACTCCATGTCTTTATGACCCTAGTTTCTGCTTTAAAGTTGAAGAGTTGAGACCCATTATCAGCTTCATCTCAGTTTATCAGCAAGCTCTGTAGAAACTTTACCCAAAAAGGAAAACCAAATTCCCACTCATGCTTTTTTGTAAGGGGATGGAACGAATTCTGGGAGTTTGACCTCAAAGATGTGTCATTGAGTAAACTGAAATAAGCTTGTTATTTCTGGAATCCATGGTTCTTGTGTAGTTTCTACATCAGATAGAAAATGGATCAATCTGCTATTATTTCTTTTAAAATAATTTCTTTTTCTGATTACATGCTCTTTGTGAAACATTGGAAAATAAAGATGGAAAAACATAAGTAAACAATAAACGTCCTTAATTCCACCACACAGAGAAAAACACTGCTAAATGGTGATTTTTTTCTTGTAGGTGTAATTATCAGAGATATCTTCAAAACTAATAACTTTAAAAATAATGGCTGTTAAGACCATAAGGAATAATCGTAAGAGCTGAATTTAAGCAGTTCAGTTAAAACAAGCAAGCACAAAAACAAATAAAAACCCATCAGTATATTAGCAAGTTCTCTGAAACTCTATCATTTTTAGAAAGGATGTTTTAAATACAAATACTACAAAGACATTACTGTTACAACTCAGGAAAACTTAATAGCATTAAAGTAAAAATTGGACTTTTTAATATTTGACTCCCACCTTCATTAAAAAATTCTAAGAAAGCTTATATCAAGCAGTACATCTTAGCCAACCATACTACCAAATATCAACGACAATTACTTTGGCTTAGTTGTTTTTGTATAAAGTTTTACCAGTTGATTCCATGTGAGTGCATATGAGTATATAGCACAGAAAACATATGGAAAGATACTCATCAAAGTTTTTATTTAATTGTATTGCCTTATCCATATATTTAAAATTTTCTAATATGTATATGCATTTCTTTTGTAATGAAGGGAAAAGTTTTAAAACATACTAACCAGTTTTGTACCTTCAATGGTAGAAAAAAATTTCATATAGGTGCTATTAAATTTATAGATATCAAATAATATTAAGACTCTTTCTCAGCATTAGGGAAGTAGCTTCAGGAAAACATGTTCAGAAATTATCAGAATAAATTATTCAGCTGAAGAAGAATAGTTAACATTTTTTTCAGGCAAAGGTTATCCAAATCAGGAACAGTGTTTGCTTCTAAAAATATATCATTTGGGCACATTCTAATAAATGAAGCAATTGTTTTCATCATTTTAAGTCAGAAGCAAACTTTTTTAATCAGAAATGCTAAATTCATTAACTTGCTTTGGTGCAATTGTAGATATTTCTCTAGACTAATTTCCCTTCATTGTTCCTCTAATATAAAAATTTTCCACTGTCCAGAAACATTTTGGAGGTTTCAGAATATCCTCACGATAATACTTTCAGAAACATTTGTACATTTAAGACAACTTGAAAATTTAAAACATTTGCAAAACTGTCACAGAAATCAATCTAAATAAATAAAACTGAGATCCATGAATGTACGTGATGCTATGGTAGCTGCCATTGTATTGCATTATGACAAATCCCTCAGAAAATATTTTTATATGTTCTTAAGGCTTTACATTCCACATATATGTCTTATTTTATGATTGTTAAACTCTCTTAAAAGTACACTCAAGGGGCTTCCCGGGCAGTCAAGTGGTTAAGACCCCACATTCCCAATGCAGGGGTCACGGGTTCGATCCTTGGTCAGTGAACTAAGATCCCGCATGCGGAATGGTGCGGCCAAACAAACAAACAAAACAAAAATACACTCAAGAATCCCAAAGGCTTTTTTTGCTTTCATTCCTTAAAAATCATTCTTAAAGAATTAAATTCTGCCATTTGCAACAACATGGATGGACCTGGAGGGTATTATGCTTAAAGAAATAATTCAGACAAAGAAATACAAATACTATATGTTTTCACTTACATATGGAATCTAAAAATTTTTTAAATGAATGAATATAACAAAACAGAAACAGACTCATAGATACAGAGAACTGGTTACCAGAGGGGAGAAAGGGAGGAGGAGCAAGATGGGGAAGGGAATTAAGAGGTAGAAACTATTAGGTATAAAATAAATAAGATACAAGCATGTAATGTACAGTGCAGGGAATATAGCCAGTATGTTATAATAACTTTAAATGTAATATCTATAAAAATATCTAATCACTATATTGTACACTGAAAATAATATAATGTAAATCAACTAAACTTCAATTTAAAAAAATCATTCTTGGGACTTCCCTGGTGGCACAGTGGTTAAGAATCCGCCTGCCAATGCAGGGGACATGGATTCGATCCCTGGTCTGGGAGGATCCCACATGCTGCGGAGCAACTAAACCCGTAAGCCACAACTACTGAGACTGCGCTCTAGAGCCCGCGAGCCACAACTACTGAAGCCCACGAGCCACGACTACTGAAGCCCGCATGCCTAGAGCCTGTGCTCCCCAAAGAGAGAAGCCACCGCAATGAGAAGCCCGCGCACAGCAACGAAGAGTAGCCCCCACTCACCACAGCTAGAGAAAGCCCACACTCAGCAACGAAGACCCAATGCATCCAAAAATAAATAAATCTTAAAAAAAAATCATTCTTAAAGAGTAAAAGGAATGAACTGCTTTCCAGAATGAACTGCATTGTCCTGATACTTATGAGAGAAGCTTCCAACATGCATAAACTCCTACTTAAAATTTTAATACAAATCTATCAACAACCATTATACTCGTCAGCACATTTTTTCCCAGTAATAATATTTGAAAAACAAACTATTTCAGACATAACAGAAAAGCATACAAAGTAATGACAAGCACCCATATACGTGAAACATAATTTAATATTGCATTGGGGCCCAGGATCATTCCTATGATATCCCTTTACTGACATTTGCCCAAAAAAACAGCTGGAAAGGCAGAGGTCTGGAGCCTGGGACACAGAACTATTCAGATAGAACCTCAGGGGTAGCACTGAAGCTTGATGTCAAATTGTTGTATTTTTCTCATAAAGGTAGAACAGTTGCAAATTGGGCATTTTTAGTGTAGTCTTTTCTGCCAAAGGATTCAGCAAACCAGCTAACAGCTAAACAGCCTTCTCCAAAGTCATTTTTTAAAAAACTATTCAGGTAACAATTTACACTGTTGCTTATCAATATATTTAAACCTCTCAGAATCATGCAAAGCCTTATTTAGGATTTTGGGGCCACTGACCCAATGAACAATGGACACTTCTTTGTCAGTTCCCACTTCCTGTTTTCAGTCTTTGCCACTGTTCACAAGTGTGAGCCCCACCTGTCATCATTTTTAGTTTTTGTGCGCAGTATCTGGGGAAGCCCTCGCTCTAAAACCTACAATTTATTCATCAGAACAAGAACACAGTTCTGCTGATGTGATACGTGGGCCACAATTTTCTCTAAGCTCTCAGTGTTTGACTTGTCTCAGAATGGTAGGTATGTTCAATGGCTATCTAAATGTATACACAGTAACCCAAATAGTTTGTATCCTTACAATATCTCATCTCCTGAATCTTACTGCAACAACAGGGGTCAGAAGACGATAGAAACGAACAAACAACATTAACTGTTCCTCAGAATGAGAGTTATAGTTTTCATTATAGTTGTTCTGTTAGGAAGAGAATTTCATTGATAGTACAGGAAGATAATAGTCCAATCAGAGAACATACATCTTTTCCATTCATTCATGTGTTGGCTAACGACTGTACGTGGGACACATACAAAGCTCTAGTGTCTCTCTCTTGTATGACTGGACTTGACAAAATGGGTTCCTAGAAAATGCTAGGTTCATGGCAGGGACTTGGCATTAGCTACATTATTTGAGATCCGGGAAGGAAGCAGTGGGTCAATAACGGGCAATGACAAATAAAGACATACGAAATCATGGCAGAGAGAAACCAGAAGGGAAAATTAAGTTGAAAATCAAAAACTTAACCTGGTTACCCACAGTAAGCATAAGAGAATAGATTGGATGGTTGAGAAGAATCTCATCTTGTACTTTGTCATTGTTTCAGCTTATTTTATGGACCCAGCTGAAAAGACATCAACTTTCCCTCTCTCTGGGTAGGTACTATCTGGCTTCTGACAGTGATAAATTTTATAATCACCCACAATTTTACTTTATGGGATTCTGAACATTAAAGCTGAACAGTAGATCTCACTGTGCTTTACTTAATCGTACAGGGACTTCACTAACAATTTCTAAAGTTGGAGAGAATTGCCAAAACCATTCAAATTTACCAGCTTTATAAAATCTAAAACAATATACTGTGATCAGAAATTAGTTCTCTGAGATAGAAAAAAATCTGAACTGCTGTAAGTTTTTAAAAATTGAAGTACAGTTGATTTACAATGTTGTGTTGGTTCCTGGTGTACAGCAGTGATTCATTATACATATATTATTTTTCATATTCTTGTCCATTATGTTATTACAAGATATTGAATATAGTTCCCTGTGGTATAGAGCAAGAACTTGTTGTTTACCTAGTTTATATATAGTAGTTTATATCTGTTAATCCCAAACTCCTAATTTATCTCTCCCCCTCCCCGAAGTGCTATAAATTTTTGTCTACCAACGTCGGAGTATTAACTGTATGCCATTCACCATGTTGATTGGTTTTCCCCAGTTCTGTCCACTTTGTAACGATAAATCTCAGTTTAAACTACCAAAGTCATCACTTGAAGGATCCCTGTGCAGTCAACTGCATTTACTGGGTCACTGTCTTTCCCCTAGATATGTGGCCCATGGTAGAGGGATGGCCAGATCTTCTCTTCGGGATTCATTTATGCAGAATATTGCTGAGATGATGTAATCCTACAGTTTCCAGTTCAACCTCAGAAGGTGCTAAAAATGTCAACAACTGCTCTGTAAGTCTTAAGACATCCCATGGGGTGGATTTGCCATTATTGTACCAAGCTACTGATACAGAGTTCCAATCGTCCTTAATAAGAAAGGAGCTTTCTCTTTTACGGTTACCACAACCTTTTTCAGATTCTACCGTTCGCTGTTCTCAAGAGCCGTGCTTCCCACAGTGCATCCAACAGAGCCCCGGCCCTGGTTCGGTGAACAGCTCAACACAAACCGTCTTCCTGATCCATGGAGTTTGAAGGAATTCTGCATATGGCATCTCCCTCTGGCAACTCATGATCCACCTCAGAATACTAAAGGAGTTACTACCCAAGTCCATATATCTTGTTTACCCTGATGTCTCTCAAGTTTTTTTGCCCGCAGAACCTTTGATTCACACCTCCCTCCCACCCCCCCACTGGTTTTCTGTGGAACAGACTCTGGGAAAGGTTGCCAGCAGAAGCCTGTGAAGTGGCTTCAGGGAGTCACAGGGGTCTGCCGGGCTGCTTAACGTGTGTTCATTTTTCCTCTTCCTCTCCAGTTATCCTTGCTCATTACCATGGAAACACTTTCAAGGGCATTCAATGGAGGCAAAGAAGTCTCTTCTCTCTCATTTCCAACACACACACACACACACACGCGCGCGCGCGCGCGCGGAGCGGCTGTTTTCAGGAGCTATAATCATCTCTGAGAGGATGGCTGGCACAACCCTCCCCCTCTGCACTGAGGTTTTATCTTCTGTTGGTGTCTCACAGTCAGTCTTTTTTTGGCCAGCCCTGCCCGCACTCCTAATCACCACTGGCAGGTAGAATCTCCTTTGTCCTTATCTTCTCTGTTTTCTCTTTCTCCTTGCACACATCTAACCTTGTGCTTGGAAAGGCAGACCATTTAGAAACAATGCCACTCAATCACAGTATTCCTTCTGCAGAGCAAACTGATGGCTAATGACATTTATTTGTCTTTAGTCTTCAAGTCTTGAGCTATCTTTTCTCTTTGTGCTGCCCCACGGCCATGGGATGCTTCTTTACTACCCAAGAGGGATTCTGACTGCTTCCAAGTCCAGAAGCATCCCACAGCTTTTCCTGATGTAAGGCTCCCTTATACCATAGATCACATGCACTCAAAGTCTGATCAGTGCTAGTAGGTTGCTGTGCTTGGTTTATCACATTGACCCCAAAGGGAAAGCATGGCTAACAGCATGTGTGAAGCTAGCAAAAAACGTGACGTACATCCAGAATTCCTTTCTATGAGGCACGTGCAGGAAGACCGTTCTTCGATCTTTGGCTCAGTTATTAGATATAAAGCCTATAGCTCTTGACTATGTAATAAAATGGAGATGACTGTGTCACCATATCTCTAAAGATATATCTAAAGATTGCTACCTGTTGGTCCACTTGTTTCTTCATTTATTCAACAAATATATACTGAGTGCCATCTATGCGCCACGGCTGGTCAAAAGAGGTGGAGTAGAGCAGTAAACAATACAGGCAATTCACAGCAGTAAACAACATAATGACTCCTAGGTCCCCACCCTCTTTTGTCCAAGTATGGTGGGGAGTGTAGTAGTCAGGGTTTTCCATAGAAACAGCACCAACAGGATGTGACTACATATATAGTTTTATAAGGAATTGGCTCATGTGATTATGGGGGCTGACAAGTCCCCAAGATTTGCAGACTGAGGCAGCAAGCTGGAGACCCGGGAAAACTGATAGTTTAAGCTTTCCCACCTGAAAGCCAGCAGGCTTGAGACCCAGAAAACTGATGTTCAGTTTGAGTCCAAAGGCAGGAAAAAGCTGATGTCCCAGTTTGAAGGCAGTCAGGCAGGAGGAATTCTCCCTTACTCAGGGGAGGGTCAGCTTTTTTGTTCTATTCAGGCCTTCAACCCATCGGATGGGGCCCACACACATGAGGGTGCTTTATCCAGTCTACTGATTTAAACGTTAATCTCATCCAAAAACATGCTCACAGAAACACCCAGAATAATGTTTGACCAAATATCTGGGCATCCCATGGCCCGGGCAAGTTGACATATAAGATGAATGATCACAGGAGGAGATAGACAGTAAACATAATGAATAACTAAATTAAATGGTATGTTAGTTGTTAAAAGCCATAAGGGAAAAAAAAATAAAGTCAAGTGAAGGGAATCAGAAATATATGTGGGGGATGAGTTTCAATTTAAAATAGGGACAGACCAGACACTATAAAACTCTTAGAGGAAAACATAGGCAGAGTACTCTATGACATAAATCACAGCAAGATCCTTTTTGACCCACCTCCTAGAGAAATGGAAATAAAAACAAAAATAAACAAATGGGACCTAATGAAACTTAAAAGCTTTTGCACAGCCAAGGAAATCATAAACAAGACCAAAAGACAACCCTCAGAATGGGAGAAAATATTTGCAAATGAAGCAACTGACAAAGGATTAATCTCCAAAATTTACAAGCGGCTCATGCAGCTCAATATCAAAAAAACAAACAACCCAATCCAAAAATGGGCAGAAGACCTAAATAGACATTTCTCCAAAGAAGATATACAGGTTGCCAACAAACACATGAAAGGATGCTCAACATCACTAATCATTAGAGAAATGCAAATCAAAACCACAATGAGATATCATCTCACACCAGTCAGAAAGGCCATCATCAAAAAAATCTACAAACAGTAAATGCTGGAGAGGGTGTGGAGAAAAGGGAACCCTCTTGCACTGTCGGTGGGAATGTAAATTGATACAGCCGCTATGGAGAACAGTATGGAGGTTCCTTAAAAAACTACAAATAGAACTACCATACAATCCAGCAATCCCACCAGTGGGCATATACCTTGAGAAAACCATAATTAACAATGTTCATTGCAGCTCTATTTACAATAGCCAGGACATGGAAGCAACCTAAGTGTCCATCGAAAGATGAATGGATAAAGAAGATGTGGCACATATATACAATGGAATATTACTCAGCCATAAAAAGAAATGAAATTGAGTTATTTGCAGTGAGGTGGATGGACCCAGAGTCTGTCATACAGAGTGAAGTCAGTCAGAAAGAAAAAAATAAATATGATATGCTAACACATATACATGGAACCTAAAAAAAAAAAAAAAAGGTTCTGAAGAACCTAGGGGCAGGACAGGGATAAAGACGCAGACGTAGAGAATGGACTTGAGGACACGGGGAGGTGGAAGGGTGAGCTGGGACGAAGTGAGAGAGTGGCATGGACATATATACACTACCAAATGTAAAATAGATAGCTAGTGGGAAGCAGCCACATAGCACAGGGAGATTTGCTTGGTGCTTTGTGACCACCTAGAGGGGTGGGATGGGGGGGTGGGATATGGAGGGTGGGAGGGAGACGCAAGAAGGAAGGGATATGGGGATATATGTATATGTATAGCTGATTCACTTTGTTATACAGCAGAAACTGACACACCATTGTAAAGTAATTATACTCCAATAAACATGTTTAAAAAAAAAAAAAATAGGGCCAGAGTCAGTCTCATTGAGAAGGTGATATTTGAAGAAATAGTTGGAGGAGGCATTAGCCACGTGGATATCTGGGGGAGGCAGATACAACCACTGCAAGAGGAAACAACTGTTGCAAAGTTCCTAAGGCTGGAATGTGTCTCCTGTGTTCAAGGACTGGCAAGCAGACCAGTGGAGCTGGATGAGTGAGGGGGAAAGTGGTGGGGTATGAGGTGGGAGAGGAAGCAGCAGGGAGCAGGGGCACAGATCATGAGGCTGTTGAGAGGACTCTGGCTTCTGTCCTGAATGAAATGGAAATCACCAGAGGGTTTTGAGCAGAAGAATGACATGGTGTGATTTTCTTTTATGAGAATCACTCTGGCTGTAGTATTGAGACTAGATTGTCAGGGGGGCAAGGGGTAATGTGGAAGCAGGGAGATCATATTTGAGACTTTGCAATAATTTGGATGAGAGATGAAGGTAGCTGCGACCAGAGTGACTACAGTGGAGATTGTGAGAAGTAGATTATGGACTGGAGGTGGGCTACCGAGCAAAGGAAGAGTCCAGAATGACTCTTCGGTTTTTGACCTGAGAGAATAGAAGGATGGAGTTGCCATCACTTGAGAAGGAGACATTGCAGAAGGAACAGGATTTAGCAAGAAGGCTAGGAGCTCAGATTCAGACACACTGTTTAATCTATCCTTAACCAACCTTTCCCAGGGGCCACAATGCACTACTATATTACCTGCAATGTGGCTGTTGATGTCCTTAACTTTTTCCCCCCAGCTGAGTCTTTTTCTGGTTTCCACTCGACAGTTTGCCTTTGCTTGGGAGCATCTTCTCACATTCTCAATTCAGTGTAACACAATGGATAAATGTGCTGCTTCTCACATATGAGAATGGTGCTTTTGGCCCCCAGTCAGCAAGGAGTGAGCTCTGTGCTGTTTCTCTCCTGGTGATGGCTTGTGCTGAGTCATCTGCTCTGGCAAGCAGCAACCATTTGTGAAGACAGCTAGCATGGATTATGAGTTTATTCTGTGGTTGGCGGTAAAATCATTTTTGTGAATTTGCCAGGCTGATTGCTCATTCTATCCTGAGACTAGCTGGCCCGTGGAGATATCAAATCTGTGGACCTGGCTTTATTTGTACCATATTTTAACTAATTGAGGTAATGGATGGAGACACACTGTTTAATACAGTTGATTTGGGGTAGACCCAATCATGTTATATGACTGTATGTTGGTGACCTAGCTTGCATTTTGATGCCAAATACAATGCTTGTCATGTAACAGGTGAGTGAATAAACAAATTAATGTTTAAGTGATAAATAAAAATGAACCTTCTGAGAAATCAGATGTGATCTGTGATCTGGGTAGCAGAAATAAACTTATCTACCTAAGATGGCAATATTTTATCCTGTTTTGATGGGTATTTTTTTATTCATAAGTGAACAAAATTATGAGACATTTTCTTTTACATCCTCCTCTTGTTTTCCTTCATAAACTTTTTTTTTTGGCTTGGTGTCCACTTACTCCAACCTCATCATGCTTTTTTTTTGTTCCTATAATCTGTTAAAATGTTTATTGAGCACCTATTATATGCCAGGTATAATCCTAGGTATATGGAACATATCAGTGAGAAAAGAAAGACCTCTCCTGTAGGGTTTACAAGCAGGGAACAGAGAGCAAACAATACACATAATAAATACATCATACTACGAAAAAAGCAGAACAGGAAAAAGGGATCGGGGTGCTGTGGAGTTTTTAATTAATGTAAAAAGGCTGAAATAGAATTTTTGGCTGGCTGCAATATTTGACGGATCATTTGGTTCATTCTGTTTGATCTAGCCTGTCTGTCACATGCTAGCAGCTGATCAGAGTGGAATACGGAGCATCCATGAGGGCAAAACAGGAACTAGAAGGGGATAAAAGTTGCTTTTCCCCCCAGCTGTCTCACCTGAATTCAGCCACTCACAGGCTACATATAGTTCACTTTCAATTCCAGACACTCTTGACCTTGGCACATGATAGAGGAAAATATGCTTGCTGCTGATTAGAATTACAGAATAAAAGCCAGCAGCTGCAGTTTCAAGTCCCCATTTGATCACCATGATGTCTTACCAATTTAGTTTTTTATTTTAGGCATCTTTTGTCAGCTCTGGGTCCTTCTGTTATCCAGCCCATAGAGTTACTTTACGAAATATCACCAGTTCCTTGTTTTTTTATGGTGACCCCAAAACAAAAAATTAAAATATGAATACATTGGCTAACATCTTAAGAGAAGTTGGTAAGTTTCAGAGAGGTAAAATATATAAACATTTTCCATAGTTGGTTTTAGAAGATTTCTCTGAATATCTAAGCTGTACCTTTGAAGCATCACACGTTAGCATTGCAAAGTACAAAATATAATTCTGCAAAGGAGAGGCCGAAAGGCCAAACTCTTTCCTTCCTCCTGGTACACTGAACGTTCTTCCCAGAGGAAACATAGAGACAGGCTGGAGTTAAGCCAATGGGATTTGGTCCTCATCAGCAGGCCATGTTAGGAACCCCACAAAAGTCTGCACGAGCCCTTTGGGGTGAGTATCATCTGAGACTCAGTTTCAAGGGGAGGGAGGAAATGAATTACTGATTGGCTACTATATATCAGACACTGTACTTTGTAGTCTATATGTTATTTAAACATCACAAAACCTTGGAAAGATTGGCATCATTATTCCTGTTTTATGAATGAAGGAACAACGTCAAAAAATACTTAGTGATTTGATTAAGATCATCTGGCCAGAACAGGGATTTCCACCTGGGTATGTTTGGCTCTCAAAGCTGATATTCTTAGGCATAATGAAAAAACAGGCATAATTGACTTTGGAGTAGAACACACCTGGGTTTAAACCACATCTTTCATGTGAGTTGGGGCTAACGCCCCTCTCTGATCCCCAGAGAGGATGCCTATGAAAGTGTCACCGGCAAAACCCATTAATAATTCCCGGGTAATAAAAATAGAATCTGGGTAATAAAATAAAGTCTAACCTTTTTTTCCCTTTGTGCTTAGTCTAGCTTCACTTGCTCACAGGGTGCTGTGTGCAGACCCGAGTTCTTGGTGTGAGACGGTTGTGCGGACACCTCATCTCGGGGCCGCGAGCTGAGATGTTGCGTCTGCATTGGGATCTAGAGCCACGAGCAGGGCGAACTCTGTCCCCTTCCCGCCGAGAACCCTAACACGTGTGCGCACCTCTCTACTCTTTGATCCAAGAGTAAAGCTTTCCTTTGCTTGTGAACCACACTCGGCCTCACTCTATTGGCGTGAGTGACACCAGGCAGGAGGACCCTTGTTGGGGACTGGAGAGGGTTGGAGAAAAAAGGAGTAATACTCATCTGTGAGGTTATGATGATGGCCAAATAAGATCACGTGTGCATAACATCTGATACAACAGAAGCCTAGAAATGGGAGCTTCTATTATTTTCATAATTATTTGAACATTTTACTGACCACAGATGCTGAAGAAACGATATGCCGTTGACAGCCAACAAAATGGAATTACTGCTTTAACATCATAATGGATAAAAGAACTGAGAGCAGAGTGCCCATGATACACAGTCAAAAGTGCGAGCCTACAATGGAAACTTAGGTCTCCTCTTCTTGAGAATCCCAGGCCATTTACCCACATGCTCCTGGTATATACTAGATCAGCTGGAGCACAGAGGGGGAGCTCTGACAATCTCTGGGGCACCGAGGGACAGTCCTTGGGAGAGGCTGCCCCAAATCAACGTCAGGCACACCCACATCACCTGAGGTGTGGACACCATGCTGGACTCCGAGAACTTTCACACTGTTGCCGGATGGCACCGGTACTGAATAGTAGATATTGTGTTGCTGATTCGTTTAAAGGCAGTTTCTCTTGTGGGTCATCAGTTTCATAAATTCTGGAATTAATATCAGTTTCTAGGCTTTCTCTATGTTTGTACGAGTGGGCCACAAGCAAAAGACGTGTCACCTTCTAGTAACAGAATGTCTTCATGGCGGGGGCACACCCTCTGGCATAAGAGGTAGCACAGCACACCTGGGCACAGGGTCATTCCTGGGTTCTAGTCTTGATTCTGCCCCTTATTAACCGACTGAATAGTATCCGCCTCACAGGTGTCAAGCAACAGGTGCTCCGTATTCACTGACCCCCTTCCTCCCTACACTTCTGGAGGGTATAATGTGAGGTCAACTGTGGCAACTCAAAGTGCACACTTGAGTGACTCACACAAATCACTCTTCAGTGAGATGCCACGATGTGACTGATACGACGGTTTCTACCAGGATGGATGCTAATTCTTGCAATGACTTTGAAATGAAGTATTACTGTCTCCATTGTTCAGCAGAGGAAACTGAGGTTTAGGCGGGCTTAATAGTTTCTCTCTGGAATTAATGTTGGCTTGTAACCTGAATTTTTTTAAATAACAGGGTGTAGCATTCACTGAACAATCACTATTACTTCTCACAGTGACTACATTCCTGGCACTGTGCTGCTCAAGATGTAGGAGACAGGCATGTGAACACATGGTCAGTGGCCGGGGGTGCTGTGCGACCGAGTCTCGGGAGGGCTGGGGGAGGGGCTGGTCTGAGGGGGCTGGGCATCAGGTGGGACAATCCAGGGGGGCCATGTTTGCTCATCTTTAAGGATGAGCAGAATTGTGAGGGGAAGGGGCATTCCAGGCTGACAGAACCGTAGACAAAAGTATCTCCCCTCCCCCAAAAAGCACAGAGGCATAAAAAAGTCAGGGTGTGCAGAAAAGAACAAATTTTCTTGGATGCCGTGGAATACAAATCCTGTGCTGGTGTTCTGGGTGGTGAGGCTGTCAAGACAGACAGGAAAGGGCTCTTGGGGCCCCACCTGCAATGCTGCGGAATGTGGATTTCACTAAAGAGCCCTGGCAGGACTGTAAGCAAAGAAGGTAAGACTAACTAGTCTGGGAGGGAGGAGAGAGTCAGAGTGAGGTGCAGAGGGAAGCACCAAGCAGAGGCAGTCAGGCCAGTTAGGTAGGGGGCATTGACAGGGTTTGACGAGGGGCTGAGGCGGGCAGTGGCAAGGGCTACCGGGAGATGGGGACGGATCTAAAGGAACGTAGGACAAGCACGGACCTGTTTCTTCTCTGCTGTATCTCAAGCACCTGACACTTAGTAGGCACTCATCAACCAAGTGCTGAGCTGATGAAGGAGGGGAGTATGAAAACTGCTGGCAGAGGGACACACGGAGGATGATTCCAAGGCTCCTTGTCTGGAGGATGCTATTTAAAATGGCAACTGCCTTCTGCTAATGAAGTCCAGGAAAACCACAGGATTCCACAAGCAGAACAGAGATGGCCATACCATCCACAGAAGCTCATCCTGGAAACCAGAGGCGACCACGAGAACACGCCACACAAGGACTTCCAGGTGTCCCGGGATTTATTTCCACAGGACGCAGAGTGAGAATTCACACACATCTTACCTGAACCTTCAGGGGAAGAGTGACCTCAGCTGGCCTTTGGGCTATGGTCACAGTCAGTAAGAGCAAGTGTTTTCAAATCCCTAGGCTATAATGATCCCACGTGATGGTATCTGGGGCTCTTTTATAAGAAGCAATCCTATAGTCTTTTTATGATGCCCTGGGCATGCTTAAATATTATAAGTTGTGTATTCTCGGTATTATTCTCTTGAAAATTTTAAATTATCAACACTCACAAATTCCTGGAGTTTTACTTCCCATCATTTTGTAGGATTTTTCTGTTATATTGGTTCTTAGAACATATTTGGCCACAAACATAGGAGTCTGCCAGATATAAGGGATGTTCAGGTTTTCAAGCTTTCACAGCACGCTGGCTCTGTGGATGGTGGGAACATGCACGTCCTCCCTCCTCATCCTCAGAAGCCCCTGCACTATGTGGAGGCCTGGCAGAGCCTGCATGCAAGTGTAGTTTCAAGGCGACTTCGAACAGCATTTGAAACGGAAAACGTGGTAAGGCTGGGAAGACCTGGCTGCCGTTCAGATTTTCCTTTCAAAATGCATATACTTTTTGGAAAACTGTGACCTTATTAATAGTTAACAACCCCTTTAGTTATCATTTGACCCTCTTCCAGAGTCAGTGGAAGTCAAGCAAGAGCAATAAGGCCCCCTGAACAAGAAAGAAGGAGGAGTGGATGGGAGGTAGGAGCTTGCCCTGCAGGAAAAGGGTGCTGAGAGGGTGAGGTCCAAACCCAGCATTCCCATGGTATCCCAGGGCTAGCCCTAGACCTGATTCTTAGAACCTGCACACTTGCTCTGTTGGGTCAGAGTATCATTGGTTACTGAGTCTGGCTGGGGAAAGCTGGGTGGCACTGGGAACCAGAGGCTTGTGCTCTGGGCTGGAAAGAGCCTAGCTGATCACTGCAGGTCTCTGGCAAGTTCTGTAACTGAACATCTGCGAGCTTTGATCTCTCCATCTGTAGATGGAGTATAACATTATTACCCATGCGCTCTAGCGTGACACTGTGAAAATTAATAGGTGATCAAAGAATTCTGAGATCCTTAAATTAAAAGGTCCCTCATAGATATTCACACAAAATGTCATCAGTACTTGTGCCATTTAAATTAGGATTGGGGGGAAAACCCAGAACTGGGAAATCTATTTAATTATTTCTATATGCCAGTCTACTTATCTCAAATGATTTCTCCATTGAACTCCCCCAACTTCACAAAACAAGTACTGTCCCTTCTCTATTGGCACTATTATTGTGAGTAGAGAAATTGGAACCAGCATTTGTGCCTTGCATTTTGGATTCATTCCGAAGAATCTTCACAGTAGAAAATCATAAAGAATGATTTTTCAAAGGCAGTGAAAGAAAACCACCTTTGGTTAAGAATAGTTTGGGTCAAGAGAAGCAACGGGATGTGGATCCCAAGAAAATGACACACTCCATCCTTCATCTGTACAGGGACAACTCCAGCTGTCCATAGGCAGCTGCTGAGTGGTCTCAAAAACATACTTCCTATGGGGTTTTCTTATTCTAGACAATTCTATGGTGCCGCCACACCCACACCTCCTGGTCAGGTGCATATGTGTTGCTTGCACGGGACCCAGTTCCATATAAAGTTACCCCCACACTTGACAAACACAACACACATGCTCAGTCCCATATGGCTCCGACTTGATTTTTCTATCTGTAAAACACCAGGGAAACATGTTAGATTGAGATGAAAAGCAAGGTGTTTACAAGCTGGTAAAGAAACACGATATTTATCCTGTCAGCTGAAATGAACCCGGCAGATGTATTTTTGGTTAAAATTAAAATTGTGAGCCCTATCAGGTTACCCCGGCGATGCCGCCAGATGCACAGCGTGTGTTTGACAAAGAGGCATCCCTTGGTCATTTGAGCCAGGCTGTGGGTTCCAACAATTCACGACAGGGGAGCTCATTCCAAGGGCTTGCCTGAGGGGAGGAGCATCTAAGTACTGAATACACAGAAGCCGACTCATCAAAGTGGTATAGAAATGATTCTTTTCTACCTTTCCCTACCCATAAACATCCTCACTGTCAGGGAAGAGTTCTGGAAAGAAAACGAATGGAATCAATCATCTTCGATTTTGGTCTGCAAAAATGGTTCTGATCTCAGACTAGCAGATGACACACTCCCAAGGACACAGGCGTGGGAATGGATTCGTTTTTCCCACCACGCTTGCTGGGACCCCTCTTCCCATTGGACTTACATAACTCCAAATAGAAGTGACCTGCATGTGTCCAGAAGATATATAGGAGAGACACAACAGACAACCTATAGGGCTATTTTCTAGGGCACACTCCTCTGTTTTTTTTTCAGGGTCCTCTTGTACCTAGTTTATGAGGATGGTCTACTTTTCTCATCACTGAACAAGGGGCTGGTGGTTCTTTTTTTTTTTGCGGTATGTGGGCCTCTCACTGTTGTGGCCTCTCCCGTTGCGGAGCACAAGCTCCGGACACACAGGCTCAGCGGCCATGGCTCACGGGCCCAGCATGAGGGATCCTCCCGGACCAGGGCACGAACCCGTGTCCCCTGCATCGGCAGGCGGACTCTCAACCACTGCGCCACCAGGGAAGCCCGGGCTGGTGGTTCTTGATGTGAAAATGACACTGCTGGCAATACCAGGGAAAGATCTCTAAACTGCCTTTAAGGCCAGCCTTCCTATGGGCTCTGTGGTCCAGTGGTGGGAGCTGGACATGTGATAATGCTATTTTGAGGGGTCCTGGGGCTCCATGCAGGTTTGAATTTCCATCCTTTCACCCCTTCCCTTTATGGGCTAGTATTTGGTTCTCTGGCACATGTGCCTAAGCCCATCTCCATCCCATTGTAATAATGAATCCCAGTCAAACTGGATCTTTTGTCAGCACCTTACCCTCTCAGCACCCTGTAGGGCTAGTCAACTGCTGATTATGTCTCCTTGGAGTGTGGCCACCTGCACACCAACAATGTCCTTCACACTGACATGTGTGCACGTGATATCTTAGGAAGTCACAAAGATTCTCACAGAACTGTCTGTAAGAATTAGAAAAGAAATAATGGAGGGAAAGAAAGAATTAAAGAAAAGAGCTGTATGTTATATACCTTGGACTCCTGAGAAGGAATTTGGGGGATGGTAACCCCCTTGCCAATAAAATGACCTGAAAAAGAGAAACAACGAGATACAACAAACACATATGATAAACTCCATAAACAATAAATAAGTCAAACAAATAAAATCCCCAGTTAACAGCATGAGTCCTATGTAACAGTTTTGCAACTTAAAAGGGAATGAGCAAAGCCATGTGAACCTGGGACTATCCACCCAAACACATCTGAATGAGCTAATAACAACAGCTTCCAAAGAGAGACAGAAGAAATAGTTATGGCTACAGAGGAATATGGAGTGATATGAAGCTGAGCACAACTTGCAAATATTATAAAGGAATAAAAACACAAAGAGGAGACTTGGTGAAGCACAGATGGTTAGTGTTACCATGATATGCTCAAACAACTGGCCCAAATTATGGCTGCATTACACAGATAATAATATTGGAAGAGTACTTGACACACCTAGTATTAACCACTGAATTATGTCTCCCCCAAATCCGTATGTTGAAAGTCCTAAGACCAAGCACCTCAGAATGTAACCTTATATGGAAAGAGGGGTGTTATAGATGTCATTAGGTAAGATGAGGTCATACTGGAGTAGGGTGGATCCCTAATCCATTATGACTGGTGTCCTTATGAAAAGGGGAAATTTGGACTCAGAGACACACACACCAGAAGAATGCCATGTGAACACGAAGACAGCAGTCAGGGTGATGTGTTGACAAAGGTACAGGAGATTGCGAGCAAATCACCAGAAGCTAGGAGAGAGGCCTGGAAAAGATCATTCCATGGAGACTTCAGAAGGAGCATGGACCTGCCAACACTTCAATTTTGGAATCCCAGGCTTTAAGACTGTGAGGCAATAAATTTCTGTTATTTAAGTCACTCAGTCTATGGTATTTTGTTACGGCAGCCCTAGCAGACGAATACACCTAGGAAATAGGATAAAGAATCTCGGGCTTTGAAGAGTAGGAATCCAATGGAGTCAGGAAAGGATTGTGATGAGCACAAAGTTAGGAACAGAGATAGCAGAAAATTTACTGAATGGAAACAGAACTTTGGCACAGACATCATGAGAACCCAGATAAATCTACTCAGTGGTGGATGATTTCCCATGTCTGAATTTCCCTTCACATTCTTTTCTACCACTTAAAAAAAAAGACAAAGGCAAAGATTTAAAGCTATCACAAATAAGGGAAGTTGGAATTTGATGATATAAGGATAATAATGCAATTAGATTTCCCTCCTCAGACTTTGGAGGAGAAGTGGGATGGGTGGAGAAACTATGACAAAGCCAAAAGAAAGTACTTGACCAGGGTCACCTTACTCTTTGAAGGCAGAGGAGAATGTACTAAGACTTAGAGGACTTGGAACTTCCCTGGTGGCGCAGTGGTTAAGAATCTGCGTGCCAATGCAGGGGACATGGGTTCGAGCCCTGGTCCGGGAAGATCCCACATGTGGTGGAGCAACTAAGCCCATGTCCCACAACTACTGAGCCTGCACTCTAGAGCCCGCGAGCCACAACTAACGAGCCCGCGTCTCAACTACCGAAGCCCATGAATCTAGAGCCTGTTCTCCACAGCAAGAGAAGCCACCGCAATGAGAAGCCCGCGCACCACCACGAAGAGTAGTCCCTGCTCACTGCAGCTAGAGAAAGGCCGTGCACAGCACCAAAGACCCAATGCAGCCAAAAAAACCAAAATAAATATATAAATTTATTTTAAAAAATTAAAAAAAGGCTTAGAGGACTTAAAATAACTGGCCAATTAAAAATACAAACAGTGGGTCACAAAATCTCACACCCATTATGTCACTGTAGGAGATTTCAAGACCTCTTTGAGAAACAAATGAATTAGAATATTAAGCAAGGATTAATTAATAATCCTTTCATTAATAATGAAAACGGTAAATTAGCAAATAAATTCTTATAGCTATTGGGTATTAACAGAACCTCAAAAGGATCTCAGATAATAACTACACAGAATGAATAGAAGGGAAACACAAGACTGCTTTTGTTTCCTGAAAGGGAATCGAAGTTTATTTCGTTAATAATAGAAATAAATAGAAGCAATTAAATTTTTTTCTGAAATACATTAATGTTAAAATGTTAAGAAATAGGACACTTAAGGTTATCTTTTGGCCTAGTTCGAAAAGAAATAAAGAGTGTAAAATCCACCACAGAAAACACAGAAATGAAAAGAGAAATCAGTAAATGACTACACTAAAGATAAGTTTACTTGGGCTTAAGGACAAATAACGAATCAAAGAGTAAGTGTATACAGCCTAAACTTGATTATTAAAACAAAAAAGTAATTGGCTAAATTAAAAAATAAAATTCAATAATCTGTTGTTTAAAAAAAATAAATTTAGCACCACATCATTTTGATAGATAGGATAGGAGAGAACTGTCCAAGATTTAACCCACTTACATACAACAGCAGAGATACCTGGGCTTTTCCATTTGTTAGATGAAATTTCACATACTTGAATCCTACTTGTCTTGCAAGACTTGGTTCAAGGGGTCCCGTCTCTGTGACTCTGTCTCCAACTTCCCCAACCTGCAGGCAGTGTTCATGACTGCTACCTCGGAGCCCCCATCAGCTCAGCATTTATTACAATGTACCCCATTTAGATTTATCTTTGGCCCTCATTAGACCTTGAGCTCTTGAAGACAGCAGCTCTCGGTGTTTCCAAGCATAGCTAATCAAATTATGGAATATATCTATTAGAATGACAAAAGTATGGAGTAGGAAGAGAAGGATGGACATTTCAGGCCCATCATTCCTTTGCTCATGCATAGGCATGAAAGCATACATGTTCCCAGAACTTTGGTCCTCCAGCGTGACGGGGATACTGGATTTGTTGTCAGGGAGGAGTTCTGGGGAGAGGATTCAGATGCAGAAACAATACATTGCAAAGGGCCTTGAATGTCATCCTATGGAGTCTATAGAATTGATTGCACAGGCCATGGGAAACAATGGCAGGATTCCAGATTAATTTTGTTTTCTGTTCGTTCACTTTGTTTTGTAACAGTACCTATGATGAGGGAATGGGGAACAGATCGGAGGAGAGAGAGAGCTTTGAGGCAGAGAGACCAGTTGTAAGAGGCTAAACCTATAGTGTTTTTCAGTGAGTGGTGGGATTTTTTCTTCTTCTTATGTCTTTTCTTTATTTTAGTTTTTTTTAAAAAAAGCATGCTTGTAATATCTTTACTTAAAAAATTTAAAAAGCAGGTGATCTTTGTCTATCTTCTCCCTTTCTTTCTCTCTTCTCTTCTGTCTCTCTCCTTCCTTCTTTTTCCCACTTTCTTTTATCCCTTCCTTCATTCTCCTCTCCTTCCTTCCCTCTTCTTTCTTTCTTTTTTCCTTCCTTCCTTCCTTCTTCCTTTCTTCTCTCTCACCCTTTCCTTTTTTCTGCATTAGGGCCCTGGGAATGAAGCAAAGGTTTTAGATCCCATAGATTCTCATGGTCAGGGTGCTGTCAGGACTCAGAGATTGGTTAGACATGAGGGGTGAAGGACAAGGAGAAGTCAGAAGGACTTAAGAGTTTCTAGCTCAGGTGACGGGGTGGTTTGGGGTTCCAACAATTGAGAGAAAGAACCAGGAAGGAGAACAGAGTTTGGATGAAGTGTCAGTGTGTCTCCAAATAAAGTCCATTTGAGGCTCACTAAGGGTTAATCCAGACCCAGGGCTAAGGAGTAAGGCCTGGAGTCTGGAGATGGACAGTTGGCACCATTAGCATAGGGGTGATTGATACCACCATGGACATTGATGAAATTGACCAGGGAGAGACTATGTTTGAGAAAGTCCTCTTCGGCTGATAAAGAGTGAAATCTTGAAGGAATATATACATTTAAACGGTAGAGGAAAGAAGAGAAGTCAGAGAAAGAAATTAAATGAAACAGAGAACTTAGAAAGAATAAAGTTCATTCCCACGGGAAGGAAAAACTTTGAGGAGAGTGACGGTCATTGATAAAAATTCTTCAAGGAGGCTGAATGGAATGAGGTCAATTAGGAAGATACCATGGCAATGGGAAAGTCTTTTCTGGTAAAATGATAAGGAGCGAAGACAGATGACAGGAGACGGAACAGTGACAGGGAAGTGACAGAGAGAGAGGACAGAGTCTTCTTGAGATGTATGGCAGTAAAGGGGAAGAAAGAGATGGTGTAGGTGGTCAAGGAAGCCATTCTTGCTTGTTTGTGTTTTTAAAGGAGAGAGAAACTTGATTTGGTTTGCAGATTAAGCAGAAGGAGTCAGTAGGGAGAGAAAGAAGGGAATGATTGATTAGATAAGTTTCCAAAGAAATCAGAAGGAGGTCAAACAAACAAGGATACTTATAATGCGATCAGATTAAAAAAAGGATCCTGAATAAAATGCAGTGAGGGATCACTATTGGATTGCAATAGACACACTCTATCTAAAATAGTAACTCTTTATGTCCCAAGCAACATAAAAAAATACATATGAGAAAAGTGAGGAAATTGCAAGAAGAAATAAAACTAGTAATTGCATAACAAACACTGTTCAAGACATGCCTGAGCAAAGCACAGAAATAAAGCTGAACAAAGAATAGAGACAAAAATGGAAATTGCAGTAGTTAAGGAGAAACTAACAGGTATATGAGACAACCTAAATGGCAGAGTTGAAAATATTTTCTTTTCAATAAAAACAGGTCTTGCACCAAAATCTATCACATAAGGGAGACAGTCACATTTAATAAACATACACATATAATACAATATTCACAAATATTAGAAAAACAGTATTAACTGAATTCCATTTAAGCAATATCATACAGGTAGAAACTTTTTTTCTTATAAATAGTATCAATAAAAGAGGCAAGCCATGGCCCAACCCCTGTACCTTAAATTTCTTTTAGAATTTCACCTCTTGAAACTATTCTTCCACCCCAGCTCTTCAGGATTTCTCCCTAAGCTTAGCAGAGGACATTGGAGGTGGTTTGTTCTTTATAAAGACTGATTATTGTTTGATGCAACTCTCTACTCATTCTGCTCTATTAAGACAAATAATGTTTTACATGTACAGGTTAAAATTTTTTCGAGAATAGAATAAAAAATTAAGATATGGATCATAAGAATTTATGATTAACTGAAAGTAACTCAAAAATAGATGAATGCCCAATCAAATCATGTCATACATAATTATGGAATACAGTATGTCTATTAAAATTATAACTATATGGATATTGTTGATATGAAAAAATGTGAATATTTAATTATGTTCTACGTGAAAAACAGAAAAAATACTTTGACATAGAACTGAGGAGGGTGTGAAATAATATGTCATTCGAGCATAATGTTCCTTACGTTATTTCCTTTAGAATTTCTTAAACTCATTTTTTAAAAAACAAAACAAAACAAAGACCAGGGACAAAATGGAACAATGTTCATCCTGTTTGAAGACTCAAGAAAATGAGCAGGTCATAGAAATTTCAGCAAAACTACTCTTTTTAAATGAGCTAAATCCATCTTGAAGACCCATCATTAGTAAAGTAAGTGTCCCACACAGAAAAAACCAAACAAGATTAAAACTACTCAAAACACTTCAGAGCAATAAAAAGCTCAGTGGTGAAATCTGTGGTGACACCCACAAATTGGGAGATCTTATAAGCCAGCTATCTTGATGTTCAGGTAGGAATAACACAATTTAATTAGCGTTTTAAGAAAATAAAAAGGAACCAAAAAGCCAAATGAAAGAGAGATTGAGGTGATATATTCATAATCAGATTGGAAAACCTTGGCTTTCAATCTCTTTCGCTCTTATTGAGGGATACCAAATGAGTAATCCTTCTGTGCTTTATTCCTTATCTATGTGGGAATAATAATATATGTTTTTATAACCAACCCATAGGCCAGGAGACAGTTATGCTAAGGTCTTCCTATGGTCTTGTTGAGTATGAATCTCCTTTCTGTGAGAACATTTATCCCATAAGTACGGAGAGAAGACTCTGCTCTTCCAGACTCCCTGAGATTCTCTCACTGTAAAAAGTGATTGGGGTTGACTTTCCACGTACTGTCTGTTTCCACAAACACAAAGGTAAGAGAAGGTTCCCAGATATTCATTTAATAAGTGATCTGGGGAGAAGGGCTTAACCATCCTGAATGTCTGGGGTTCTGTCGGTTTTAGATGGTTAATTCACTCCGTCTCTTATTGAGCACCTACAATGGGCACTGGACACAGGGCTGGGTGTTCATCGCTCAGAAGTACTGAATAATCACATTCTATTATATTAATCCCTCCCTGGTACTGACTGGCAGTAATTGAAGGGATTACTCACAACCTAAGTCAATGAGCAATTAATGCAGTGCCAGGGACAACCGAAGAGCTTAAGGAGTCAATCGATCCAGGGAAAACAACGAAGTTTAGGGTAACCTGACTCGAAATAAAGATATTAATAACAAGTCAAAGGAAATGAAAGTGGTTTGATGACGTCTTGTAACAGCACGGGCAGCCCTGTATTTTACAGCTTCACTCCTTTATTGCTGCCTTCTTACTAATTAACACCTACTTTCTAACACTTTCCGGGCCTTGGGGGCTACAAATGATGGACAAAGACTCGAAGAAGAAAACAAGAGCAGAGTGGTTTAGAGAGGCCATGTGCTAGAAAGCTCCCAGGTGCACGGCCACATGCCTGGCTTAAAACCTCCTCCCTCCCTTCTAACTGATAAAAAAGGGGATATGGGGCTTCCCTGGTGGCGCAGTGGTTGAGAGTCCGCCTGCCGATGGAGGGGACACGGGTTTGTGCCCCAGTCCGGGAAGATGCCACGTGCCGCGGAGTGGCTGGGCCCGTGAGCCATGGCCGCTGAGCCTGTGCGTCCGGAGCCTGTGCTCCGCAGCAGGAGAGGCCACAACAGTGAGAGGCCCGCGTACCGCAAAAACAAAAAAAAAGGGGGGGGGGATATGATTATCCTTCTTTGCCCTCCTTCCTCCCATTGCTCTTCTCTGACTCAGCAAAGAGGGATACCTCAATCCGTACCAAATATACCTTCAAATAACAACAAAGAAAAGTTGACTGGGACGAACAGAAGAAAGAGTCCCATCCCAAACACACTCCTTGATAAGATCTCTGAATGCTGTGATCCTTTGGTTGTTATTTTTGAAACGGATGATTCAATCTCAGGTACAGTATTAGAGAATTACAGAATGATTCTGAATGTCTCTGTCTAGACCAGAGAAATCCTGTCAAAAGAGGAAAAGAGGCAAGTGTTCTCATTTTCCCACAAAAAATATTTCGAAGATAATGGATCATCCAGTACATCTCTACAAAAAGATCCTTCAAATTCTAAAAAAGTCAAGTAAAATTACTATTGATGAATATTCACTACAGCCATCGTCAGTTTCAGATTGGTAAGTTATAATATAGATTTTTTATGTGTGGCATATGCAGTTAAAATTCATTAGGGACTCACAATTAAAGTGAACAGCACATTTATAACCACTTTACAGGACATGGAGCCACATTTCCCCGTTTTAAATAATTATAATGTTTTAGCTGTATCTTGGTTTTTATGATGTGTAGTTTGCTCTGTCTGTGCTTCATTTGCTGTCGGGTTGGTAAAACATGAAGTTTCAAATTATATCCCTATTCCTGTGGGAAAACAGAATTCAATTTATGACTTTCCAGGAGGAATCCTGAACACATTCAACCACAGGATATCCAGCCAAAGAAAATGATGGTACTCCTGTTGCTTGAATCACTGAAATCTGATTTGGGTGATGTGCTGCCCATTCTCCTATATAGAGAACCCAAGTGGACGAAGGCAGAAGAAAGCCTGAAGTTCTGCACCGCAGTCGCTGTGGTTCTAACTGTGAAATTACCAGCTTCAGAGGGCTGATGGTGGACACTCACCACAATTTCACCGCCTCAAGAAAGTACCATTCTTCACAATCTACATGAAAACTCCGTATAGGGAAGAAACCATCTAATTGGAACATTTTTCCAACAGCATTTAAGTATCAGGCCAGCTGGATCTCCACAGCCCATGTGAATTTAGTCAGCACACTCTTCCCAAAACCTATATTCTAACATCACTGAAGGCTTGAGCTACATCTATCACCCAAATCTGGCTGTGATCATTTCTTGTCATTCGCTCCACACATTCAAAAATGAAACATTCTGTGGTAGCCTCAGAGGCACTCGTTTTGTGAAAGTGTACATAAGAGAAACGGCATCCTTGAAATGAAATGCCTTACTAACCCACACCACTTGTTCTTCCTCTAACCTTCCCTTTCCCAAATTCCCCTGTAAGGAATACATTTTCAAGGCTAATTCTATGTGACTGATCCGTGACTTACATTTTAGCAGTTATAACCTCAATTGATATCTCAATCTGTATCAAACATACCTCCAAATATCAAGTTCCTTTTTTTTTTTTTTGGTAAAAGATAACAGTATCACTAAATAAAAATATCATTTCACTCTGTTCCTCTGTTCCCTTCCTGTGCCACTGGAATCTATTAACACAGCTTTTATCCCTCAAACCAACCAAAAGTGTCAGGAGCCAGAGCTTGTCTTTTTATCAAACTTGATATCAAATAAAATATAGTTAAGACCACAATGAAAAGCAAAGACACATCAACTATAAAGCTCCTTGAAGCTCTTAGAATCTTGTTGAGGGGATGGAAAACATGCACAAAAAATAACAGTGGAATGTTTCTAAAATAAACAAGTTACTTTTGTTTTGACAGAAACTACCATAAAGGTGCTGAGGACGTTCAAAGATATAAAGAGACCGTCAGAAGGCATACTGAATATGTTCCTTAAGAGAGGAGAGTGGGTGGGAAAGTTCGAATGGTGGTCGTGGTGGTAGCCTGAGGGCAGTAATAACGAAGATAAGTGCAGGAATATATGAATCATGACAAATAACATCACCCAGACCCTATTTTTCCAAAGTATGTTCTCATACAAATGAGGTAATGATAGATGTAGAAATGCCAAATGCTGTGACTGCTATATAGGAGGGATCCAATAAATGTTTGGTTAAAAAAAAAAAAAAGCCCCCAGAAATAAATTGAGTTGAGGAAATTAAAGAAGGCTGGAGTATGTAAGGTGAACAGGGTATAACAAAGATCTGAAGTCACTCCTTAACAGGGAAATTTATCTAATAAGCGACTCCAGAAATAGAAACACTAATGCTCACAGCAGTTAGTCCACCAAAACCGGACATTCTTTTTTCCTGTTTAGTTTATGAAAAGAAGTAATCGTCCATTCTCTAGGTGTTTGCTGCTAGAAACCTAAATTTTCAGCTGCAGTGGGAAAAGCAATGGGGAAGGCAGAGAGGGGGAAAGGCACATATGTGTTTTCTTTTCTCAATTAGTTTGGGAAATGTATCTTCATTAAAAGAAATTGCCATCAGCAGTAAGACACTCTCTTGTTCCACTTAGGGGAGGGGTTGGATGATGTAAAGTGGTGAGTATGGGTCTTTATTATTCTGGCGATGTTGACTTGTTCATGTTCAAAATATACGTTTTAAAATCTCTGGAAGGCATAGTGCATTTCAATTAGTTAGGATATGCAGTAGTTTGTCTTCTCCTAAAAACAATTATGTAAAATTTATTCTGGATTATTTGTAGTTTTAGTACTTAGGGGAGTGTCTGCATTTTCAATTAAGAGCTAAGTATACAAATTAAAAGTGCTGCACAGTGAAGCTTAAATCCAGCCCTCACTAGTTGGTGCACATAAACACTAATATCAAATGATGCTTCTGTCATGTGATCCGACCCACAGCACATACAAATATAGAACATGACCATAAAAAGTAACGGACCATGCCCTCTGCTAAGTAATTTATGACAGCGGATCCAGACTGGAATGTCAGCTGGAATTACCTTCTCCCTGTTTGCTATTTTCGCATATACAGCTTTGTACAGATGATAGAAGCTATGTCTTGCAAAGAGGACTCACATTAAGCCTACTGAAATGATGAACAAGTACCAAATCCAAAGGCCAAAATATGTATGGCTTTTAAAAAGATTTGTTGAACGACGTCAATGACCACTTTTACAATTAATTTTTGAATCAGGCCGCAAGAGAAAAACATGTAACCCTACCAATTTTGAAATATCAGATTTATAGTGTCTAGCAAGCAAATATGAAGCTTCACAGTGGAGAATGAGAAATAGTTGAAAATCATTTTATTAAAAATACAAAGTGATCCCAACACTTGACTAAATGAAGTATGAAAAATTCCCTAGACATATACGTAGTTCTAACCTTTATGTAGAATTTGCCATCAAGGCAGTCTGGAATTGTAACAAACTTAGTATGAAATAGTTGATAAAACAAAGGATATTATCCTTCTTTATTAACCTTTACCCCCTTAGATAATCCCCCAAATCCCCTGTGTGTGATAACCACCTCACTTCCTTTGGGAAGCCATTCATTATCTAATTCATGTCTTACACAAAGAGAAATGAGCAAATGTGCCTTATCAGATTAAAAAAAAAAGTCACCATGAGTGATGTCCAACAGGACAGGGTCTTAGCAAATCCCTTCTGCCTCCACAGTCCTGGGTTTCTAAATACCTATAAAGCTACTAACCCATGGTCACAGCTCACGAGCTCATTCACAGCTTTATGTTGCTAAAGCAAACAGTCTGGCAGAAGAATGACAGAATTACCCTCTTTTCTGATTATCCTCCTCTCTGCATTCTGATAAACTAATGATTAGCTTTCCTGTTGGGATTCAGCCCTGACTGGGTAGCTTCAGGCTGTCAACTCAAGCAGACCCTGATGATATCACACAAACCTCTTCCTCTCCTTCCTTCCCCCGTGCTTTATTCTTCATCAACCAGCATCTACACCAGCCTTCACAAGGAGCCAGCATGTAATTACCAAGGTAATGTTCTGGCCCTAGGAAGGCTCATATGAAAAGCAAAGGCTTCTTTTCGCCTCACTTCTCCAACTGTAACATGAAATGCTACTCAGGAAGCTGCTGGTTACAAAAAATTCAATCCTGTAGGTATCCGTATGTAACCAGTTTTTACCTGCTCTTCATAGATTGTATTTGAGCAGATGTTTCAGTTGGGTTTAAGCCTATCTCTTCTCTAGAAATTTAAAGCGTATATTGCCTTTGAGTGCTTTTGGGTTGGTAATGAAGAGAACCACCCATTGAGCAATATTAATGAGTCAAAACTTATACATATTTATGAAGTGAAAATATAGAGTTAATTTGGAAAAGGCCATAAAGTGAGTCACTGGTTAGATTCTAAAGTGCTACTCCTTTTTGAAATTCTGTCCACTGGGAAATACCACTGTTAAATGAAAACATAACTGAGCATGACACAAAAGATGAAAACCTGTTAATTTTTCTTGCAGTTTTATTTTCCTGTTTTCCAGATAAATGTAAAATTACATATTTAAAAATCCATTAAAAATACTCACTCAGCACATATAATTAATAGCAGTTACTCAACAGAATATTTTCTTGATAGCTTTGTATGACGACAAAAAGCTTTAAGGCAATCTTTTAAAGTAGGTGTTTCATTTTACACTAGGGCCAGAGTTATTTTATTGCATTATGTTACCTGTCATATGTCCCCTAACAAGAGAACTTGGCAGCACTAATCATGGCCAAATCTTTCAAGAAGATTCAGCAATCCTGACTGAGCTACACTGTGACATTTTCTGGGCACAGACTTAAGGAACACTTAGGAGTTTGGCTTTGTTCATTCGTTTGCTATTCCTTTACAATTTCCAGACCTGCCACTAGCACAACCTAATTTACCCAAGGCATGCTCTGAGATCAAAGTCACATGACTACTTTGCTTGGCATTTTAAAATATGGGACAATAATTTACACCCTATGGTAAAACATTACAGAGGCAAAAAAGGATGAACTCATTCTAATTAAAGGAAACTCTGAGATATCTATATACATGCATCTCTATCTCTCTATATATACCCAAAAACAATAAAAATAAATTCAACAGCTAGATTTGAAAGTTTTCTTGTCTTTCTCTGGATGGGAACTTGGGGATTAGCCTGGAAAACCCACTTGAGTGTTTAGAAAGGTATTTCCACTGAGAAAGACTTCATTTTAGTCAAGCCAAGTTACCCACTCTGGCAGATTGGTGACATGCTCAACAAATCTGTGAATTCCTCCTTCCCAGCGTACAGATTGATTAAATTTGCCACCTCCCTTGCAGCTAGGAATGTCCAAGAGACTGAATGAAAGTAGAGGTGACACATGCCACTTCCAGGTCTGACCCATAAAACCTTCCCAGGAATGATTCTGTGTTCTCTTTCCCAATTCAATGGCTGAGGACTTAGAGCCAGGTAGGGGCTGAAAGACAGAGGAAGCCTGGCTCCCTGAATGACCATATGGAAAACTGTCAACCAAAAACACCAGAGAAGACCTTAGGTGAGCAAGAAAAAAAATGTCTACAATGTTCAGTCATTGAGAATTAGGGACTTTTTCCTAAAGCAGTTGGACTGCCCTAATACTGAATTCCCCTACTCAGTCACCTGACCCTTGCATGCTTTTTCTCATTCAATCCTCACAATAACTCTGTGAGATAGGAACTATTCACCCTATTTAAAAATAAGGAGGGACTTCCCTGGCAGTCCAGTAGTTAAGGCTCTGTGCTTCCACTGCAGGGGGCATGGGTTCAACCCCTGGTTGGGGAACTAAGATCCTGCATGCTGAAGGAAGGAAGGAAAGAAGGAAGGAAGGGACAAAATAAGGAAACATGGGCAAAGAGAGTTCAACTGCCTTCTCCTAAGTGAGTAACTTGACAAGTTGGTTAGGTTAGAGTGACTCAGTGGGAATGTCTTGTGGACTTTACCAGATTAGTTTGTCAGTAGTCACCCGGAAAAAGAGAAAAGATTCTCAAATGTAGGAGACACCAATGAATTTGTTTTTCTTGCATTTGGATTAGCAGAGCTAATGAGCAGAAGATCTGGGACTCAGATCCACGTAGGCCCAAGTCCAGAGTCTCTCCTCTTAACCATCCCCATAAATTAATACGTTTTATGAAAATCTCAAACATATGGGCATAAACCCATGAGTAATCTGGATCTACCAGTGTACCGACGTAATTAGCTCAAGTCCTAAGGTTAACGCTACTAGGCTTGCTTTCTTTCTTTTTTTTTTTACTAGGCTTTCTTGCTTAGTTTAGGATCAATAAATTATCAACATATTGGATGACTGCCCCATGCCTTAGAAAATCCTTACTGAGTGCTCTGAACAGAGCACCGTGTTGGGGCACGCATATCACTAGATGGAGGAATGGACAGAAGGAGTCTCTCATCTTCCTTTCCCTTCTAATTTCTCAGACTGTTTAGACAATGAAAGGACAAAAAATGTTTTAGATTCTTGCTCCAAGCACAGGAAGGCACTATTTCCTTTTAAAATGCAAGCCCAAATAAAGACAGAAAAGGAGAGGGAGGGGTAGTAGAAACTCTTTCTCTCACTTCTGGAGGAATAAAAAACTCAGACTTCCAGTTTTTTTAATAGAATAAAATCCACAGACCAGTCAATGACCATAAATTATCTTCCCTTTAGTTGGAAACTAAACTTCCCTTTAGTCAGAAACCGGTACACATTAATTCCATGCAAACACACATACACACACACAATTTCATTGTCCGGTCTTAGCAGCGTAAGGCATGTTGGAGAAAATATGGAAAGTGTGCGTAGGAAGGAAGGCAATGCCTTCTGACTTACGGCACAACAGATGTGGTTCTCCACCACACCGGTGCTTCCTACCTGTCCGAAATTAACCAGGGCTAGAGGTGGTGGGGTCCAGGTGGAAGACCTCCCCAAACCCCTGGCGATAGCCTTCCTGGGGGGTGATGCCCATCCAGGGCTTCAGAAGCACTGGTCCAGTAGAAGTTACATTTTCAGTTCAGGCTAAAATTTGGGGGCCACTCATGGTAGAGATGATTAAAGATTATCTTTCAGATCTCTCCCTGGTGATATGAGATGCCTCAATGCCAAGAGAAATCATTTCCCCTCTCCTAGTTAACTAAACACTTTCTACAGTTTTATTTGGCCATGTAACTCCTATAAATGACTGTGCAGTGCAGTTCTTTTTATGTGTAGTGTGAAAAGAACTTTGGATGGCAAGTAAAGTAATGGGCCCAGGTCTAGATCCCATGGCCAGGTCAGTAATGTGTCACTGAACTTCACTTTTCATGCTTGTGAATTAGAAATATCCTATTTTCCCTAGATCCAACTGGTATAAAAGTAAATGAAGAGTTGAGTGTGCCCGGGTCCCTTGAAAAATTCTGCACACAAATAGGATTTTTAAATTGTCACTAAAATTCTTAACAAAGATAATGTAAGGACTAGAACAATCTTTTGCCCAAAGATCATTTTTATAAATTACAACAAGGGGAGAGAAGAAAAGCATGTTCTGCACATGTTTTGTAAGTTGATCTATATCATGAGCGTTGTAATATGTCTGTGATATGAGAGGGGTGCTTTCAAAGTGCAAGATGTGATGACCCATTAATACATCATGAAATCAATTCAGTGGGTCATGAACTGTCTTTAAAAATGAAGAAAAGAACAGAGCAATAGAATGGACTAGATGAAATACATCATAATGAACTGTACATGATAAGGATAACTGTTGTTTTGAGAAACTGGGTGATGAAATAAAATACATTTTTTCCTACAGGTCAAGGTTGAAAAATTTGAAACCCTTCATAATAGAGAATATAAGAAACGTGTTTCTTAGTCCAAAATGAGAAAGGAAATTTGAAATTGGATCGTCATCATTGTCAACCAGGGCTGTAGGCAAATCTCTTATCTTCTTCCAGAATAAATGGAGGAGTGAAGGTGGAGGAATGGGGGTGGGGGACAGGGAAGAAGAAGCAAACGGTAGGGTGGCTTCACATTTTGATCTGTGGCTCACAGCCTTATTTTTAAAACCAATTAACTGTTTTAGAGTCTGGCAAGGAGGAGGGAATCAAGGCAATCTGGATGAGTTTTCTATTTGTGCATAATGAATTACCACAAACTTAGTGGCTTAAAACAATATACATTTACCATCTCACAGCTTCTGGGCAAGGTGAAGCTATATTCTCCGCTCAGGGTCTCACAGGGCTGCGATCAAGGTGTCGGCAAGGCTACATTTCTATCTGGAGCTTTGGGTCCCCTTCAAAGTGCACACAGTCATTGGCAGAATTTGATTTCTTACACTTGTGGGACTGAAGTCTCTGTTTTACTGCTGGCTGTCAGCAGAGGGTCCCTCTTAGCTTCTAGAGGCTGCCCTCTTACAATGTGGTAGCTCATGTGTTCAAGGCCAGCAGGAGAATCTCTCTACAGCCACAATGACTGTCTTATGTGACCTTACATAATCACTGGAGTGACTATCCCATCACCCTGATCATAAACCTAATCAAAGGATCGATATCCCATAAATTCACAGCTCATTCCTACACTCAAGGGGAGAGGATTATACTGGGCATTTATGTACGTTAGGCCGTGGGACTCTTGGAGTTGGTCTTAGAATCCCTGCTAATAGTTAGAATCTACCAAAAGCAATGACCATCGAGCATTTAGAACAACTTAAAAGAAATGTACACCAGCCTTCCACAGGACATGAACAGATGTCCCTCTACAAAAAGCCTCCATGGTCAAATAAGTCTGGGAAAATGTAGGTTTAAATAATAATATTTTACATGCTTCTTCAGTGAACAGAATATGGGATTTTCCCAAACATATTTAATCCAGGAAAATATTTTTTTGAGTCTGTGCTAAGTAAATTCACCACTTTATTAATATTAGTGTAATTACATCAGAAGCACTTGCATTACTGCTCTCTGACTGTCATTTTATCTCCTCCATGATGCCTTTCCTGATCACCCTTGTCTGCAAGATCCCTACTTCCCCGAATTTCGGTAGTACTAATGGTTTACCTTGCTTGATTGGCTGTTTGCTTATAATTGGTAAATATAAAATACTTTTACATTTTGATGGTGACCCTCTACAAAATTTAATCTCTTTGAAGGCTGACACTCTGGCTTAAAGCAACAGTGAAGAGCGCTGGAGACAGCTGTGTAGTGGTGAAGCATGCTGGCTGAGAGTTCTGGGGGGCAATTCACCAGCTTTGGGACTAGTGAGCAAACCAGTTACCCTCTCTCTGAACCTCTTCTGATTCATCTTTAAATTGAGATTGCTGCAAGAGATGCCTTCTAAGGTCTCTTCCCATCTAATACTCTCTATGTGTTTTCCTAAGCCCTGCCCCATCTCCTAGGGGGCCTGGCCCATAATAAGCACTTGATAAATATTTGTTGACTGATTAATTGCATGCTTGCATCACTGTGGATTCAAAGATGTTCTAAGAGGTTGCTAGCTTCCAGCTGGCCAGGTGCTCAGCCCCAGTCTGGGCATCTAACACACACAACCCGCAGACCACAGGTGACTCATGTTGGTTTGGCCTTGCCTTATGCTTCCGCAGCATAAGTGGTCACCTTCATTAGCATGATGGGAGGTACCCCTTGGGAAGTCCTCTTACCCTAAAATATCTTCCCTTCCCAATGCCTGATATTCCTTTTAAAGATTCATTTTCTACCATTTTCTCTCAGAGCCCTATTATAACTCTAAGTAAATAATTGCATGAGTAATTGTTTAATAACATCCTCTAGAAAGTAAGTCACCTTACTTTCATACATACATAGGAATGTAGGGTGAGCAAGAGATAAACCTCTGCTCTTATAAGTCACTAAAATTTTGGAAATGTTTGTTAACGTAGCGTAACACAGCCTGCTTTGATATAGACATGCTAGGAGAAAAGAACATGAGTTTGCTATTTGACTATGAAGGGATTTTGTGCTGGTGGGGATTTCAGGTGGGGACGCCTGTCTCGCTGCTCAAAATGTAGCAACAGACCAGTAGCATTAGCATCACCCAGAGCTTGTTAAAACTGTAGACTCCTGGGCCGCATCCTAGATGTACTGACTCAGACGCTGCACTTTAACAAGATCTCCAGGTGATTCAGATGAAGATCAGAGTTTGAGAAGTAGTCATCTAGAGGCAGCTAGAGGCTAACTTTGAGAGCCATCCACACACCACAGGCTCTTAGGGTGTAGTCCCTGGCCTAGCAGCATCACCATCACATGGGAACTTTTCAGAAATGTAGATTCTTGGGCCTCAACCAGGACCTACTGAATCAGAGGCCCTGTAAGTGGGGCCCAGCAATCTGTGTCTTAACAACCCTGCAGGCGATTCTCATACACGCTGAAGTTTGGGGACCACTATCATATATCAATGAGAGTTAAAATTACAGGAGTTAGTATTCTCCTGAAAGAAGAGAGGAAGGCATGGACAATTATAACATTGTTCCTATGAGAAGATACAATCTGTTTTATGACAATCTTTATGATGTATCTTCTAGAATGCACACTGGGAATGTCTAGGCCTGGTGGACTGCTTTTCTATTGAGTGGAAGCAACTAGGACAGTGCTCTGGGTTAAGAGGGAGGGCACAGAAAGGGAGGTGGGCATCAAAAAAATTGCCTTCTATTTTGCCTACTGATCTTCTGGGGCTTATTACTCTTGGAGTACTGTGATAAGTGCTATAGGGAACATTTCCAACGAATGCCTTTCCTGGATATGAGTCTCCTGAAACATCCATTCCTCTCCCTTTCATCAAGAATGCGGTAGAGTAAGAAGGGGCAACTCCAGATATTACACCCAAGAATCTGCATAGCCATGTGAAGTCACACATTATGTCTGACTATGGCTTATTTGGGGATGCCACAGTCCCAGTATATTCATTCACTTGTTCAGTCACTCACTTTATCATCCAGTATTTAATGAGTGACTTTTATGTGCACGGCCAATGGAGAGCCCTCTTGTTCTGTGCTTAGAAAAGGGATTGAGTGGAGCACCGGCCAGGAAAGTAATGGTTCTTTCCTCCATCTGAGACTCAATGATGCAATGAAGCCACCTCTGCTCTCACTTCAATCACAGAAAGGGTAGGCTAAGGCTGTATCACATTGTGATTTCCTAGTTTCACTGTTCTCTTTTGCAAAGAGAAAAAAGTCAGGGATTGAGAAAGCCAAGGAGGAGACTGCATCCCCGATGGAACACAGACTATCTCCATCCCTGCAGACCTGCCTGCCTGGACTGTGTGCTAAGTCCTCATTTCCCACGAGGGAAATGATACATCCATCAGGGTGGGGGTTGGCAGCTCTGGCTGCAAGTTATCTGGTTTTTGGTTTTTTCGGCTGCACTGCACGGCACGTGGGATCTTAGTTCCCTAACCAGGGATGGAACCCACGCCCCCTGCAATGGAAATGTGGAGTCTTAGCCATTGGACCGCCAGGGAAGTCCCTGGCTGCACGTTAGAATCACCTGTGGAATCCATAAACCTCTTAAGGCCAAGACCACTCCTCAGACCAATTAAACCAGCACCTCTTGGAGCGAGATCTAGGCACTGGTATTCAGAAAAACTTTTCCAGGTGGTTGCATTGCACAGGAAGGCCTGGGACCTACTGCTCCAGGGCGGGTAAGGTCCCAGGTCTTGGTTCTTTATGAAGCCGAGCTTCACCCTCTGAAAGTCAAATCCTAGCTTCCTAGGATTCTCAGCCCAACTCTTTCAACTTTAGGTGTTTGTTTTAGAATTTAAAGTGAGCTATTAAATTTAAACTATTGTGTTATATTTCAATTATCTTTTATATTTATATGGCCCTTACCAAACTTCAGATGCAGAATATTTAGTCAAAACAACAATTCTTATTTTTTTTCTTATTCAACAAGGTATGCTGGTAGTAGATCTACTTTTTAATGAATAATTTCATTCATTACACACTGAGCCTAACAATGCTATTTGTTAAACAGGAACTAATCAAATTCATACATAGAATTTACAGGTGAGGACAGATGTGAACAGTTTTTGAAAACAAAGCAGCACAAAGTATGAACTAAAAATTAGCAGCAAATACTTCCTTGATTATAAAATGGTTGTGAGACTAGTAAAAAGAATAGGATACAGATGACATAAATAAATTGACCTTTTAAACTGGTGATGTTGATTGTTGCAGTATGAGTTTGGCCATAGTAAGATTATAAAGACAGAAGAAATGTTTCATACTATGATCTGGATTAGGGACGGAACTTGCAGTGCTATACATCTCATTTTCGGGATGTCTCTCACAGTAACTGGTTCTGTTGCTTCCCTGTTTTCTATCTTACACTGCCCATTCCCTAGGCAGCCCTGGCTCTCAGGATACACTCTTACCTCTTGGGGTTGTTGGTACTGAGAGGCCATCAGAAGGAAAGCTCGCTGGGCCTGGAAAGCACTATGCACCATTTCTGCCTGGGAACAAAAAGGAACAGGAAAGTTTAATTGTTTGAGCTCCTAAATGGAGCATTACCACATGATCCAGCAGTTCCATCTCTAGGTATATACCCAAGAAAAATGAAAACACATGTCCACACAAAAACGTGTAAATAAGTGCTCATAGCAGCATTATTCATAATAGCCAGAAAGTAGAAAGAACCAGAATGTCCATCAACTGATGAATGGATAAACAAAATGTGGTATATCCAGACAATGGAATATTATTCTGCATTCAAAAGAAATGAATTGCTGATCCATGCTACAACATGGGGAACTTTAAAAACATTATGCTGAGTGAATGGAACCAGTCACAAAAGACCACATTTGTATGATTCTGTTTACATGAAATGTCCAGAATAAGCCAATCTACAGAGACAGAAAGTAGATTAGTGACTGCCAGGGGCTGGTGGGAGGAAGGAATGGGCAGTGACTGCTAATGAGTATGGAGCTTCTTTTGGGGGTGATGAAAATGTTCCGGAATTAGACAGTGGTGATGGTTTCACAACTTGGTGAATATACTAAAGATCTCTGAATCATATACTTTAGAAGAGTGAATGTTATGATATGTGAATTATATCTCAACAAAGCTGTTAAAAAAAAGTTTGAGCCCCAAAGTGCAATTGTTTTCCAAAGGGTGTCTCTCCTGTCCTCTTTCATGCCCCAATCTGTTCCATACCTTCTAATGGAAAGAAAATTGTCCTTTAAGCCATCCCCATAAAGATATGCTCACCAAGGATATATGTATAAGTATAACTGATTCACTCTGCTGTACACCTGAAACTAACACAACACTGTAAATCAAATATACTCCAATAAAAATTTTAAAAATACAAAATTTTAATAAGAAGGAAAAAAAAAAAGATATGCTCACCGAGAGCTAGTGATTTCTACCACTGTTCATTAAGACTGGTCTGAAGGAGATTTCAGGGCTACCTGGACTCAACCCCACCCCAGAAAGGCCTTGAGCAGATGGGAATGTCTTTAAACACATGGTACCATATTCTCTTATCTTTACCTTCTACCCGTGCTTAACTAATTCTTTAATTTTTTAAATTTAAAAAGTTACAGAAGAGTACCAAGAAGAAAATAATTCCAAATATTTGTATCACACAGTCATTTTTGGCATTTTTTTCTAGATTTTAGGAAAATTCACACAGTTGTTCTCATAAGACAAAGCATAATGATTTAGAATAATTTTTTAGGGCCATAAGGTACAAAGATTAAAGTTTTTAAAAAATGCCTCACAACCTAGAAATAATCATTATTAATGTGAGATGAACATCATGGCAGCCACTATTTAAGATCTATATGCAGAGAGACTTTGGTAAAATGGGACCACACCCTAGGTGCCATTTTTTAAAATAAAAAGTATAAATTTTAATTTTAATTGAATACTAAAAATGAAAGAATTGATAAGCTTCAAATAAAAGTCTCTGCATTGTAATAATTATGTCCTAAATGATTCTAAGGTAAAAAAATATAAAATATTAAGAAATTGGAATAATTATGTGTTTATACTTTAAACTAATACATGATATAATTTTAGACAATACTGATTGACTCCTTATTGGGAAAGATGAGAACATAAGTACTTCCCCACTTCTTTCTATCTCTGGTCCCCATTTTTCATATTTTTTAGTTATTATTTTTACTGTAACATTAATTCCCATAGCTATTGAGAATTAGTTCTACATTTAAACCTACCTAGTGGTTCTCACCAGTTGTTTTACCATGACTTCTCCATTTCTGAGTTATTTTGATTTTTTTAACTGGTTGGACTCCCATTATCAAGGTATTCAAAAAGGTCTCAAAGTTGCTTAAGTTCTTCAGTCTCAAGCATGTCTCCCTGTCATCTATATATTTTAACAACATCTTGGCTCGATGTAACATCCCTGGGTCTCTCTCTCTTACCATGTACAGACAGCATAGCAGTGAATGTGGCAACGCAGAAATCTAAGCCACCTTGATTTTGTTTCTCCCTTGTGGGAAACTGACTTTTCTATTTTGACACCTGAAGAATTATTTCTTTCTCCTTGGATTTTAACGGCTTTACTAAGTTATGTTTGCATTTTGAGCATTGTGTTATATTTCTTGGAATAGATTTGGTCCTTTCTTCATTTATGGGAAATTTTCTTATATTACTATATCTTTCAAAATATCTTTTGTTCCATTTGTTAGATTCTCTACTCAGGGACTCCAATTATTATCCTCATATTGTATAATTTTGAATGTTTTCATATCATTTAGATTCTCTCTCCCTCTCTCTGCCTTTAATTTCCTTGTCTGTCATCTGTATTTACTGTGATTATATCAACAGTTTTCTCTATTGTTGGTAAACAGATTTTCAATAGGGTCTCATATACATGAACATTTCTAATTTATATTTCATTTCTGTATTAATGCTGTTTTTGGTTTTTATTTGTTAGACTTCAATTTCCCTTTCATTCTTATTGTTCTATCACCTTATGCTATTTAAAAAATATGTTTATACTCTTATTAAATTTTAAGTTACTTATTAGTCTAAGAGTCTAATAAGATTAAGCCATAGTGAAGAATCTGTTTCTGTTCATTGTTTTATTTTCTTTGAGGGCAAGCCCATGTCTTTCCTTTGCATGCTCTGTTCCTCTCTGACACACTATTTCTAGCCACCATGTGGGTGATTCCTTGAGTCTTTTGCCACCATATGAGAGATTGGTTTATTTTCCATTTCAAACAAGAGTGTTCTACCTAATCTTCTAAGGCCTGATGGAACAGGGGATAGGGAAAGGGAGTGCTCAACTTTTCTCATTATTTTTCATCCAAGCGTTTTTTTTCCTACTGACAAGAAAATGCTTGAAAGCAAACCAAGGTTTCTAGATCATTTACATTTAAAATCACAAATTCATCACCATCAACATAACAGATTAAGTCTTATGAATATTTAAATGAGGGTAATTTTCCATTTTGGAGTGCACCATCTCCTCTTTGTCCTGGTAGCCTGATTGCTGGGATTATATTGCTCAAAATCGCAAATTCTGAATATTCCTTAGGGAGATAGTAGATTTTCACATTTTACTGTCCTGGAGGCTACAATGACCTTATGAATGTGAAGCTCTGAGCTACATGAATGTTTATCCATACATCAAAATGTGTATTTTCAGTGGATCAGAAGGACTTCTGTCAGTCTCTAATGACCACATTTCCAAAAGAAGATTATGAAATAAAACTCTCCACTGCTTGGATATAAATAAAAGAACTGCACTTCTCCCAACAACGATAATATAGAAGTATGGTCCTCGTCCCGACTCCTTGTGGAGTCAGCTGAATTATAGTTGGTGTGGAAACAGTAATTTGGGATTGCCTGACTTCTACAGTTAAAACTGCAGCTCAGAGGTGGCATTAACAATAATTTTGTAGTTATCCCAAGATGAACACTATCATTGGCCTTTTTTACTTTTCCTAGAAACAACATTTAGCCTGTTGCTAACAGAACAATCTTCCAACGGGTCTGATTAGCCAAGATGGCCAATTTCATTAATTAGTCTCTTCCCCCACATGGCCTTTCACTCAACAGCAGGGGTGGAGGTTGGAGCACAGAATGGTTGAATATCTAGCTATCTGCTTCAACTCTCCCTACCGCTTTGCTTATATAGACAAATCTTTCTGAGGATTCAGCTGTGCACCTCTTTCAGCTCCCTGGAACTCTGGGCACGATTAGCAGACTCTAAACCACATTCGTTTTTAACTTCATCAGTCCACGTTTCAAAGGATTTTCATTCCACCTTTGAAATACTCTGACCTACCTGCTGCTTACTTCTGGAAATTTCCATGAGTGCCCTCAACCAGACAGCATCCTATTTAGGACCAATTTCACTGAACCTGCTGAGTTCTGATAACTTGAAAGAGAGAATTTGGCTCGCTCAGGCAGTTCAAAACATTGTGAAAGAAAAAGCCAAACGTAGGGATTTTCAGTAACAACAAATAATTGAGGGTTTTTGCTGAGTTTATCACACATGTGCCAGGCTCAGAGAGCCTCAGTGACCTTTATGTGTATACATGCACATCTATCTGCTGTGAGCACGTGTGTGCAGAGAGGAAAGGGACAGTTCGGGTAAGAGGCAAAGCTGTGTATTTTGTTTGAACTCTAGCAATTATCACTTAGGCAACTGGGGTTCTTAGATAGGTTGGTGGACCATCTTGTTCTGTGGTCCTAGACAGTAGGAGAATGAATTTCAGTAATCAGTTTAAAGCAAGCCTCAGGACAAGCAGACACCAGTTAATATGACTTATTTCCATCTAATCCCCTTGGGAGAGAGCTGACTCACTGGGGAAGCTCAATTGATCTCTGAATATTCATCAAAGCTTTCCATTGTTTCATTGGGAAGCTACAGGCCACAAAGTACCATGTGGATGGCAAAATGAACAGGTGCAACTGGGAGAAAGGGTACAGGTAATACTTAGAGGAAATGCAAGAAGCATCCAGCCAGGGTGCCTGTGCTGAAGGCATTTCCAGATCTTCTGAAACTGCATCAGCCCTCTTCCTGACAGCCAGACAGCCAAGGGAAGGGGATCCTCTTCCTCTGACTGAAGGTCAGGGGAATGGGCATCTGCTCATCAGGTACAATTTTTGGGCCCTGGGAAGGTCACTGTCAATGCCATCTTCACATTCCTCCCCAGTGAGTCTGCCAATGTCCCACATTTTACAATTAGAGATATTGTATTTTTAGATCTTATTCCTTAGGGCCCTCTAATCTACCCTAAAGGAGAAGCCCCTTGAGTTTCAGCCAATGAAGAGGTAAAAGGGGACCTGATAGATGAAAGCAAGACAGGAAAATGCGCTAAGAAAAAGAGGTGATAGGATGCCAAAGACAAGTTTCACCTACTTCATGATTTTGCTTAAAACAAGATTGAAGATGCTTAATTTTGTAGACATAAACATAAGCACTGACCCTACAAAGTTGGATTATGAAGTCATCTGTGTTGACATATAAAGGGCCATGAAGAAGACCTACACCAGCAATTCTCAACCTTGAGTTTTCATTATAGTCACCTGGAGGGTTTGTTAAAACAGACTGTCATGTCTCATCCCCAGGGTTTCAAATTCGGCAGGTTTGGGTGGGCCCAAGTATTTACATTTCTAACGAATTATCTAACAAATGCTGCTTGCTATAATCATTTAATTAGTTCCAGGAGTTTCTTCTCAATTCTTTTGAATTTTCTACATAGACAAAGATCATGTCATCTGTGATAAAAGACAGTTTTATATCTTCCTTCCCTATCTGTGTGCATTTTAATTCCTTTTCTTGCCTAACTGCATTAGCAGAGATTTCTAGGATTGGTGAGAGGGGACATCCTCGCCTTGTACCTGATCTTAGTGGGAAAGCTTCAAGTTTCTCACCGTTAAGTATGATATTAGCTGTCAATTTCTTGCAGATAGTCTTTATAAGTTGAGAAAGTTCCTCTCTAGTCCTAGTTTACTGAGTTTTTATCATGAATGGGTGTTGGATTTTTTTTTTTTAAGTTATATATTTTTTTCATGTATTTTATTATTTATTTATTTATTTATTGGCTGTGTTGGGTCCTCGTTGCTGCGCACGGGCTTCCTCTACTTGCTGCAAGCAGGGGCCACTCCTCGCCGCGGTGTGTGGGCCTCTCACTACGGTGGCCCCTCCCGCTGTGGAGCTGGGGCTCCAGGGCATGCAGGCTTCAGCAGTTGTGGCTCACGGGCTCCAGAGTGCAGGCTCAGCAGCCACTGCACACGGGCCTAGCTGCTCCATGGCATGTGGGATCTTCCCAGACCAGGTCTCGAACCCGTGTGCCCTGCACCGGCAGGCAGATTCTCAACCACTGCGCCACCAGGGAAGCCCCTGGGTGTTGGATTTTGTCAAATACTTTTTCTGCATCTATTGACGCGATCACATGATTGTTCTTTTTTAGCCTGCTGATGTGATAGATTACATTAATTGATTTTTGAATATTGAACTAATCTTGCATACCTGGGATAAACCCAATTTGATCATGGTGTATAATTCTTTTTATACTTTTTTGGATTTAATTAACTAATATTTTGTTGAAGATTTTTGCATCTATGTTCATGAGAGATACAGGTCTGTAGTTTTTTTTTTAAATGTATTTATTTTATTTTACTTATTTTTGGCTGCATTTGGTCCTCATTGCTGCATGCGGGCTTTCTCTAGTTGTGGCAGATGGGGGCTACTCTTCATTGCGGTGCACAGGCTTCTCTTGTTGCAGAGCATGGGCTTTAGGCATGAGGGCTTCAGTAGTTGTGGCACGCAGGCTCAGTAGTCGTGGCTCGTGGGCTCTAGAGTGCAGGTTCAGTAGTTGTGGCACACAAGCTTAGTTGCTCCCCAGCATATGGCATCTTCCCAGACCAGGGCTCGAACCTGTGTCCCCTGCACTGGCAGGCGGATTCTTAACCACTGCGCCATCAGGGAAGTCCCAGGTCCGTAGTTTTCTTATGTCTTTGTTTTATTTTGGTATTAGGGTAATGCTAGCCTCATAGACTGACTTAGAAAGTATTCCCTCTGCTTCTATCCTCTGAAAGAGATTATAGAGAATTGGTATAATTTCTTCCCTAAATGTTTGATAAAAGTCACCAGTGAACAAATCTGGGCCTGGAGTTTTCTATTTTTGAAGGTTATTCATTATTAATCCAATTTTTAAAATAGATACAGGCCTATTCAGATTGTTTGTTTCTTCTTGTGTGAGTTTTGGCCGATTCGCCTTTCAAGGAATCAGTTTATTTCATCTAGCTTATCAAATTTGTGGGCATAGAATTGTTCATAGTATTCTTTTATTATCCTTTTAGTTTCCATGGTATCTGTAGTGATGTCCCCTCTCTCTTTTTTGTTATTAGCCTGGCTAGAGGCTTATCAATTTTATTGATCTTTTCAAAGAACAAGCTTTTGATTTTGTTGATTTTTCTCTACTGATTTCCTGTTTTCAACTTCATTGATTTTTGCTCTAATTCTTCCTTTCTTCTTTTTCTAGTTTCCTAAGGTGAGAACTTAATTATTGATTTTAGATCTTTGTTTCTAATATATTCATTCAATACTACAAATTTCCCTTTCAACACCACTTTCACTGTATCCCCTAAATTTTCCCTTTTATTTAGTTCAAAATATATTTTTTAATTGAAGTATAATTGACATGTAACACTGTATTAGTTTCAGATGTATGACATAATAATTCAGTATTTGTATATAGTGTGAAATGATCACCACAATAAGTCTAGTTAATACCTAAGTTCAAAATACTTTTAAAATTTCTTCTTTGACCTATGAGTCCTTTAGAAGTGTGTTGCTTAATTTCCACATATCTGGGGATTTTCCAGTTACCTTTCTCTTACTGATTTTCAGTTTATTCCACTGTGGTCTGAGGGCAGATATTATATGATTTCTATTCTTTTAAATTTGTTAAGGTGTGTTTTATCACAGAATGTGATTTATCTTGGTGAATGTTGCATGTGAGCTTGAGAAAAATGTGATTTCCTGTAATTTGAAAGTGATATGCTGAGGTGTAGTTTTTTTGGCATTTATGCTGCTTGGTGTTCTCTAAGCTTCCTGGATCTGTGGTTTGGTGTCTGACAGTAATTTGGGGAAAATTCTCAGTTATTATTGTTTCAATATCTTCTGTTCCTCTCTCTCTTTCTTTTCCTCTAGTATTCCCATTATACAGATGTTACATCTTTTGTAGTTGTCCCACAGTCCTTTGATATTCTGTTCTGTTTTCTTCCCCAGTCTTTGTTCTCTTTGTTTTTTGGTTTATGAAGATCCTATTAATATATCCTCTAATTCAGAGGTTCTTTCCTCAGCTGTGTACAGTCTACTAATAAGCCTATCAAAGCCATTCTTCATTTCTGTTACAGTGTTGTTGTTGTTGTTTTCATTTTGGCCAGTGTAATTTTATTTATTTTTATGTTTAACATCTTCATTGGAGTATAATTGCTTTAAAATGGTTTGTTAGTTTCTGTTTTATAACAAAGTGAATCAGCTACACAGTAAAAAAAGCATGCATGAACAGATGAGCAATATAAGCAGAGAGATACAAATTCTAAGAAAGTACCAGAGAAATGCTAGCGATAAAAAACACTGTCCAGGGCTTCCCTGGTGGCGCAGTGGTTGAGAGTCCGCTTGCCGATGCAGGCGACGCGGGTTCGTGCCCCGGTCCGGGAAGATCCCACATGCCACGGAGCGGCTGGGCCCGTGAGCCATGGCCGCTGAGCCTGCGCGTCCGGAGCCTGTGCTCCGCAACGGGAGAGGCCACAACAGTGAGAGGCCCGTGTACCACAAAAAAAAAAAAAAAAAAAAAAAAATAGCAAAGTTCTCTAAAGGTGCTTTTATCCTCAGTGCATGAGACGTTATTCTCTGTTCTTATTATTGTTATTTTTATCATATTTATCTGGAGATGCTTGTAAGGGGACTAAAGCAACACCCAAACTGGCCCATCACTGCCAAGAATAAAACATACAAGTACACAATGTCTCTTCACTATGACATCTTTAGTTCCCATGGACTTTCACCTATTTTGCGTAAGTTTGGGAAACGGCTCTCTCTTCCCTATGTGCCAATAGGAAAAGGCATAAAGAAGCAAGCCAGGATTACCATCAACAAAGAAAACTGTACATCTGCTTGTGCTAAAACTTGTTCTGAGGGCAAAATCTGTTTTGTCAGTAATGTAGTCTAAAGATAGAAGTTAAGAAATGAGAAATCAGATTGACTGCTACTTGTTGTTGACCCTGAAATTGCCACAGTGACACTGGAAAAGGGCCAAGTTTTGCTTGGACTACAACTGTCCCCTTAATTTCAATTTGCATCTTAATATCTCCCCTGGACTACCTGTACCCTTCTTGGCATGTGTCACTTGTCCTTATACATATGACCTGCACAGATCAGTGTTGATTCTATCTTATCAAGGAGGAAACAGGACTTTGAACAATGTCCTGAAGAAATAAATATGCCATGATATCAATGGTGGTTAACTCTGAGTAGTGGGATTATGAGTGGTTTCTATTTTCTTCTTCATACATTTGTCAAAATTTCTACATCAAACATTTAAATTTTATAAGAAAAAAATTATTTAAAAGATATGACTGAATACAATAGAAGATTATTATTTAATTTCATAAACAGAAAGTAATTTCTGAGTACCTACTATGTTGCTAGGTGCTACGAGGTATAAATCAGGGGAAACAAGTCATGAACCCAGAGAACGACTAGTGACTGTGAGTAACAAGCTACAAGGTACCAGTTGTGTGGAACAGACAACAAACATCTGATTTTGAAAGGAATGGATTGCTGATAACCATGATCGAAAAGGTAAGTTTTCCCATTTAGTTAGCTTGACAAAACACAAGAAGTAGTCTCATAAAAAAAGGAAAAGTTTTTTTTTTTTTTTAAAGAAACGATTTCCTTCTCTCTAGAACCCAGGAAGCACAATGCTCGGTACCCAGACATTTCTAACCATCGTTCCTCTTAACATGTCTCTCTGGCTCTTCAAGACAACAGCGCTCCCTAAAGCCTACAATTCAACCACAGCTTTTTTTTTTTTTTTAAAGTATCCAGTGTGCACACAATAAAATGGAGTCTAAATTTACAGTCTGACTAGGAGAAGGAAGCAGTCATGCCACACTCCACTTACTTATAAATATGTTGGCAGTACTCCATTAAATCATAAAGACATGTGAATTTAAAGACTCTGGCCTGCTCACATACCAACCAAGTCCCTGTCAATTTCAGGCTCTGTCTTAGCCAAAGCATATATCAAAAGGGCAATAATTTTATATTAGGTAATTGTTATAAACTAGTATTTTTACTGCCCTTACAGTTGACTATTTTTTTTTTCAGTGATTCCACTTTCATTGGCAGAGAAAAGATGCATGCTTACTGAACAGAGCTAAATAGTTTTGCAGCCTAGAAAGGAAAGATGAGTAGGTAGATTGAAAATGTCAATGTGAGACTACTAGGCACATTTTATTAAAAAAAAAAAAATCATCCAGGCACTGATAATAAAAGAGGTTCATTCTTCATTAATAGGACTGTTGCCTTGACAACCTCCAGCTCACATAAGTATTTGCATCAGCCACGGTGCACAGTTCTGACACTAAGGAACAGCTCCAATGTGTCCTTTCTATATCCATGCCTGAGATCGTCTATTATACAGCTCAGCTGCATTATCAGTTACCATTAAAGTAACACCCAACCAACCCCATCCAGAACATGTCACATCCAGCCCCAAAGAAGCAATTTAAACAATTTTCCTGGCATGTCAAATAGATAAAAGGTAGAACTGATAAATGGTCTTCTTTTGCAAAAAGAATGTTTTATAGGAGGACATATAGCTTTGCTTTTTATCTTCTTGTTTGTGCAATGGAGGGCAAAGTATTTTGAAAAAATTGATTCCATGAATAATAATGTGCGTTCAAATCATGCATTGTGTCCCTAAAATTCTTATTTTCCTAGTTTGTAATTATCACCAAACAGCCTAAAGTACTTTTAGACACTGAGGGTATGAATCAGTACAATGTGTGTGGTGGGGAGGAAGGGCAGGGGGGACGATAAATATTAGGGAGCATTTACCATTGACCTATCACTTCCAATGCTTGGAATTTTCCTTAAGAAATAATTGTACAATTATAAAATAGCATTTGTACAAGGACATGCACTGTAATTTCACTTCTAATAGGGGAAAAACTGAAAATAAGTCAAACATCACTAATTTTTTAAATGATTATAAATACCACTAGATGACCATCCTTGCAGGGAAGGGACCAGGTGAGGCTGGTGGGGAGCCCAGGTGTGCGCCCTCTCAGAGTCACACCCTAGGACCTCACTCATCTCACCCACGTTTGGGCTCTGCATTCTTGTACATATTATTTCCCCTACATACAATTTTGATTGTTTACATCAATTATAGTGTAACCATACAATGAAATACTATGTAGTCACTAAAAAGTGATAGTATAGACCTCAACTTACTGACATGGAAAGAGCCCCAGAGCACAGGGTCTAAGTTAAACAAGCAGGCCACAAAAATAGAATGTGTAGAAAGTTGTCAAAATCTATAATATAAAACCAATCAGTGTAATTTTAAAAACCCAACATAGAACTTTTCTAAATAATTAATTGTAAATTATATTTTAAAAAATGAAATATTTGAAATAATTAAAACCAGTGAGTATTTCTTGGGACTTCCCTGGTGGTCCAGTGGTGAAGAATCCCCCTTCTAATGCAGGGGATGAAGGTTCGATCCCTGGTCGGGGAACTAAGATCCCACATGCTGCAGGGCAACTAAGCCCGCGTACCACAACTACTGAGCCTGGGTGCCTCAACTAGAGAGGCTGTGTGCCGCAAACTACACAGCCCACACGCCACACCTAGAGAGAGAAAACCCACATGCCGTAATTAGAGAGAAGCCCGCATGCCACAACGAAGACCCGATGCGGCCAAATAAATAAATAAAACAGTGAGTATTTCTTAAGGCATTGGACTAGGGAAAAAAAAAAAGAAAACACTATTGTATATTTAAATCTGCTTGCTTTTCTTACAGGTAGAATATTGTTACAAGTTTGTAATCTGAACAAAACTATTCTCTGAAATAAACTTCATCTTCAAATTCAATCACTGTGTAGCTACAAAACACTTGGCAGATTGGCCCTTCTTTGAATTCTCTAACTTGCTTTTCTAACATTTAAGGAATCTAAAGCATTTTATCAACATGTTTAAACTAAATCTTTTGACTCAGGAAGCCAGAACTGCTTCACGGTTGATGAATTTTGGGTCTATACAAGTAAAGGATACTTGGCTGCTCTAATGAATCAGAAAAATTAGAGGCAACAAGTACTCCTTATTCTAGAATGCACTATATTGCTAAGCATTGTCCTTTCATTCTGTATTATTTAAGCCATACTCTTATTTAACTTTCATGCATATGTACATGCCTTGGGTCTCCAAGTAGGCAATAGGCTCTTGAAGACTAGGCCACTGGGTGCAGATGTAGAAGGGCCTTTATTACACCAGAAGCTCAGTAACTACCGCTAAATAATGAATGACTGAAATTATTGGAAAGCAGTGTGGTAGAGCAGAGAAACTGTGAGCTTAAATCTTCAGATAGGCCTTAGACAGAATCCAATGCTGCTCATTGCTAAATGCATGGCTATAAGCAAGTTACCCAACCTTACTGAGACTGGGCTTCTTTGTCTCGAATTTACGTACCTTAACAGGTTCTCCTAGTGATCAAGTAAAGCAATGTCTGTTGGCAGCTACACGAAGTGCCTAACATACCAGGTCCTCAATAAATGCTAGTTCTCTTTCCCCTTCTTTACAATTGCCTCTGTCACTAACATAGAAAACTTAAATAAGTCAGGGAAATGAAGTCGATCGCTAGTGACTATAAAATTTAGCTACAAATCAGATTTTGCTCATTTGTCAACCATATAGACCCGACATCAGTCCATCTACACTAAGATCTCACTATGAACACTCAACCTAGGAAAGTCCTTGCTGAACGCTGGTTCCCAGAATCCCTATGGATTCCCAGGCATCTTGGACTCCTGACCACGAGGTCACCCTGCAGCCAAGCTGTGTGGGATTAACACCATTTGGTGCCCACATTTTCTCACTTGTCTTTTGCTGCTCAGTGAAATCCCTTCCAGGCAATACCTCGATTCCAAGATTTTTTTCTTAAAATACCAAATATTCCTTTCCCCTTCTTCTGATGAAAACAGTTTATACATGCTCGTTATAAAAAGTTCAAAAGACATGGATGTTTAGGAAGTAAAAGCTTTTGGTAAGTTTACCCCCTAAAAATTTAAGAAGTATCCTTCCAGACTTTATTTTCAATAAGGCAAATCTTTCTTAAGTGTATATATCACCTCTTTACACCTTCCTTTCAATTCCTGCTCCATTATCCTTAGAAAATCTCTTTTCCTGCCTTTTTTGGGTCCTATTTGTCAATTCCAAAGTTATTCTTATAATCAAAGGAGAGTAATTATACACTCATATAAAGAAAAAGAAAAATTCTGTGCTTGGTAGAGAAAGGAAGAAGGAACCAGGCCCAACATCAGCTGAAAGTATGCATCATCTGCATAGAAATCCCTATCTAGTTCTAAGTCCTTCTCTAATTAAATTCACACTCGCCTAGGAATCAGCATTCATAACAAATGACTGCTTTTCATTTAATGTGATTGTTTTCCTGCTTCATTTAACTAAAAGCATAGTGGAAGAGTTTTTCCTAACATTTTGCATTACCTAGTACTACTCCAAAAACCTTCAGTGAAGATTTTCTTTTTAATTTCTCATCTATCACGGAGTGATAGTTTTGTAAAATAAATAAAAGAGCCTTACTAGAAAAATGAATAAAAACCAGACACACAAAGCATAAGTCCAAGTCTTTTAAACTACCAGACTTAGCAGCCTTAAAATTACTCTGTTGGATTGTTATAAAAGTGTTCAACGTCTTACTCACAATTTTTGTACTCATCTCATAGCAGACCATTAGCAGAATTTGCAGATGGTGGTGGTCTGTGTACTACACACGGAGTAATACTCTTCTGCATCTCTGCATAGAAAACGAACCACCCATCCCTTACATTAAGTCTGTGGGCAAGTGTCTTCCAAGTTTCTAAGAACTAACTTGCAGATAAACTTTGGGGTGGGAGTCCCCATTTAAAATTTGGGACTGTCTGAACTGGACATATTGAGACAATCTACTGAATTTTTCACTTTTCACCCAGATATTTAAAATTATATAAATAAAACTAAAGACTCTTGAAACCAGGGAGAGCTGGTTATTGGAAATATGCCAAGAAGTCCTGGACAAAAATTCAATTTTCTTTTTAGACTCCAAAGTTATTTCTTGCCTGATGGCTATCATTTTAATGTTAATGATTGAAGGGGAAAGCAACATGCCCAAACCCAATGCAAACAGAAAAACCAAACAAAATCCTATTTCTTTTCTAAATCTGACCTTCAGTTTAAAATACTTACAGTAAGGTTCACAAAAATATCCTGTCACACATAGCACTCATGAGATTTCTATTGGGCTACAAGTCACTATACTGATGGATTTTCCTATTACTTATGAACTCTCATCTAGCTTTCTTAAGGTGCCTTAGAGCTCTAGTCTTTCAATGGCTCACTTTCCTCAACTATAAAAGAGGAATGAGAATAAAGGGAATGAGGGGGGTACTACATACATTGTCAGGGCTACGACAAAACCAGGACGTGTGTGTGTGTGTGTGTGTGTGTACGTGCGTGTGTATACACAATAAACAAAAATCTATAGAATCTATGTTTCTCCAATATTTCACTCGCTAATTCAGGACATAAAACCTGGCCTTGATTTTCTTTTAACTCCTCATCTGGGATATTGCTTGATCCAAATTGCCAGCCACAGTACATTCATCTATTCATTGATTCAATAATTTGTTAAGGATTTGATTCATTTTCAATCATTCATTTAGCAAAAATTTATTAACCACCTACTATGCTAGACACTGAGAGGGCAAGAGGAAAACAGCATATTTCTGGAACCTTGAAATAGATCCCAACACTCAACAGGTGGGCCCAAAGGGATAAATCAGACCACCTATTCTGTATATTAAGCTGTTTAATCAAAGCAATTGCAAGTCAACTATCAGCATTCCCAGTACCTTGCCATTTAAAATATTTATTTTGCAAAGCGTTTTCTGAAAGGGAAAGGATTTCTATTGCAAACACATATAAGTGATAAATTATTAATTCACTGAATACCCTGTTTGTTTTTTTTACATCACCAAAACATCTTATACTTGATATATTAAAAAGAATTGGCTGGTAATGAGTTATAGAATGTATAAACTGTTATATTTTAAAACTTACCATGTTAAACCATAATCTAAATACAACTGGAAAGGGAAAAACATACTAATGGTAAAAAAGCATGTTTTGTACTTGCCTCATGCACACTAAGAAATCTGAAAACACATATCCTGCAGTTAGAGTGACTCTTGGGTCAGAACACCCATATATTTGACCAAGACTGTTTTTTCTTATGTGTAGTAATTACAGAATTATAACGAATTCTTAGGTGAATAGTGGATATACATGTGTGTGTGGGCATGTCTGTGTGTGTGGTGTGTTCTGTGGGGATGGTTGCTTGAACAGGAATAACAAGATAATCTAAATGAAATCAGGTCATTACTTTTAGACAAAGTATTAATTTTTAGATGCTGAAGCAGCCTCCAGGCAAACAATTCAACTATCCTGAAGTCTAGAAAGAAAACAACAGCAAATGTTCCCATTATTGGCATAGTTTTAGAAAGAAGGAAATACAGGGGGGGAAAAAAGGAAAAGGCAAAAAAAAAGGAAAAGGGCCTCTATTTTGCAGTACTAGGTAACATGATTAAACTCTGATGTGGGAAACAATCTTCTGAAAGGGTATTACTGAGGGGAAAAATGTTTGGAGAACAGTTGCTGGTCACCCTCAGGAAGTCCTGACACAGACTAAGTTGCAGATTCTTGCTATGCTTTTAAGTAGAGCAACACCATTCTCATGAGACCCAATCACCTATCCCCAGGTGTAGGCCCAGAGGGCCCAGCTGGTGGGTGACATAGCTCACCCCCAACCACAGCAGCCTGAGCACGATCAGAACACATCCCTGCATATTTTGGCTCTTCTGAAGTTTCGCTAATGCCAGTGAACACAGAACAGAAGAGGATAATCAGGACAGGCACTCCACAGGCTTTCTTAGAAGGTTTCCTTTAAGAAGCAGAAAGAAAAGCACAGATCTCATCTTAACCTGAGAGATTCATGGAACCTAGTTCATTGTTTCAGCAAAATACTCTGGTAACGTATTTTATTTTTGGTGGAGTAAACAGGGAGATCCTGGAGGTTAGTGATGCCTGCGGCCCTTCAAGAGATGCTTTAGATTCCAAGTCCAGTTCCTTATTTAGAGCCTCTCCACGGCTCTGAATGTGCTATGAAACTAGAATTTTCAAGGAAAGAGACAGGGATCAGATGTTCTAAACGCAAACATCCTTGAATTAAAAAGCAGTCACAGGGGAGCTTCCCCGGTGGCGCAGTGGTTGAGAGTCCGCCTGCCGATGCAGGGGACGCGGGTTTGTGCCCCGGTCCGGGAAGATCCCACATGCCGCGGAGCGGCTGGGCCCGTGGGCCATGGCTGCTGAGCCTGCGCGTCCGGAGCCTGTGCTCCGCAATGGGAGAGGCCACAACAGTGAGAGGCCCGCGTACCGTTAAAAAAAAAAGAAAAAAAAAAAAGCAGTCACAGGGATGTCCGACTAAGGCTGGTGACTTAATAGGAATAGGCTGTGAGTCAACGCATATGTAGGATAGCAAAATGTGTGTTCAAGGCTGAGAATAAAAATTCCCTGCCTTCTTGGGAAGAAATAATGACAGAGCTGGATCTATCTGTGACCTTTCTGAATTCTGCAAATTTGGTGTCAACAGCACAGTGAGTGATGACCAGGCTGAGACAAGGCTAGTGTGATGGGGGAGAAGCGAAGACCCACAAGGGACACAGTTCATCCATCCTGGAGGTCACTGTTCTCCCTGTCACCTCACTCAGTGCTACTCTGAGGAGACACGTGAAAGACGTGAGTCACACTGATGTTCCACCCTCTCCTCACCCGTTGTGCCTGAGCCCACCTTCGTCATGACCTTTCCATATATTGTGGAAATTCGGTAGGGCAAACTGTAATAGCTGTAGAGTGCAGAGGGCAGGAGGAGGTGGCAGATAAGTGCTATTGCTTCTCACTAGCGATCCAGGTGCCTACAAAGGCAGTGGAAGACAGCAGCCCAGGGGGTCTAAGCCTGGCATCTCCCAAACCATGGATGGAGACTTTGGAGACCAGATTTCTGGCTCTGCCATAGGGTCATGGTGCTGCATTCGACACATCATCTACATCTCCTACCTCGCTAAGTTGTAGTTTCCTTCTCTGAAGAAAGAAAGAGAAAAAGAAGAAAGAAAGAGAAACGGGGCTTCCCTGGTGGCGCAGTGGTTGACAGTCCGCCTGCCGATGCAGGGGACGCGGGTTCGTGCCCCGGTCAGGGAAGATCCCACATGCCGCGGAGCGGCTGGGCCCGTGAGCCATGGCCGCTGAGCCTGCGCGCGTCCGGAGCCTGTGCTCCGCAACGGGAGTGGCCACAGCAGCGAGAGGCCTGCGTACCCCAAAAAAAAAAAAAAAAAAAGAGAAACGAAGAAAAGAAGGTAGGGAAGGAAGGAAGGAGGATGAGAGGGAGGGAGGGAGAGAGTAAGGACGGCAGAACGACAAAGAAAGAAAAAGAGGGGCTTCCCTGGTGGAGCAGTGGTTAAGACTCTGCCTGTCAACGCAAGGGACACGGGTTCGAGCCCTGGTCCAGGAAGATCCCACATGCTGCGGAGCAACTAAGCCCAAGTGCTACTGAGCCCGTGTGCCTAGAGCCCGTGCTCCGCAACCAGAGAAGCCACCGCAATGAGAAGCCCGTGCACCGCAACGAAGAGTAGCCCCTGCTCGCCACAACTAGAGAAAGCCCGCACGCAGGAACGAAGACCCAATGCAGCCAAAAATAATAATAAATTTTAAAAAAAGAAAAAAATGAGGATGTATATTGGAATGGATGATTTATAAGGTATTTCCTTCTCTAATAATCCTGACTAACATAACTGGCCAAGACTGTAAGATGCAAGATCCCTGATATAAAGCCTGTTTCATGAAATCTAGATGCAGAATTCTTTGTACAAGTCATTTTTTTTTGTCTGCCATTTGGAGAATGTGAAAGATGTACAGATCCTTTGGACTTGAGATTGCCAAAGTATTCATGTCTAATTATAATAAAAATAAATGTTCAGATTAAAGCTATTAGCAAGAAACTCGTTAATGGGAGGACCAACTTGGCCAAAGGCAAGCAGGACAGTGAGGAGGATCTGTACGGAATGGGCTGTTTCATTGAGTCAACTCCAAACTTGTGCTTCTGATCATTTTTTTGTTTTTTTGGTGGGGACAGACCCAGATTATAAAGCACCAAAAATGCAAATGGTCATTTTTTAAGTGAGTACAAATTACCCACAAAAGTCTTCTAAAATCAAGGAAGAATATGGATACAAATAGTAAAATAAATATGTAGACATTTTTTCATTATTTATTCTAGAGATAGGTCCACGTAAAGGAAGAAGTGACAACCTGTAAGACCAAGAAGGACAGACTCATGGAGGCCGCAAGGTCTTTTTAAACGAAGGAGTCTGATTTTTTTCTATATCATCATAAAGCAGGATGATATGTTGTCCTTAGTGTTCTGTGTATCCTTTTTCTGACATGCTTCCTTCGGCTTGTCTTGCAAGTTCAGATGATTGAGGTACTTTCCCTGGCACGGCTCAGGATTCTTTTTTTTAATGGTGGTGATGCTGTTCTATCTCAAGCTCTTCATCTGGCAACTGAGTAACTCCCTCATGCTTTTTACATGAGACAACGGGTGAGTCACTCAAAGGGGCTCTGAGAGCCCTTGGAAATGATGTCGTCCAGTCTCATTACTGAGAAGGGTAAGGGACTAGTTTAAGGTCATTCTATAAAAAGTAAGAGCCAGCTCTAAAATCCAAATACAAACAAGAAGAGATCATTCTTACTTTCCCACCCTTTGGACATGTCACCCAACCAGCGTGGCATAAAATGAACAAGATATTTTGTAGATGATTTAAGTATATAACAAACCCTAGGAACATCTAGAAGAGTAATCACGACCCATCAAAAGTACAGCTATAATAATTGTCTAAATAGGTTCATCCTTTATAAAGTCCAGGAACTCAAGGACATAATATTGTGCGGAGCGATTTAACCCTACCATGTGTAGCGTGTTATACTTTTTCGTTGAATTTTATCGCCCTTTTGTTAAAAATGTGTTTCTCTCATTTTTATTGATTAATAAAAGAATATTTCTTTTTTATCAATTTTAATCATGATAAGAAATAAATGTTCCAGACATTTACAAACATTAAAATGTAAATTCTATAAATCTCCAAAAAGGGCTTGAGGTAGGAAGAGCTATATGATTTGCAGTTGTTTCATGACTGTCAAATCATTTAGAAATAGACCCAAGATTAGTTCCATATACCATGAATAGCAACAGGACAGCTTTGTAAAAAAACAAAAAAAACACAGTCAGCCATTTAAGGGTAAATGATGGCTGACCAAGGGCTTAGAATTCTGTAGGCCCAGTTTCTAGGGGATCCTTTCCTTTGACATTGAGGACTATATTTACCCTAAACATCTATTATAAAAGTATGCATTGTTTATTATTTCTTAAAAAGGGCCCAAGCTGCGTCAGTGTTCCTGGGTTGGAGGGTAATTTAAATAAGCCCTTCGGTTTATGTTGCATACAAGAAGGCTTTACAAGATCTAATCTTTTCTAAACCTGTTATGTTCTTCGGTTCAGCAGAGCTTCCTAATTGTAGCTATTAGTTCCCCTTTTTTGTGGTCTGTTCTGTCAATAGACTATTGAGTGTTCAGTAAATTAAGCCCAACCAGCAGCCAACACATCAAGACAGACGTTAAATCATAGTTCGGCTGCCCTTATTCATTATTAGTATCTGTGAAATAGCTTTTAAGCAGAGGGACAGGGTTTAACATGATGCACATTTGTGTCATTCTCAAATTTCCATACAGTACAATCAGGTATGTGGGGGTTTTTTCCTAGGCAACAGGTGTGTTCTCGGAACAAAGTTCAACCCTCACTTCTGGCTTATGTGAGAGGCAGCAGCTGCAAGCTTAATGTCAGTGACACATGGTTCTATAAGAGAGAAAAAATAAACTACTTGTTTAATGTATTAAAGTAATGGGCAGATGGATGATAGCTGCCTGTACTTTTCTTTGTGTTGTAGAAACAGAGTCTACATTTTTGGATGACAAGTGTTTTTCTCTCTTTCTCTTCTCTTTCTTTCCTTCCTTCCCTTTTCTTTCCCCACCTTCCTTCCTTCCTTTTTAAAAAACTAATTAGTGAAAAACATAAATTTCTTTGAGCATTACATATTCATTATTAGAATATTCCTTCGAGTCATACTGTTCTCAGGCTAATGAGTGGAGAGAAGAAAAAACTTAATATAAATCAAGCTACACTTTATTTATAACTCACTTTGTTCTAAAAGGAATTTAAAGGAACCGTTTACTAGGTAACTTAAAGAGACTTACTTAGTATGCAAACCCTACAATTTTTTAAATGCAAAGTTAAATATACATATTTACAGGCTTCATTATTCCCCAGTAAAAATAAGTATAGAATTTTGTGAGCTATTACTAATAAGAATTATAATGTACTATTACCTCAGAAGCGTAATGACAATATTAATGGTTATAATAGTGATATAATAATTACTGTAATAGTGTTCGAGAGAGTAAACTGTTCTTTAATCATTCAAGAATCTCATTTAGGGGCTTCCCTGGTGCCCCGGTCCGGGAAGATCCCACATGCCGCAGAGTGGCTGGGCCTGTGAGCCGTGGCCGCTGAGCCTGCGTGTCCGGAGCCTGTGCTCCGGAATGGGAGAGGCCACAACGGTGAGAGGCCCGCATACCGCAAAAAAAAAAAAAAAAAAAAGAATCTCATTTAGTGTACTGGGGGTAATACTCCATTTTATATGTTAGCTTGCAGGTACTATCATGACAGTATAAGAAGCTCAGCCACTACCTTACGACAACAGACCAGGTTTCTGTAAACAAAAACATCAAGCTCAGGAATAGACCAGAGCAATTCTAGAGCTCTGTGATACATTAGAAGTGAATATGTCTTACTACACAGACTTTTCTAGAACTCCTGTACATCAGCGCTTCCTCTCTTTTGCCAATGAGTATTTCAGCAGGTATGTTTAATAAAAATGGAGGCCATGAGAAGAATCTTCATTTTTCTTAGACGTGGTGAACAAACACATTGCAAATGTGATGAGATAAGCACCTATTTAATTACAAATCTGGAACCGATGGTATAACCTGAGTCACCAGACCCCCTGGAAGACTGGTGTTGAGTGTTGCATATAAAGTCTAATTGGGGAAGGAGAATCCCTTTATAAGTTGTTGTTGTTGTTGTTTGTTTGTTTGTTTTTAACCACAAACCACAACTTTATTCAAGAATCAGATTTTCCGTGAGTCTATACTGAAAATGATTTTGCTGGGACTCTCTCATTGCTGAGAAATCTACAAGCAGATGGATGTGGAATTCAATCCTTTGCAAGAAACAAAGGTAAATAAATAAGAAAAACCTGGTCATAAATCTCTTTTAGGTTTTTAATCGGTTTGGCTTTTACTTTAGATTTTCATAAAATGCATGCAAATAACAACTAGCCTCAGGGAGGATGCTAAACATTTTTAAATGCATAAAAGGTGTCTAAAACTGGGAGGCTGGCCTAGATATCATTAAAAGTCTCTACCAATCCAGAGATTATCGAATTCTATGACTTTGTTTTTCCTCAGGCTGCACTTTTTAAAAAAATTGTGGTAAAATACACACAACATAAAATGTACCATATTAACCGTTTTTAAGTGTACAGTTCAGTGGTGTCAGGTATATTCACATTGCTGTGCATCAGATCCCCAGAATTCTTTCTGGAGTTTAGTTTGCATCGAAAAACTAAAACTCTATACCTGTTAAACAAGTTCCCATTTTTCTCCCTCTCCCTAGGCCCCGGCAAGCACCCTTCTACTTTCTGTTTCTATGAGTTTGACTGCTCTTGATGCCTCAGATAAATGAGATCATACAGCGTCTTTTTGTGACTGGCTTAATTTACTCAGCACAATGTCCTCAAGGTTCATCCATGTTTTCCTATGTGTCAGAATTTCCTTTTTTGTGGCTGAATAATACTCCTTTGTATGTACAAACCACATTTTGTTGATCCATTCATCTGTCAACAGAAACTTGGGTGGCTTCCACCTTTCAGCTATTGTGAACAATGACTACTACGAACATGGGTATACAAGTATCTCTTTGAGATCTTGCTTTCAATTCTTTTGGGTATATATCCAGAAGTAAACTTGATGGACCATATGATAGGTCCATGTTTAATTTTTTATAGAATCGCCATATTCTTTTCCATGCTGGCTGCACCTTTTACATTCCCACCAGCAGTGCACAAGGGTCCCAATCTCTCCATTCCCTCACCAACCCTTGTTATGATCATTATTTTTAAAAAATTTTAATAGCAGTCATCTTTTCCACAGAGAATGGGGGAGGAAAGTACTCACATGAGTCTCAACGTCACCAGCCAGGATCCTACTCTTCTTTAAAAACTCAGCCACCATGCTGTTCATCAGCTTATCAAAGGCCTCCACCGAGGGCGCCACACCTTTGGAAAAAGAACATTCTGTTATTCCCCGGTAGTTTAGTGAAAAGCTGGTACTGCTTTGCCATAAGTAGTACGGAAGTTTAATGTCATTCATATCATTCTCTTCCTATTCACTAAGTCATTCATTCACCCAATATGTACTTATTAAACACTTCTCAATGGCTCAAGAAAACAGTGTTTTCCTATTTTCCATCCTTCAGAGTAAGCACTTTCACCTACATAATTTCATTTGATTCTCCCCCAAACCTATGAGGTAAGTAGCACTGTCACACTTTGACTGATGAGGAAATGAAGATGCAAACAGAACACGACTTGTTAAAAGCTCTATACCAAACAAGCGGCAGATCCAAAAACTGAACACGCCTTATGAATCCAAAGCCAGTGTACGTTCTTCTATACCGACCTGTGCAGGTGCTATAATCACCTTGCAAATAGTTACCAAGATTATTCAGGACAATTAAAAGGTAATGATGAAGTCTGGGCAAGTAGGAAAAGCAAGCTGATTTCACACATTTTGCTCCTTCTTCACTTCCCAAGGGGAGGGACAGACAGCAAAGGTGGGCACAAAAATGCCTGGTGAGCTAATCCATAGTGAATGTTGATCTGCCAAATTACTATAAAAGCTGAATTGACTATGGCCCAACCTGGTGTGCTCTGCATTTCTTTCCCTGCTTTTTAATTAACAAAAATTTTTTTTGTCTTAAGTCCCTGATTGCATATCCCTAATACTGAGAAAGGTAATATTGAGAAATTCAGCAGTACAGGCTATTAAAATCCAAACCCAAACTTAGGAGTCCCTTTCTTATACTGGACAGGAATATCCATGCTCATAAATGCGTAGGACAAAGCTTCCTTCTTCTTCCCTGGTTCCCACTTGCCCATATCCACAGGCCAAAAGAGTGACAGAAACAGTTGTTTACAGTTCTCTGCACCTACGGTCTAACTTCTAGGCAGGATATTGAAGCTGACTTATCCTAAAGTTCAAAATGCTGTATGTACCAACTCCTATAACATAAAAGGGGTGTAAACCCAAAGATTCCTTATGAATCCATTTGGAAACAGATAAACCTGCTTGTTGCCATGGGAGAGGTCTGAGAGGTCTCTGCTGGGTGTTTAAAGTGGGAGAAAGCTCTTCAAATGTGATGGAGGCCTCTACATAGCAGAATGGACAATGATAAAAGGGAATATCAGTTGCCTTTCATCACTCAGCTCTGCTCACACCTCCTCCGGGCAGCCTTTAATGACCTGTCTTCCTCCCCAGCCTGCATCCTTTGGGCAACTCTTAATCAAAGCTTTTGAGGCCCTGAATAGTAATGCATTGAGACCAAAGATTCTGGAGGATTAGGACTCTGTATAATTCATCATAGATTCCCCTGCACCTGTCATAGTGCTTGTCAACTGGCAGGCATGAAAATATTTCTTCAACTGTTGAGTCAAACTCACCTGGCTGTCAGGGTGGGGGAAAAACACATTATAAAACACATCATAACAACAGTCTCATAAGGCAGTTCTTTGGTCTGTGCATACTATGGATTTGTAATGGATTGGGTTCCTTCTAAAAGTTTCTTTTTAAATTAAAAAAAAAATTAACTTTAGTTACAACATCATTGTAATGGTGATGTTTACATTTAAGGTGAGAGGTTGTCCTTAAGGATTTGTTAAAAATAGAATTTAGGAAATCACCAAAACTGACTAATTAAGAAGAAACGGAAGTGATGTTGTTTAGGATAAGTAAAAGGTTTTAGAATGAATACCATTCAGACATTTTACTAATTATCCTTCTTCATTTCATATTATCAATAGGATAATAAATTGCTGGCTAAGCTGTTTTAAGATAACTTACTTTAATAACTGGTTTGAAATTATTTGTTATATTAGAAAATATATGTTTAAATACTTAACTAATTTAATTATATGCCTTCCAATTTTGCTTAGCTTATTAATTTTCTTTTTTTTTTTTTTTTTGAAGAAAGTACAAAGTGTCTTTACCTCTTTGTGTAAGTGAGGTTCACATTATTGGAGTTTTTTTTTTTTTCCTTTTACTCAGCAACACTACACAGTCTCCTGGGAGTTGGATTTTAACTTTATGTGTTCACAGGCTTTAATATTTGTGGGCAGCAATCTCAGAGAAATGTCTTTTGATCACCTGATGCCAAAGGCATAAGGAAACAAAGTTACTAAAGAGAACATGAAAATATTTTCTTACAAATAAAGTCTACTGAATCTCATATACCAACTCCATAGTTAACAAAAAGAGGCTTAAAATGAAATCATAGATATGTCTCATTTGATGCGGAAAAAATTTACAGGCCCCTGGCAGCTTTCCTTTAGACAACACCCCCTTTCAATTCATTCAAAGCATTATGTTCGGAGTGGGGGGAGAAAAAAAAAACCAGCCTGTGCATTTGTGCTCACACAGTAATTTTTGTCCCAGGGCACGTAATACAAGGCACAGCTCCAAATACGCCTGAAATTCTAGAAGCACCAATGTGGCTCTTGCCTGGTGAAAGCTTTTTTTGAAGCCCCCTCCTCCCCAAGGCTTTTCTCAAGCCCCAAAAGCCTGACAAAATTCAAAATGGGTCAGATAAGGAAATGTGTGTGAGACAAGAATAGAGTTGACAAATTAAATACAGATCGCCTGGTTAAATTTAAATTTCAAATAAATTGGGAATAAATTTCTGAATAAGTGTGTATCATGCAGTATATCCCACACAGTATTCGGAACACACTTCTAATCAAAAAGAAAAAAAAGAATGTAGTTTATCTGAAATGCAAATTTAACTGGATATCCTGTATTTTTATTTGCTAAATCTACAACCTTAGAGAAGAAGAAGTTGGAAAAATTACTGTAGATAACTTAGAGAGCTGGCTGTGCATGGTATTTTTTTTTAAAGAAGTAGTTAACTTTTTATAAGTTTGATCACATAATTTTTAAAATCTTTTTTAAAAATTGTGGTATTAGCATATAATTTAAAAAACGTGTTTGGTAAGGAATAGGCAAAAGTAAAACAATGTGATGTGGTCATGTTACATCGAAGTAATATTTGGCTTCACATCAGACTCTCTTCCTTTAAAACTGCAGTTCTTAAATTTAATGACTTGTTCTCTTTAAAATTAAAATGTGCAGAATGATAATTCCTTCCAACTTACATTCTAATAAGGAACATTAGTTTCTTTTTGATAATTACTTAGATAATATATTTAGTTACTGAGTGTGGAAGAGCAGCATAAACATTAAAACGAAAGAATAATGACATTTGGCTCATGGATTATGCTCTTAACATGCGCAGATACAGGAAATTTTTGTGGCTTGTGGGTTGAGACTTTTTTCTTTTTCTCTTTCTCTTTTTCAGGGATCGCTTGCATCTGGTTAATGTCACGGTCACATATAAAGGAAGGAGTAGGGGAGTTAAAGTTGACAGAAATAATTCATGAGAACTATATGATGGGGACAAAATTAACTGACCCACATAGAGATCAGTAATGACAACAGTTGGTGGCCCTACCTCCGCTGACACCGTTAATTTCCCCACAGTCCCCAGGAGGCCGGTGTAACCCTGCAGACAGCGACTCCAGTCGACCGACGGCCTGCTCCAGTCTTTCCATAAGCCCCTGCATCTCTGCCATCCTAGGAAAACACCGGCACAAATGGAGGCCATGTGAGCATCAGGAAGGATTAGCAAGCTGACACCATTAAACTTACCATCAGCAGGAAGGAAAACAGAAATTATTCGGAATGGCTACGGCTTTAATTACCTAGAGAGCACTTCTACATGTCAGGAAAATAGGTGAAATGCAAAACAAAAACCCATAAAACTTGGGGCAGAAAAAAAATAACAAATTATATTGAGCTTATTTTCTATTCGCTTCAGTGATGTTTACAAGCCTCATATTGCAATACACAAATATTCATTCTCTTTACACCATGATCAAGTGTCTCCTTGGATGCTTCTTTGTTCTATGATACAATTTATACATAGTATTTACTTAAAAGCCTCTGAACATATATTACCAACGTTTCTGCTAAATGGTGACAGCATATTTTAACTACTTCCAATAATTCTTTCTGTTAAAGTATCATTCTCCAGGGGACGCTAAACCCACTGATAATTCTTGTTTACTCAATTACCTTAAACCAAAGAGCCTAGCACAGATGTATGAGTTTATCAAACTGCATCATTTAGCAGGCAACAGAGACCAGCCCCTCCAAGAGCTGTCTTCTACTTATTATAATTTGTTCCAGCATTTTTGTTGATGAATTATTTTAAATTACAATTCTTCTGAATGGTAGAAGTTTTAATTTAAAATAATAAAAATGGCTATTTCCCTTTGTTGCTAGTTCTTTCTAGAAAAAATTTAGTCTTAGGTGGGGTTGTTTTTGGACACAGGGATCTTCATTTACCCAGCACTCTTGGCTGGGATAAATGGGTTTTGAAGCTAAGGGACTGAGAATAAAAGTGGGGCTGGGTATCTATCCTTCCTGCTTCCAAACAGATTTTATTATATATAGCTACACTGAGTAGCTTGAGGACAAGTACTTTAAAATTATTGGCCCTCGATTGTAATATTATTAAGGCCACCTCTGATGAATGGAACCCAATCGAATTTGGCCAGGTTCATGAGATCCAGTGTACAGGTACCATAACTCTGACCATACCAACCTATGACTGGTTTGGGCCAAATCAGGCTGCTGCTCCAGAGAGGGAAACATGCCTCATCTTAATCAGTGTCCGGAGTCCTTCTCACCCTTATGAACTTTCCTGGTATCATTCTGAGCCAAAGAGGACTCGCGTGCTCCTGCACCAGAGACAACACTGCCCCAGAGTATGGAGCAATTTTATTGCTCTAAGATGTGTAAATATTTTCTGTTGCTGCTGGGAACAAGGTAATGCATTTCTCTTTTGTATTCCGCTAGTTTTGAGCTTAAGCATAATAATGACTTGCCACTGCCATTTTTAAAAGCAAGGTTATACATATCAAGACATGTGGATGGCTCTGTACTTCTATGTCCAAATGTCAGATGGTCACCAGACACGGATGGGGGAGTTCACTGTCTATTTTGGAAAGTCATCTCCTCTGAAATTGCCAGCAGCTATTCTTTCAAAATATGGGGCAGTGTTCTCTGCGCAGCTGAAATCAGCAGCTAATCCCAAGGGGATTCAAAATTAGAAGTTTCTCATCTATTCTTTTCCTCTTAACGTCAGAGCTTTTGCTTCCATCGCAATTGAAAAAAAAAAAAAAAAAGGAAGAAGAAATTTAATTGAATTCTTTACGTAATCTTACAAGGGAACTGGGTATCCTGTAGGTAGGTGAAGGCCAATTGAGAAATGATAAAAGCCCCTCAAATCTTTTAATAGTTGCCCATCTGTTCACAGTTATCTATGTTCCCTGTTACTCAACGTGCCAAATGTTACCACCATAGACCTAGCCCGCGATAGAAAAAAATGTGTTTGCTTTTTTAGCAAGCTCCCTGTCCCCCAACAGAGAAGCACCAACCACCTCCAGCGACTCCCAGAGCTGTTCAGCAAGGCCTGGTACATTTCACACATAGGACTGCTGTCCCTGACTGTGGCTTAATCAGCCTCCCTGACAAGACTCAAACTCACACTATCTAATAGTGCTCCATATGTTGAAAGACAGCAGGAGTGAGCCCATAAACTGCAGGGCTGGGCAGATTGGTGTGGAATGCAGTCTAAAAGCGAATCAGATGTCACTTCATGTAAAATCACCAGGAGCTAAAGTCTGGCAACAGCCTCTTAAGAGGTCAAAATACAGCTCATGCAAGTTGGAAAGATGCCTCTGGGTTTTAAATTTTAGAACAGTTTCTAAGAGACACGGAAGAACAAATAAAAGAAAGACTATACCAGGATATCAAAAATACACATTAGCATTCCCAGGGAAAATGACACAGTCCAAGACAGCTGTGCCCTCTTCTCCCAACACACACACACACACACACACACACACACACACACACACACACACACACACTTCCCCCCACATGTGCCCTCAGCTGCCAGCCAGGCTCTCAAGAATGAAGAAAGGACAGAGCTGTGGATTCTCCAAATTCTTCCCAGGCAGTTCCATTCGCCTTGGTTTTCCAAAGTGGATTTAGCCAAGTTTGGATGAGGAGGTGGGAGCCAGGAATTAAGAATTAGGCTGAGGAAATGGATAGGGCAGTCAAAGCAAATGTAGGCAGCAAGGTCAGGCTAAGGAATAAGTCAGGGCCAGGTGGACAGACAGATGAGCTTGGATCAGGAAGCCAACAGAGGAGGGGGATATGGCAGGATGGCTGGATGTAAGAAATTCTAAGAATCTGAGGAGAAGCAAAGAGAAGCCAGATACACAGCTAGAGAATCAAGAGACTGGGTTAGATGATGCAGCTCAAACTTGGCCTCCAGATTTCCTCGTCGTCCTATTCAAGTAGAAGGCAACCCCAAGCTGAGGTTCCCCTATAATCTACAGCTAATCGAGAATAAACAAACATTTGACCAGAGTGTGAGGATGGGTGGAAAGAAAAAGGGAGAGGAACGTAGAATTTCATGACTTTCTCTTTTTAATGTTTTAGGAAATTATACTTGAGATTAATCTTAATTCCTTGTTTTGTATTAATTTTTGAGTATTTTGAGTTTCTTTCTAACGGGAAGTGTAACTCATCCTTGTCATTTTTTTCTTATTTGAATTTCCCCCTTTCATTTTTAAAGTTTTTTTTAAATCAAACAATGCAAAGAATTTACAGTCAATAGTTCTACAAGGCTTATCACAAAAACACGACAGTCCCCTGACTGCCTCCTTTCATTCTTTGTCTTGAGCGTCAACCATGTTCAATTATTTCAGCTGTTTCTTTTAGTAATTACCTCCTTATCTCTGAATAGCATGGTTCTATCTCTGTCTTGTTTATTTTCTTCAGTTTTAGGCATTATCCACTGAGTTCGCACCAAAAACATGAGGGTATACTTTTCTATTGCCCAATCGCCACCAGCACATTAATGCATATTTCCTCTTGTCCCCCCCGCCCCCCGCCAATAGCGTTATATCACAATTTTTGTGTGACCGATCATCAGTTAACATAATTACGATTATTCACAGCTGAGTCACGAGGTGTGCTACGATTGTCTTCCATGTTTTGCACAACCTGTTTTCCTAGAGCCGTGTCGTTCAGCTTCTCAGTTTTCTTTGTACTTAAATAATTACTCATCTCCAAGTTCTTCCCCCAGTTCTATAAGTCTCCTTTCCAAAGGGCCAAACACATTTGGAATTCTCTTAGCTTTTTCTTCTCAGAGGCATCTCTTCTGGAGAATCACTCCAACTGCAAGACTGCTCTGCAGGCCTGCTGCACACCTGTCACCTGGGCTCTGCCTCCACCTGCCCTCCCTCCTGTGTGGGATCACCTGTTTCTTCGATTCTATATCATCCTCTTTCTTGGGGCACTTTAACCGGGAAGAGTATTGTCCTCTGAAAAAAGGTACACGAAAGGTCAATTTTTTTGAGACCTTACAAGTCTGAAAATATCTATATTTTGACTGCTGGTTTGGCTGAGTGTAGAATTCTAGGCTGGATATTTTCCTCAGAATTTAAAAGGCTTCACTCCATTTTCTTCTATCTTCCTAGGCAACTGTTGAGAAGTTCAAAGCCACTCTGATTCTTCAACCTTTAGATGTAACCTGTGTTTTCCTCTCTGGAGGATCTTCTCTTTATCCCCAGTTTTGGGGATCTTCTCTTTATCCCCAATGTTCTGAACTTTCATGGTAATATGTTTTGTTTTTGATCAAATATTTTCTTATAAGTGATTTTCAAGCGTGTAGAAAAGATTGGAGAATGGGCAATTGCATATTGTTTGTCTGTGGGTGAGTTTATAAAACAAGTTTGTTTCTTTCAAATAAAGAAGTTAGCATTCTAAATATTTAGAATTCAAACTTCTCTCACATCAACTGCATACATTTACAAAAACTTCATACACTTCAATAAGAATATTGCCAATCAGTATTTTCTCATATACTGTCTTGTAATAATAAGGTGTTCTAGAAACAATTTCCTGGGAAAAAAGGTAGCTGTCATTGTTTTAAAAAAATTTTTTTTTTTGCTTCACTGGCCATCTTATAAAACCCATTGTTAAATTACAGATATTTAGTCCCTAACGTTGTCCAATTTTATGTCCAATGTCCAATGACTACACTTAAAGCCTGAAGAGAAACAGTATTTCTATCCTTTTTCACAGCAGTTTTCAGAAAGGGAGAGTTCCCCACACTTTCAAACCTTTTTTATAAGGTCTCAATTGCTTTGCTTATATTTAACTGGGGTAGTATAGAGAGGCCCTGGCTTTGGAATTACTAGCTAGGGGGGCTTTGGGAAAAGAGCCTGATTTTGTTTTGCTTTGTACTACCTATACATAGGATTGCTATAAATATGCATGTAAAAACATAAAAAATCTGGCACGTGGTCAGTGACAAACATGTTAGCTACTGTCATGAAGATATCCCATCTTGCATTGCTCTTATGGGAATAGTTAGGTCTACACACCACTACATCAAGTTTTCGTGTACTTGAAATGTTAAGCAATCATCTAGATCTGGCCAATGTAAATGACTAGCTGAAAACTTCAGGTCAGTACACCCTTATTATTATTTTTTTCAACATTTCACTTTCCTCTTCCATGTACTTATTCCTCCAACATTTCGAAAAGAGTTTTCTCAAGTCCGTGTGTAATGGTTACTATAAAATAACAATTTTGCTAGGTAATTAGTAATTAGTCACAAAGTTCCCCCCCTGAACATTTTTATAATGACTCTTTTGCTTTTAAATAGTCCTCTGAGAAGGACACAAGCATAATCTCTGTGGAGCCATTTTTGGAAAAAAACACTCCTTCATCCTTCATACTTTCTCAACCAAACCATCTTAGGCTCAGTGATAGGGGGTCTGCTAAGGCCCTAACTCCTCAGTCCAACCAGTTATAAAAGCAGCTTTCATAGCTGCTTTTGAACAGTTGGTACACCACGGCACAGAATAAATGGTGATAAGTCCAGAATAACAGCCTATTTGTATTACACACTTGCTATCTACAAGACAGACTGCCCAATTAAAATACTGCCTTGTGCCATCTTTTCTGCTAGCACATGCACACCTTGCCTCCCAAGAAGACCTGTCCTAGCTTTTCATGGGCTGAGGCTGTATCTTACTTTCTTTGTATCTCCCATTGAGTCTGCATGCTGCTGCACACATGGAGAATTCTATAAATATTTTTTGATTGACTAATTAATTGGCTACCACTCACTGCCTTTCCCTCACCTGCCCACTCACCGACATAATCCTAGATCAGGCGGAAAGCCAGATTTTCGTAGGAGAAATTTCCATTTAAAAGGAGATACTAGGGCTTCCGTGATGGCGCAGTGGTTAAGAATCCGCCTGCCAATGCAGGGGACACGGGTTCAAGCCCTGGCCCAGGAAGATCCCACATGCCGTGGAGCAACTAAGCCCGTGCGCCACAACTACTGAGCCTGCGCTCTACAGCCCGTGCTCTGCAACAAGAGAAGCCAGGACAATGAGAAGCCCACGCACCACAAACGAAGAGTAGCCCCTGCTCACTGCAACTAGAGAAAGCCGGTGCGCAGCAACGAAGACCCAACACAGCCAAAAATAAAAACAAATAAATAAATTTTTTTAAAAATTAAAAAAAAAAAATAAAACGAGATACTAGATTAGTTTTTCCCACTGAAACCCTCAGTGGCTTCCTCCTGTGATCTGAAAGAGCACCCTTGCTCCCCCTAATGTGAACATTTGGGCTTTCCATAGCTCCTTTTTCTTTAGGATTTAAAAATTTTAAAAACTCCACGTTGTCCAAAGAGTTTTGTAAATTTCCCATGGCAAATTCATAAAACTAGTAAATGCTCCTTTGGTAACATTTTCAGGTTAATAAAAGAGCTAAGTCTTCCAGGTTGCTGGTTTCAAGTTCTCACTAGGCCAAAGGTGCAGAAATAATTGTGGTGAGTTTCTCCCCTGGTTCTGTAAGGGAAACCCAGATCCAAGCGATTCCAAAATTCACAAGCCTAAGATTACATAGAAAATAGACCTGAAGGACAGGAAATTGAAGAATGTCTCATGGTAAGGCGGGGCAGCTGGCTTATATGTGAGCTCTCTGCAGAATATAATCACAATGGACGACTTTCTCTATAAGTCCACCCACATTCAAAATAAATATTTGTTAAACTATCATCATACCAGACTTTCCTAGTTTGTTATTTGTCTTTATTGAGACTATATCAATTACCTTCTTTCTTTTCTCTGGAAACTACCAATCACTGGGGGGAGTGATCCTGTGAGCCACTATTACTAATTAGGGTAATATTATACAGTACAGAAGAAACAAACCATGGTATTTATTCATTCGTTCATTGACTGGCTCTTTGAATATGCCTGTTTTCTTCATTAAGTTAGTCCTCACTATCTGCTAAGCAAATGCTCACAATCTAGAAAATCAAAAGTGATTAAAATACATATTCTGCCCAGCTGTAGTGGGAGGGGGCTGGAAGCAGGTCCTGCTCAGTCATACCAGGGAGTTATTTCACTAAGAGACACATTCACATCGCCAAGGTACCCGCCTTCATATCTTTCCCTTAGTTTCCTATAGGAATTTCTGGTGCCTGCTTCTCACCAACAGCAAAAAAAGCCACCATTTTCTTCTTACTGCAAAGAAGTTTCTAGAGTCTCTGAGCTTTGAAACAGTGTAATCAGAATAGGAGAGAGCAGAGAGTTATACAAGTGAAAGAACACTTTCCATTTTTCACAGAACTGGAGAAAATATATATGAGATCCTGATTAGACAACTGATTCCTATAAAGCCTCTATGTTCCACTGCGGAGAAAAAAGCAAACTTCATCTTGATTTTCAAAGGCCCTCACCCCAGCTCTACACCTCACCAGGTTCCTAAGAGCCCGTCACAGAGACAACTCACCCCTTCCCAAATGGAAGGCCCCCAATCCCTCTTCTCTGCCACAGTTCTGCCATTTCCACTTCTTCCAGGGCCCTTCTAGACACTGCTGCACCCATTCTCCGAATCCCAACCCTCCAAGAGGTCATCCCTTGTCTCACAAATTAGAGATAACCTCCCTTGAGGTATTTACTTCCTGTCATGTCCATCAAATCAAGAGTAGAGTACAGAAGGGTAACATAAACAAACCACATATAGAAATTACCTCCTCATCCCATCTGCCCTCTCCATGCTGGTGGCGTCACTCCTCAGAACCATCCCTGGTCAGTCTTGTAGTATAAATATTTCTCCTGTAAGTTAGAATCTCTGAAGATAAGAGGCTGGGACTCATAGCTTGATGTGGTGGGAAAAGCATTTTTGGCATCAGAGAATCTGAATTTGAGACCCAATCCCTTAAGTGACAACCGTGTGACTCTGGGCAGATCACTTAACCTGAGTATCAGTTTTCTCACTTCCAATACATGAACTCATTCCTTCTTCTTCATTCACTGACTTAAGACAATTGTATGCAAATATGTTTTGAGCCATGTTCTGTGCTGGTTGCTGGAGCTACACAAGTGGATGAGACACAGACTCTATTCTCAAGGACTATGATTTCCTTGAGGAGCAGACAGTTTGGCTGTTGGGGACAGCCAGCGCTATAGGATACCAGGACACAGCGGACTGGTCTATTTCAGCAGAAGAGAGTCCAGTGGAATCTGAGACCAAGGGAACATCTAAGTATATCTTGAAGGCTGGTGCTGTGCCCTGACTTGGGGTGGTGGGGCTGGGTAAGGACAAAGACATAAAATCATAGACTCTGAATGCTGACTGGGACCCGGACAGACCCCTGTCACATTCCCATCATGAAGTGGGAACTCTCTTAGCTAAATGTGAGGTAAGACCCCTTTACTGAAAAGGAGCTCCATCCCTTCCCCCTTCCGACCACCTTTCTACACTCCTATATGCTATTACGGACTCTTTCTATTCCTGTGCTCCCACACTGCCCTTTTGCTCTTGCTTAGGCTGTGGAGGAGGCAGAGGTCAAAGAGATGCTTCCAGAGTTCCTCAAGGGCCACATCCTGGCACTGGAAAAAGAAGAACCATGGAGTCCCTGCTGGCCAGGCTACCACAGCCTGAGTAGGGTTTCCATGGGCCTTTTGTCCCTCCATAAAGTAGAAGTATTGCTCACCTTGTATCTAGAATACGTACAGAACACTTAAAACTCAACAAGAAGAAAAGTATTCCAATTTAAAAATGGGTAAAATATTTGAATAGATATTTTTCCAAAGAACATATGCAAATAGCCAACACTGCCCATAAAGATGCTCAACATCAAGTCATCAGGGAAATGCAAATCAAAACCACGATGAGACGCCCACTAGGTTATCTGTTCTATCTGTAACCACCAGGTTATACATTCCCTACGTGAAGGGAAGATACCCACCAGAATGGCTGCAACCAAAAATACAGATGATAACAAGTGCTGGTAAGGATGTAAAGAAACTGTAACCTTTCTACATTGCTGGTGGGAATGTAAAATGGTGCAACTGCTGTGGAAAAAGGTTGGAAGTTTCTTAAAAAGTCAACCACATATTTACCATGCTGTCCAGCCATTCCACTTGTAGTTACCTACTCAATAGGAATAAAAGCATATTTCCACACACACAAAGACTTGTACACAAATGTTCATGGCAGCATCATTCACAACAGCCACACACACACACACACACAAACACACACACACACACAGGCAACAACCCAAATGTCCATCAACTGATGAATGAATAAACAAAATGTGGTCTCTATCCATACAGTGGAATATTATTCATCAATAAAAAGGAATGAAGCACAGACACATGCTGCCACATGGACGAACCTCAAGATCACTATGCTAAGTGAAAGAACCAGTCCAGAAGACCATGTGTTCTATGATTCCATTTATATGACTATCTAGAAAAAGCATAGAGACAGAAAGTAGATTAGTGGTTGCCTAGGGCTGGGGAGAAGCATGGAGAGTTACAGCAAATAGGCACAAAATTTCTATTTGAAGAGATGGAAATGATTTAAAATAGGATTGTGGTGGCAGATGCATTACGTACTAATAATTATTGAATTGTGCACTTAAAATGGGCAAATTATATGGTATGCAAAATTGTACCTTAATAAGTTATGAAAAACAAACAAAAATAGGTACTGTTCCTCTTTATAAAGATATGGTTGAAAATCGGTTAAGTCTGAGGGACTTTGCCAGTCTTATCTCCCAACAAAGTCATAGGTGGTAATTAAACTTAACCAGAGGTTGCTCTGAATGGCCGCACCCCTCGCTCCCGGAACCAGCTGTACAGGCCAAGATAGGTGACAGAATAGAGCACAGTTCTCACTGCTCCTCTCTCTTCTGCGCATCAGAATCACTGGGGAGAAATGGAGCTTCCTAAATGCAGATTCCTGGGCTCCACTCCCAGCAATACTAATTCAGTGGTTCTGGGTATTCTCAGGAATACACATTTTTAAGCAGCACACTTCAGAGTACAAGGACCCATGCTTTGGGAAACACTACAATAGAGTTGCACAGGAATGTTACAGGCGCACGTGGGAATGTGTGCGGGGGGTCGAGAAGGGTGGGTACTCACTGAGCCCTGGGAAGTAGGGAGGCTAAACGAAATCTCAAAGGATGAGGAGGTGGTGTTCAGAAGAAAGGTAAGGAAGGCATTCCTGGGCCACGCCCAGCATATGCAACCATATGGAAGCATTACAGCCAGAAAGTACTTCTTGAGCACTCACTATGTGCCAGGAGCTACCTAAGAAAGCACAAGGAACAAGGGATTGATGAGTAGTTAGAATGAGTGGTAGATAAAGCTGGGAAGAGACTTGGGAATTCACCGTGAACGTGACAGTGGATTGAAGAAGATCTGAGGTATAGACTAGGCAAGATCTGAGAAAGGATTAAATGGATTAAATGAGGTTGAGAGGGAAAGGGAGAAGGTAGGATGTCTTAGATGTCTTGCTTCGGGATAGGGTGGTACCAATAAAAATGGAGACAGGGAGTGAAGGCAGCTAATGAAGATGGGAGCTCAGTTCTCGACATCTGAGTTTGAAATGCAGACAGTGATATGAGATGATAGCTGGCAGCTTCAAGTAGGGACCTGAAGCTCTACCTAATAATAACAACACCTTCCTCAGGATGCTTGGGAAGATTAAAGGAGGTGATAAAGTGAACTTTGTGAATTACAAAGTGATGCCCAGGTATCATTCTTATAATTTATCTCTGAAAGCTCTACAGCATTTATCACTGTGATCTGTACCCAGTGAGTGCCCAACCGTGAACTGTTACTGCATGTGTTACCACCTCTCCTGTCCCCCAAACACAATGATGGTAACATCTCAAACATTATACTTCTAAGACCATGCCACAGAGCAAATAAACTGCAGAAACACTACTGACTGAAAGCATAAAAGGGGATATCATTTCATATAGTCAGTTGTTTCTCATAACATGACTAGAAATGTTTTACTTTATTAAACTGGCATTTCTGCATTAAGAATGCCATGTCTCTCTGGAATAATGAAGGTACTAGGTTTGCTGAAATTCCTTCTAAACTCAAAATTCTAGCATTCACTGTAGGATTTACATACAACTGAATAACAGATCCAGTAACTCTGAGAATCAGTTCTTAAGTGCTGGGCCCATTTTATACCTGGATATTTTCAACAAATGCAAGTGGGATCATTTGATTTCAAACAGCCAGGTGATGAATTTGGCCCAAGAGCTCTCCTTCAACACTTTTTTTTTTTTGCTATTTCATGTGTCTCCAGCCTCCTGGGTCTACTTCCATACTTGACTTTGATTTATTACTTGTGACAAAATCAGAGTTTTCAACTAGACCTGTGGACCACCAAAAGACTAGAAGTTCTTCTTCTTTTTTTTTTTTTTTTTTTTTTTTGTGGTATGCGGGCCTCTCACTGTTGTGGCCTCTCCCGTTGTGGAGCACAGGCTCCGGACGCACAGGCTCAGCGGCCATGGCTCACGGGCCCAGCCGCTCCGTGGCATGTGGGATCCTCCCGGCCAGGGGCACAAACCCATGTCCCCTGCATCGGCAGGCGGACTCTCAACCACTGCGCCACCAGGGAAGCCCGAAGTTCTTCCTTTTTGCTCTTTGGACCTGGGAGCCCAAAGTAAAGAGGAAAGAGTGAAAAAAGGCAAAGAAGAAAGGAAAGAATGGTGGGGTGCAGGGAAAACAGAGGGGAAAGGGAATAAGGAAGAAGGGGCTACCAGTGCCAGTCCAGAAGTAGTAAGCTCACTACCACCTATCTCTAAACTGTGTTCAAAATGCAAGAAGAAACTCCTGGCTCTGAAGAATGAACAACAGCAGGAGGATTGAGGAGGGCAATCAAAACTTGAAAAAGGAACCCATTTGGGAGTGCATTTCTGGGCTTTCTCCTCTTTTCTCTTCAGATTTGACTTGAGGTTGGAACTGCACAGGGGGTGCAAGCCACAAACTCCACGAGAACCCTCTTCTTCTCAGCCAGAAGACTTAGAAAGGGGGTCCCTATAAGTGGAAGAATGTGAAGGGAAGTCTGGGTTATTTGTTTTCTTGTTTTTGTTTTTGTTGTTTCCATTTTTCTTTTCCAAGAGTGGCTGCAGTCACAGAACTGCATGGTAGAAGAGCAAGCAGCAGCACAGACAGCTAAAATTTCTCCAAGAAAAACCTGGTCTTATTGCCAGAGGAGCAGGGAAAAGGAACCTTTGTGATCCAAAGAGTGTAGGCAGAACCCTGTCATTTTTCCCTCTTACTTTTCTCTCAGTGCTTTGCTCTGAGAATGGCCCCTGTCTTGGGGAAACCATACTGCAGCAGCGTGAGCAGCTAAAACCTCAAAAGAAACCCAGTCTTTCTGGCCAGAAGACCAGGAAAAAAAGGCTCACAGGGGCAGGAGAGTGTGGGAAGAATCCCAGAAAGGAGAGAGCTAAAGAAGGGGGTCCCTTGATGCTGTGCATGAACCAGTGCAAACCCCAGTCTCACCCGAGCTGTGCATGCGTGGGACAGATTCAAAGGCTTTGAGAACTGAACTACAACGTAAGTTCTGCTCACGTCCCACTGCTCAAGTCCCATGCTAACCCCTAAACAGTGCTTCCATGGGACCCAAGGCAGCAGAACAAAGGCTTTGACAAATGAAATGATGTTGGAACCACTGCCCACAGAATGCAAGACAGAACTGGGTTGACTGCCTGGTAAAACAAAATACTGCGCATTTCGAAAGGACCTGATTCTCACAGCATAATACTCAAAATGTCCAGAATTCAATAAAAAAATATCTAACATGCAAGAGACCAGGGAAATGTGATCAATCCTCAAAGGAAAAGAAAATTAACACATGCCAACCCCAAGATGACACAGGTGTTGGAATTATCCGATAGATTTATAGGAGCTGTTTTAACTACGCTCCAGGAAATAATGGTAACCACTCTTGAAATGAATGGAAAGACAGAAGTTCTCAGCAGAGACACAGAACCTATAAAAGAGAAACAAGTGAACGTTTTAGGACTGAAAAATACAATAAACAGTAAAAAATGCATGGGATGGGCTCAATAACAGAACATAGATGACAACGGAAAATATCAATAAAGTTGACGTAGATATTATCCAGTCTAAAGAACAGAGAGAAAAAATAAATAAATAAATAAAGAACAGAGAGAAAAAAGGTTGAAGGAAAAAGTGAACAGAGCCTAAAAAGCCTGTGGGACAACATTAAAAGGTTTAATATTAATGTCACTGGAATTCCAGGAGAGGACAAAGAGACTGAGGTAGGAAACGTACTCGAAGAAAAAATGGCCAAAAACTTCCCAAACTTGGTGAAAACTATACATTTACAGACCCAAAGAGTGCTATCTGTCTGGTTATTATACACATAAACACGTAATGTATTACAGTGAGCTGCCTCCAAGAGAAGAACAAGAAAAATGAGTAAAGATATAAATGCCTAAAAAGAAATAAATAAAATGTGATGGGCTATCATTCTCTTTGGAGAGCTGTCACAAGTATTAAGAACTTTAGTTCTTTTCTCTTTTTTTAAAAAATAAATTTATTTCTTTATTTTTGGCTGCGTTGGGTCTTGGTTGCTGCGTGCAGGTTTTCTCTAGTTGTGGCGAGCGGGGGCTACTCTTCCTTGCAGTGCGTGGGCGTACCGCAGTGACTTCTCTTGTTGTGGAGCATGGGCTCTAGGTGCATGGGCTTCAGTAGTTGTGGCACACAGGCTCAGTAGTTGTGGCTCGCAGGCTCTAGAGCATAGGCTCAGTAGTTGTAGTGCACGGGCTTAGCTGGTCCACAGCATATGGGATTTTCCTGGACCAGGGCTTGAACCGGTGTCCCCTGCATTGGCAGGCGGATTCTTAACCACTCCGGCACTAGGGAAGCCCCAAACTTTAGTTCTTAGATGTCTTCTCTAAATCTAGTAGAACAAGGATTCACCATATCAATCAGTGAATTGGTTCATTTATCAATACTAAACTTGCAGAAATGGTTTGTCACATCAGACTCTTATTTTTGGTCAGAAAATAGAGGCAGGATGAGCCTCAAAGGGATTTTCAAATTCTTACTTGTATATAACCTAAAAGAAATCTGTAAATCCCTCTTGCACATTTTTAGGTTGACATGTAAAAACTTTCACCAAAATGTTTATTATTGTGAAGAATGTAATTTCCAGTACTCTGTAAATGTTGACATGTAAAACTATTTTATCACTTGCTGAAATACATCCACTGAAATTCATCATCATTCATTTTAAAAGAATACATAAACAGGCTGCTCTCTGACAGTCAAAAATTTTTGCATGATTATATTTCTCCTTTAATTTACATTTCCATTCTTTTTGCCTTATAAGAGTTTATCCTAGTTTTATACAGTTTATGCTTTAATGTCTTTTATTCATTACCCTATCATACTTTTCTGCATCAAAAGCATATATATATATTTATTTATTTAAATTCAATGGTAAAAAGAGTGCTCTTCTAGTTGTTACCACTGTAACTCTTATTAGAATGAACTTATCAAAACAACACAAATATTACAAATGTTGACAAATATTTAGTAAATGTCGATAAAAAGCATTTTTTTTAAATTGGAAACCTCTCTTTTGAGCTCTTTTATTTTTCAGTTATCTCATGCATATGTGGATGAGTATACTTATTGCTAGAATGAGTCAAGCTTGAACATCGATTCTCAATTTTTGTTTTTATCAATGTAAATGCTGGAACTGAGATGCAAATGGATGAAATTTTGTAATAGAAATATCATTCAATTTTTTGAACTCCTTGAGTTATATTCTAAACATCACATGGTGATGAAATATCAAAATCATTTAAATCACCAGTGTAAGAAAAAATTGGGGAAGACTGAAATTTAGTGAGTATGCTAACTACTCATCCATCTGAGTTATTTCAGCCATTTGTTGTCTACGACGAGGCTGTTTTACAACTCTGTAGAGATAAAAGTTAACTTGTAGGGGCTTCCCTGGTGGTCCAGTGGTTGGGAATCTGCCTTCCAATGCAGGGGATGTGGGTTCGATCCCTGGTGAGGGAACTAAGATCCCATATGCCGTGGGGCAACTAAGCCTGCGTGCCGCAACTACTGAGCCCACGTGCCACAACTAGTGAGCCCATGTGCCACAACTACAGAGCCCATGTGCTCTGCAGCTCGTGTGCCACAGCTAGAGAGAAGCCCGCATGCCACAATGAAAGATCCTGCATGCTGCAGCTAAGACCTGACACAGCCAAAAATTAATTAATTTTTAAAAAGTTAACTTATAGAAAACTGATAGTAAAGCAAGTAATAACTGTCTATAGGCATGCAAATACAACTTATCCTGTGGAACTTCATTGGACTTCCCTCTCCCACTGTGGTGGAAGCTTGTTTACATCTATCAAGCAAATTTATTTTAGCATTCCCATCAATGGTCTCCTTTCAACTGATTGTAAGACCTTTCTGGCTCTCTCATTTTTTAAGATGTTTTTTTAAATGTTAATTTTTTTATATGTATGAGAATCATGATTTCATTGTCTTTTAAAATTTATCCTTTAACATCAGTTTACAATTTAATTAGATTGAACTTTCAGTTGGTTATTTTTGTTTGTTTGTTTTGTTTCGTTTTAACAAAGATTTAGAAAACACAAGATCTGTAAAAGAAAAGGAGGCATGAAAGGGAACCTGCATCTCCGTTACAAACCCACTCTCTAGAAGATCAGTCTTAGGTAAAAAGCACTTGTGAAAGATGAAGATTTGTAAATTTATTTTCTTCAAACACTCATGTGCATGGACCTTAGAGAAGTCTTTGCATATAGTAAATGCACCCAGTTTGAAGACTCTCAGCCTAAAGTAAGAAGCATAAAAATGAACCTCACCCCTAATTCTGTATACGTAGAGACTCATTTGCATTAACAAACTTCTTTTTTAAAGTTTCAGTTACTGAAGAACTTTATTTAGATAATCATCCACCTTCCATTCACAAGAGACACTGAGAGGAGTCCTAATGAAGAGAGAGGCCATTGGAAGCAGGGCGGAAGGAGAGGGAATAGAGGGTTGTCAGCGGGAATTCTGAACAGTCAGAGGGCACCATGAGAGTACTAAGAAACAAATAAGAAACGAAAACAGAGGGGGGATCAATACTCAAACTTTAAAAATTTTGCCTAAATATGTGTGAACCTGCACTGAACCCCCGAAAATCTCTCGCCACTGCTTCTCTCATGCTAGAAGATGATGCCAGGGGAAAGACTTCTGCACTGAGTCTACCTAATGCCAGCAACTAATTAAATGGACATTTCCATCAACCTACTCACTATGTCAGATATCTGAGCTTTCTGCCCCTGGACAGAGGTGAGTAGAAGCATCCAGCTCCTCCGGGACCATCCTCCTCTTCAACACTACCATTTGGACCACCACACTTCTGTTTTCAGTCTCCCACTCTCCTGCTCTTTAATACCCTTCTTACAAAACAAGAATTATTTTAGATTAGACTTTTATATTGCAGAATGGCCTTTCAATTTTGGGAAGCTGGGAGCCATTACGAACCTCAAAGGTTACCTAATTCATCCATTCATCACATAGGTGCAAAATTTTAAAAATTGGGGACTATTACACCTTCTCCTTTTGGCTAAGTGGTCAATAAGAAGCGAGGATTATTAGATGTCTAATTAAGTAGACAGGGCAGATGAAGGTCACATCTGTAATAACTGAAATTTCTTCTTCTTGTTTGAGACAGCTTCCTATGTCCCTTCCTATATAGGGCTGTATAATGAAAGGGAAATAATATAAATTATTACATAATTTCTCAGTAAAAGAAAATGTTTTCCATAAGTGGGAAAAGGGTGTACTTTAGAAAAACAAAACAAGATGGAATTTCCCTGGATATAAAAGCTCATGCAAAAGAACAAATACTGCATGATTTCACTTATATGAGGCACCTAGAATAGGCAAATTCATAAAGACAGATAGTAGAATGGAGGTTGCCAGGGGCTGGAGGAAGAGGGGAGTGGGGAGTTATCGTTAATGGGAACAGAGTTTCAGTTTGGGATGATGAAGAAGTTCTGGAGATGAATGGTGCTGATGGTTATACAACTTTGTGAATGTACCTAATGCCACTGAATTAATTGTATATGTTAAAGTGGTAACTTTTTATGTTATGTATGTTTTACCACAATAAAAAAAACACAACTCTAAAACTCTTTTACAACAGCCTGTTCTGACCTTAGGGTGCTTGCCCCCTTCCAAGTACAAGTAGAAATCTCCTGAATGAACAGCAAAAGCTCATAGCCTGAATCAGGGCAGACCTAGAAAGAGCCCAAGACTAAAACACCGCATTTCCAATTGGCTTATTTTTACCAGGATAACCAAACTAAATAATGTTAGAAACACTAGACCAGGGACTTCCCTGGTGGTCCAGTGGTAAAGAATCCACCTTACAATGCAGGGGATGAGGGTTTGATCCCTGGTCAGGGAACTAAGATCCCACATGCCATCGGGCAACTAAGCCTGTGTGCCACAATGACTGAGCTTGTGCGCCTCAACTAGAGAGCCCGTGTGCCGCAAACTACAGAGCCCACACGCTCTGGAACCCACGCACCATAACTACAGAGCCCAGGCACCCTGGAGCCCGTGCCACAACTAGAGAAGAGAAAACCCGCATGCCACAACTAGAGAAAAGCCCACATGCTGCAACGAAAGATCCTGCATGCCTCAGTGAAGATCGCGTGTGCCCGCAACTAAGACCCAAAGCAGCCAAAAATAAATACAATAATAAATCTTTTTTTTTTAAAAGAAAAGGAACACTAGAGCACCCAGAACTATACACATCCAAAGAAAAATGTTAGTGAAATTGAGTAACCACTTATGTACCTCGCTTAAAATAATATCCCTTGGATTTAATAAAGTTGTCCTCTGTCCTATCCTAAATCCAGGTGACATAAGAGGATGAAGATGCCTGTAAGTGACTGGGTTAAGTGAGGCTGCTGTGAAATTCAGTTGTAAAATTTTAGAATAGTATTTTTCCACACCTCTGAGGACATGAGAAAATAGATATTACAACTAGAATTTAAATGGGATGAGAAGTCAGGATATCAGTTCTAATCACTTGGTGGTTTGGGGGGAATGAATAAGCTGGGGATATACCATTAATGTATAAGTCAGAAGGAGAATCAACTTCACTTTTGGTCATTAAAATACATGGCATATTCACATTCACACAGCAGAACTTGCACATGTGTCAAGACACATGGAAAAAGAGTCTCCAAAGCAGCAAAACATAGGAACCAACCCTAATGCTCAACAATAAGAGAATGGATAAACAAACCGTGGAATATTTGCCAACAAATAATATACAGTTACATACAGTAATAGGGATAATTCTTTAAAACTTAATTTCGAGTTTTGTAAAAGTGAGGCTATATATACCCCTTTTATAAATCAAAAAACAAGCAAAGGTAAACAAAATTATGTAGGAATACTTACATATGTCATAAAATTATTTTACGATAAAATCGGGTAATGGTTAACACAAAATCCAGGGTTGGGAGGGGCACAAGGAATGGCATAGGAGAAGGGCATAAAGAAAGATACAACAGTATAGGTAACAATCTAGTTCTTTTTTTCTAGCCTTCTGTTTATTTTCTTTAATGGCTTTATTGAGATACAACTCACATATGATACAATTCACCCATGTGAAGTGTACAATATGATGATGTTCAAAACCAACACCAGTTAATTTTAGTACATTTTGTCAGCTCAAAAAGAAACGCTATACCCTTTAACTATTACCACCCACCCCTCACATCAACCCCCATCCCTAAGAAACCACTAATCTACTTTCTGTCTCTATTCACTGCCCTGGTCTGAATATTTCCATATGAACAGAAAATCATACAGTGTGTGGTCTTTTGTGACTAACTTCTTTTACTCAGAATAATGTTTTCAACGTACATACTTGTTGTAGCATGTATCAGTATTTCATTCTTTTTATGGCCAAATAATATCCCATTGTATGGATATACCATATTATATTTATCCATTCATCAGTTGATGGACATTTGGATTGTTTCTACCTTTTGGTTGTTATGAATGTTGTCAGTATAAACATCTGTGTATAGTTTTTGTGTGGACATATGCTTTCATTTCTCTTGGATATATATACTTAGAGTGAAACTGCTGTATCACATGGTAACTCTGTTTAACTTTTGAGGAACTGCCAAATTGTTTTCCAAAGAAGCTACACCAGATGATATTCCCACCAGCAATGTATAAGGGTTCCAATTCCTTCACATCCTCACCAACACTTATTAACTCACTTTTTGATTCTAGCCATCCTAGTGGGTGTGAAGTGGTATCTCATTGTAGTTTTGATTTGCATTTCTCTAATGAATAATGATATTGAACATCTTTTCATATGCTTATTGGCCATTTGTATATCTTCTTGGGAGAAATAGCCATTCAGATATCTTGACCATTTTTATATTGGGTTATTTATCTTTTTATTGTTGAGTTGTAAGAACTCTTCATATATTTTGGATACAAGTTCCTTACCAGATATAGGATTTTAAAACACATTCTCCCATTTTGTGGGTTACCTTTTCACAATTATCTAGTTCTTACGCCCTAGTTTTTAAAGCTGTGACAGGGTTACAGGTGGTCATTGAATATAATGTTTATAGCTTACATAAACTTAGCAAATTATTCTTATGTATATTACATAATTAATGAATTAAAAATAAAACCTCGTGCTGCCCGTGTCCGTGTCCTCACGGTGAGCCTCAGCCGCCCCCCACCTCTGCAGGAGACCCTCCAACACTAGCAGGGTTTCTGAAGAGAATTCTTATCCTGTTCCTTTGTAGGTCATTCCAGAGTACTGAGTAGAGTTCCCTGTGCTACACATCTGAGCTGTGTGTCGGACAGACTCTTGGCACTCCAGCCAGGCGTCAGGGCTGTGCCACTGAGGTGGGAGAGCCAACTTCAGGACACTGGTGCACAAGAGACCTCCCAGCTCCACATATCAAACGGTGTCATTTCTCCCAAGAAGATATACAGATTGCCAACAAACACATGAAAGAATGCTCAATATCATTAATCATTAGAGAAATGCAAATCAAAACTGCAATGAGATATCACCTCACACTGGTCAGAATGGCCATCATCAAAAAACCTAGAAACAATAAATGTCGGAGAGGTTGTGGAGAAAAGGGAACCCTCTTGCACTATTGGTGGGAATGTAAATTGATACAGCAACTATGGAGAACAGTATGGAGGTTCCTTAAAAAACTACAAATAGAACTACCATACGACCCAGTAATCCCACTACTGGGCACATACCCTGAGAAAACCATAATTCAAAAAGAGTCATGTACCAAAATGTTCATTGCAGCTCTATTTACAATAGCCAGGACGTGGAAGCAACCTAAGTGTCCATCAACAGATGAATGGATAAAGAAGATGTGGCACATATATACAATAGAATATTACTCAGCCATAAAAAGAAATGAAATTGAGTTATTTGTAGTGAGGTGGATGTACCTAGAGTCTGTCATACAGAGTGAAGTAAGTCAGAAAGAGAAAAATAAGTATCATACGCTAACACGTATATATGGAATCTAAGGGGAAAAAAGGTCATGAAGAACCTAGGGGTAAGACGGGAATAAAGACACAGACCTACTAGAGCATGGACTTGAGGATATGGGGAGGGGGAGGGGGAGGCTGTGACGAGGTGAGAGAGTGGCATGGACATATATACACTACCAAGCGTAAAGTGGATAGCTACTAGGAAGCAACCGCATAGCACAGGGAGATCAGCTAGGTGGTTTCTGACTGCCTAGAGGGGTGGGATAGGGAGGGTGGGAGGGAGGGAGACGCAGGAGGGAAGAGAAATGGGAACATGTGTATATGTATAACTGATTCACTTTGTTATAAAGCAGAAACTAACACACCATTGTAAAGCAAGTATACTCCAATAAAGATGTTAATAAATAAATAAATAAAACAAACCTCATGCATAAAGATATCTGTTAGGAAATATTTAACACAAAACAAAATGCTGTAATGCTCAAAATAAGTTAATGCTACTCTTGAAGACATTAACTTAATGCCTGGGTATGACTTAGGCACCCGGAGAATCTGGCCCATTAATTCTCCCAAAAGGTTCCTCTCCAAACTCTACCACATGGTAGGGGGGAGTAGCAAACTACTAACAACAGGACAAACCTGCCCCCTCTCCCCTCCTGTTTTTGTGTCTCCCCCTCCTCTCCCAAGCTAAAAATGAATTTCACATTTTTTAATGCCTGAAAAAAAAAGAAGACTACTTCATTACTAGCGAAAATTATACGAACTTCAAATTTCAGTGTCCATGAATAAAGGGAAATACAGCCACACCATTCCTTTAAGTATTGTCTATGGCTGCTTTTAAGCTACAACAACACAGACGAGAAGTTACTAAAGAGACCACATAGCCAAGAAAACCTACAAGTTTACTATCCAGCCTTTTACTCAAAAAGTTTGCCAAACCTTACTATATCAACAAGTTAAATTACTTCTCACTTTTACAATGAATAGCAAAAAACCTATTTCCTACTAGCCAAGACCACCTTGACAGTCATCCTCTTGATTTCTCAATTTTTTCTCTTTAACTTTAATAAATATTTATACAGTACTTCGATTCTAATTTTATTAAGGATTTTTACATTTGGGGATCGTAGTCTTTCCTTGTAAAATAATGTGGTATCTTCAAAAAGTCATGATCCAGCCACACTCAAACTATTGGGTTAATCATTTTAACAAACTTTTATTGCCTGCTCATTGCATGCTGTGAGTCAAATACTTCTTGGTGCAGTAAAAAACTACCCAAAACCCCATGCTTGCCCTCAAGAGGCTTACAGTCTAATTAGACTCTAGTAACTGTAAGAACAATTTCCCCAAAGATCACTCCACAGTTGAATCTTACATTAAGGGATCTTAGAAATTTTACCAAGAATTCTAAGCTATGTTCCTTAAATAAAAAAGAAGTCTTATATAAGCAGTAAAGAAATAGTACTCTGCAAACAATTCTGGTAAACTCTGGTGGTTTAAGTCCCATAACTTTTGCATTCCCATGACCATATAATCAAAGCTTCTTGATCTTTTTTGCTGTGTTCATCTCCGCTTTGGCCGTTTGGACCTAATCCTAGTTCAATATACTAAATGTAGTCACCCATATTCACTCATTTTAGAGAACGCACCAATTCAAACATCGCTGAAACTTGCAAACCTATCTGTGTTGCAGGATACCACTCTGATGGCAATGAAAGCAAGGCCGTTTGCATATGTGATTATTAGTCCCCAAAGTGATGACAACGAGACTACTTCCACAAACAACCCTCTACCCAAAGGAGACAGAGACCCAGCTGTGAGGTGACCTCTTTGGAGCTGTCCCTCAATGCCTCAGTGGCCTTCGCATTTTTTTAAAGTGACTCATGGCCTCAAGTCAGCTTCTGCAGTGAAGCCAGGTCCGTTCCTTTCCAGCACTTCCTGGCTAGAGTCAAATTCAGTCCAATGACAGCCCTCCCCCCAACGACCCTGCACCCCTCTGAGGCTCAGAGCCAAACTGACGAGAAGCCCCAAAGTTAGACCAGCCTGGAGCGTGGCCGCAAGGCCTTGGCCATCCGTCCAGCCCCAAGCCCGCTCCGCGCCCGCACCGCCTTCCGGTCAGGCCAGCGCGCGCCGGGGCAGGCGGCGGGGGCAGGGAGCGCCGCTGCGCTGACCCAGATGTGGCGCCCGCACGCGCCCGCACGCCCGCGCCCGGGTCCCCGGCACCAAGGCCCCGCGTTCGCCCGCGTCCCCCCGCGTCCCCGGCAACGTGGCCCCTCAGGCACCAGCCCGGTCTTTATTCCTCGCGCGCCGCCCGCCCCGGCCCCTCTGCACCCCACCCATTGAGCGCAACTTCCGAGCGCGGCCGCGGAGCGCCCCCCGCACCTGCCCGCCGGCCCCTCCCGGCCCGGCTGCTCCGGATTACCTGCTTGGGGGTCCTGCGGTCTGGTCCTGGGCGATGCCGATCCGTTGCTCGGCCCCTCGCGCCCTCCTCCCGCCTGCCCTCCTCCCCTCCTCCTCCCCCCTGAGTAGGAGTCGGTGTCAGTCACGCCGCTCCTGGGGAGAGTGGCCGGCGGCTTCCGGGAGCTCCAAATACAGGCAAGCCGAGGGGGAGAGAGAGGGAGAGGGAGGAAGGGAGGAGAGCCAAGCTCCGCGGGTGGGGAGTGCAAATAAAGGGGAGCGGAGAGGAGAGGGGAATGGAGGAAAGGAGGGGCAGATGGGCCGTGGGAGAAAAGAGAGGGAGATGAGGAAGGCAGAGGGCGGCAGGCTCTGAAAGAAATGAATTCGCTGCATCAGGCGGCATTGCAAAGAAGTCTGGAAAGATCCGGGAGGCTCCTGGCTGAAAGAGCCACAGATTGGATCCTCAAACACTTGTGCGGAGAAATGATGGGTCCTTAAGAAGCAAGAGACGGGCCTGTGTGTTCCCCAACCCCAGGATAGGGATAAAGGTCCTGGCTGGAGAGGGAGGTGGACAAGCGACGCTTTAGCTAGCGATCAAGCTGAGATGCACTCATATTTTGTAACGACATTTTAAAAATATATTTTGAAATGCACTTTACATACATCTTTTTTAAAAATTGCCTGATTGTTTAAAAATAAATGTACCCTAAACCAATTATTTTTATTGTGCGTATTTGTGGCCATTCCTATCTATAAGTTGACTGTAATTACAAAATTGGAGATTTTTACTTTTTTGTTAACACTGTTAGAAGGAAAACATTGATTTTCAATTTTCATTAGTTTATTTCCATCTGAAAAAGTAGACTTAAAGCTCTTCATTGAATGAATGCTAGGAAAATAATTACAGAGAAGAGAGAAGGGGTGGGTGTAATCGATACTTCTTAAAGCAATATTTCCAAACAAACACTAGGATGAGTATCTAAAAAGCCAATATTCTCTGTCAGTGTTTAAATTGCACGTTAATTTGGTTCTGTGCATTACAAGGCTTATTCTGACACCACAGGTCACAACTTAAATGAAGGTTTTTCCTATCACACATTGCTCTTGTCCAACAGTGGTGATAAGGAGTGCCTCTTTGCTCCCCTTTGTCTGGAAAAAAGGGAAACAAAATGACATTGCTTATGTCACTGATAACATTGCTAAATGAATGCACACACTGCAAATATCCAGGGCCAGTGCTGTCCCTATCATGCACATGCCTTGCATTTGGTAGGTAATTAATACGTTTATACTGAAGAATGAATGAATGAAATTATATATATACATTTATGTTCCAGGGATGCCAAAAATAATATATCCTTAAGAACCAATTTTTACAGGTTCAAAGGAAACTTCCAAGCATCCAGTCTAACGTGACTTATTTTTCTCTAGCATTAACTTCAGCAATCATTAATAGAGCACTTCGTTCAGTTAAGTGTATTTTGCACTGGAGTATAAAGTATTATGGAGTATAAAGGTGAATGAGGCACAAATCCTCCCCTTAGGTTTATAAGATAGTAAGATGATGAAGAGAGTATAAAAATAACTACAGTGTAAGAAAGACTACATAAAACATGTCCTAAGAGAAATATGAACAAAGTTTGTGGATGTGCAGAAGAGGCAGGTTGCTTCTAGTGCTGGGGACCAGAGAATGCATCCTGGTGGAAGTAAGAGTTGAGTCTTCAAGCAGAAATGACAATAAGAATAGGCAGTGGGGGAAGGGCACTCAAGATGAAAGGACAGCAGGGATAAAGATGGAGAGGTGATAAAGGATGGGACATGTATGAAGGACAGTGGGTGAGCTTTGCTGGAATGGAAAGCTGTGCGACCCAGATCTGGGAGGAAAGGATAGGTCCCAGCAGATGGAGGCCTTCAATCTTAGCCTAAGTTGTTTGAACCCTAAGGGGCAGGCACTGGGGGATTGTGACAGTTTTGAAGCAGAATCATGATAACAACAGTTAATTTGGTGATGTTGACTAGGATTGGAAAAAGATAGGAGACAGGGAAATTCTCTAAGAAATAATTCACTAGTTTGGAGGGTCTTAAGCCTCTTGAGTCTTAAGCCGGTGCCTGAATTCTTCCCTTAACTAATTCCATCTCACACAGCACCTGTCTGCTATGTGACGGATGCCCAATGGGGCTACCCCCGCCAGTGAACTCTTCTTTCTCACAACTCTCTCACATTTATTGTCCATATTTTCCAACTAGACCTGAAAGTTCCAAGAAAGCAAAGATAATGTCTGTTTAAAGGTTCAAGGCTATTTTCTGGAGGCTGACACAGAGAAAAGTCATTGAGTACATATTTATTAATACATTTTTCTTTTACAGGATTAGTTCTGAAGGTGGTGGAGTTGGAAAGAAGAGGACAGATGCTGGGCTCTTCTAAATCTTTTCAGACCTTGAGATTCCCACCCAAACCCTTGCCTTTCTCCTTAACAGACGATCTCATTATCTGCTGTACAAGGAGGCTGGTGCCATGTTAACTTCTATACCTTTTCCTTACACTTAATTTGAACTATGTCCCCTTCATCACCAAAGCTAAGAGTATTCTCGTCTTATTCCACCTTGGTCCTCTACACTGCATCTGAGACTCCTCCTCCCCACTGATTTTGTCCCTCTGGATAACATTTCAGTTGCCACCAGCCAGGCTGTACCAGAAAGCTGGTAACACAGTAGACACATGGGGGAGGGGGGTGCCATCTTTGGAATGGTTGTGCTGTTCTGCCTTTCTTTATATAGTGTAAAACTTTTAAATTGACAATTTTATATGAAGGGGCTTTGCTAGGATCTCAACACAGAGTAGGTGACTCAGGACCTTGAAATTCACAGTCTATAAAGCTTCTACAAGAATCAAGTGAGATCCAGACTTCCACGATCCTCTCCCAGAATCTGCTCCTGAGGGTCAAGCGCACCTGTGGAGCAGTCTGACATGCAGGAGGCTAACCATCTCTGAGCTGGCTTGCTGAAGAATTCTCCCCCAAAGGGATGTATTGGATGGAAACAAACGAACCCAAATATACCCTCTTCCTAAGCAGTGTTCATGCTTCTCAAAGAGGTGCAAGGAGAGAGAATGGGTCCCTGGATTCTCAGTTGTGCCCTAAATGAAGTTATGCTAGGGCCCCAGGTCTCTGTGAAGCCTATTCTACCCTCATGACTGCTGAGATAGTGAGACCAGATTATAGTCCCCTTGCTGTTTTACCTGAATCCCCTTTCACCTTTTCCAGCAAGAGACCATACCAGCAACAGCCAATGAACACAGTGTCCATTTTTTGGAGCTTTTCCTAGCCAATGAGGAGGAAAGGAGAATGATGACATGCCTCCACAAACATGCCTTCTCAGGAGTTAAAGTTTTGAAGAACACGTTACCAATGTCCCATGAGAGCTGGCATTTCATTTCAATAATTCCCAAGTGGGAAGTTATCAATGGTAATTTTACCAGCAGTTGATACACACGTTGTGGGTGCTGAGAATACCACACTCTCAGCAAACAGAGCATAATAATCATAGATAAAACTTACTGAGCACTTACCACGTGAATGAGGGCTTTATATTCTTTCTTCTTAAAGAGGGAACCGGGGTAGCTCAGCGCTTGCATCCTGACCCTCTTCCTCTTCATTGGAAGCTTGTGCTCGAGAAGTCAAAGACTCTAAAAACAAGTTTAAAATATTCCAAACTTTTGTCATGTGAAGGTCCTTAGTAAAGATTTCTACCTGATTTACTTCCGTATGTCCTGACCCAGCATCTATAAGAGAGAGGATTCTTTGATGGCTACACTTTGTGGTCTGATTGTCCCTGATATGGAGGAATTATACTGAGCTTTCACTGGATGGGACAGCTACAAAGTATGGCAGAGCTGGCCACATCATATAACCTTTGCAACACTACCTCCATTGCCCACTTCTCCTCCACCACCGCACTTGGGCCCAGCCTCCTTTGGCTACACCTTGTTCTTGGTTACATAGTTCTGGCACATGGAAACAAATTGGAGGTAGCAGCACACAGCCCTCTTTTTCCCAAGGTGGGGATTCTCAGTCATTATTTTGATAATTCAGTCCACCCACAAATGGGGGTGGGGGTGGGGGGTTGGGAAAGATGAGCACGGAAGGTGAGTGGATGAACTGTAAAGGGAAGAAAGCAAAGGTGAGCAATGCCAGGTTCCCTAGCACTGCAGACACTAAAATTGACACTTTTTATTTGTTCAGTGAATTCTTAACCTGAGATCCCTAGACAGGCTTCAGGAGTCTCTGAGTTCCACGAATCATGTTATGTTTTAGGTTTTGTGCATTTATTTGAGGAGATGATCCACAGCTTTTATCTTATTTTTTTGGAGTCATCTATGTCGAAATATTGACCGAGATATCAATGATTTTATGGAAGTGCAAAACAGAGAACTGGTTCCTTCCTGCTTTTTCTTTCCAAGTCCCTCCGCAAAGACAGAATCTCAGGCTCAGGTGAACAGAGGCTTTGGTTCTTCAGAACAGAGGTGTGATCAGCCTTGCTGAACAGAATTATCCAGGCAGATCATGTTTGGTATGTTCAATCTTTTGGGAATATCTTCTCTTTTTAAAGGGCATTTTGTGATGGTCATACTTTAACTCAAAGGAATAATTCACTAATCCCAGGCACCGAGGCGGGGGATGGGGTAAGGTTCAGAGGCATTTGAGAAGATGACAAGGGGTAGTGGACACCACTCAGGCCACCGGGCATGTCTCTAATAATCCACTTTGTGGATAAGACTGTCCCTGCATGAAAATTTCATGTCATTAGAAATAGATTAAGACTGCTGGTCTTAAACCTAAGGATTCTTTTTATATTCCACTGATTTGTTGGAGCTATACCTAAATACTCCAGTCCACATTCATCTCTTCTGTCATTGAATCACTTGGAATTTGAATAAATTTACTGTTTATTCATTAAAATATCAATATAAAGAAATTACTCTTAAATTTTTTCCCCCGTTTTCTGTTTTCCAAGTCTCCCCTGTCTATATTTAAATGCCTCAAGGCAGGACCATACATAGTCCAAATTTACTTTATGTCATTATGTAATGCTAAAGAAAGTGCTGCCCATAGTCTTTCTTTTTTATTCAAACAGAAAGTCACAAAAATTATTATCATCCTCATCAGTTCACTCAGCCCCATGTAATTAATTTTTTTTATCTTGATCTTTTGTTAGCACTTTTATGAATTCATCAGTTTCCATAGTCTCTTCCTCTTGGCATATGTTGACAAAGAGCCTCCATTCACCTGTTGGCCAGGTGCCCTTGTGCCAGGGACACCTGCCCAGCTGTACACAGTGGCCCTAACCAAGGAGAACATGACATGCAATCAATGGTAAGTAGTTTCCATTGGTTTGCTTACTGAAACAAATCCAGATTTAAAGTCAGAGCTCAGAGAAAGAGACAAGTGTGTCTGAAATAGTATAGAAAATAAAACCATTGCCCATGGTGTTTAATATATATTTTTAAAATTCTAATTATTGGGAAGAAATAAGACGACATTGAAAACAAAATTAATATGAGAAGTAATAGGATTAATTATAATTAGTTAAAATTAACCAATAATTATAATAATCAGCCATATTAATAAAAACAGAATTAATAACAGCCAGATTCAAAGTTTGGAGACAGTCTAAGGGAGAAACATTATCCAAGAGAATTTAAGAGACCTAGTGGTATCAATATGAATCCAGAAAGAGTATAGAGAAAGGGGCCAACACGGTATTTAATTCTTCTGAGTGTAAAGAAGGCTCGAGAAGGTGAGTTGCCTGAGACCAATGGTTAGACAAGGGTTTATTAGTAATAAGGCAAACTTATTTATCTTTCATTTGAATGGAGTATCTTAAAACTAATGAAAATAGGGAATTCCCTGGCGGTCCAGTGGTTAAAACTCGGTGCTTTCACTGCTGTGAGCCCAGGCTTAATCCCTGCTCAGGGATCTAAGATCCCACAAGCCGCGTGGTGCGGGCAAAACAAATAAACAAACAAAAAGTAATGAAAATATAGAACAAAAATAATCATTTCATCCTAACATGACACTAGTATTTGTATGTTCTTTCATTTCTTTTCATGTTTTCTATGTGATATACTTTGTCGCTGTAAGTTAAAAGCGAAGTCAAAATGTATAGCTAAAATAGAGAATTAGATTTCAGTTTAAAAACTAAGATTATGTTTATTAAGGGGAACACACTTGCCTCTCTCATTTGATCACAGCAAAAAGTAATACTTATACAGTATTGCTGTAAGATGGAACAGCTAACGATGGGGAAGAAAGAAAGACTGAAGGATGTGGAGAAGTCTACCTAGAACTTACCCAGAATTAACAACGCTCTTTTAAGTGATGGAAATGCCACAATATCCATCCACCACACACCTGGCGCACAGAAGGCTCTCAACTGATATTGGTTGAACTGAATGTTTGACACATAACGTTCAGTTAGAGAACAACCTAGAAAATATGCATTGTCTAGAAGAAACTTTCATTGTTCAAAATAATTTTAAACAGTAAATATAACAATCAGTGGTCTATTATGAATTTAATGTTGTACATATGTATTATATACTTAGCATGTATTAAATACAGAGTATGTTTAATACATAGGAAATAAAAGGTGGGTTGACCTGTAATTTCATAGAATCACTAAGACAGCAAGTGGAAAATTCCGAAAAAATAACTCCGTCTAATCAGGTATATTCCTAGTCAGGGCATCTAAAAACATTTTACAATGGACAACTCTAGTTATCCAAGTTTCTGCCTGTTTTAGGTCAAGAGTCATCAACAAAACAGGAAGGATTAACTTCAAATAATTTTCCCGGCTAGATCTCACACTTGGAAAATAGTATTCTATTGAGTTTTGTGGATTCCTCCATTTTTTGGAAACAACACAATCCAGATTAAGTATTTTGTAATGATCCAAAAAGAGAAAAGAAAAGAAAAGAAAAAATAGGCTGCTTTAAAACCTTGATCCTTCTTTATGACACCTCAAGAGTTTTGTTGATGTGATCCGGTTGCTTCTCAGCAAATGTAAGGGGTAGACTCAGGAGTTATTTAGGAGTCTGATCTACATGAAAGGAAGATCTATGAGCCTTCTTACCAATTCTGGTCAGAGGAGCCAGCATTTGTCTCCTCCTTCTCTCCCCCACACTTCCCACCCTAGATTATCTTCATCATCTTGTGACCAAAGGAGAAAATAACTCCCCAGCTGTCAGTGGCTTTCTCAGCTGCCAACACAAGAACTTGATCACACAGAGGGAAACTCCTGATTTAAGGAAAGACAGTCAACATGCACACTTTTGCTTATACCATCGGGGCTTCTGGTGGTGGTCATGGGGTGTACCTCTGCCTGCATCCACCAGTGCTCCCTGAAGCTACAGTAAAGACTTAGCTTTTTGTTGTTGTTATTATTCTTTTAGCTTTTGCATAACTGGCCTTTTGAATATCTCACATGGACCACTGGCCACCAGGTTTTATATGATATATAGAGAATATAACTTTGCTCACTTTCTGCCATTTTAGAAATTCTCTGGGTCCTGCTGAACCTGTTAATAGTGAATAGTGGACCAGTGGTGGGAGGAAGGGAGGAGGCTCTGACTGAGGAGCTGCGGCCTTGCTCAGTGCTGGCTCTTCGCCCATGCTTCTACTTTTCAAAAATCAATAGGGTTGGAAGCTGGAGACACTGGAGGTGTGTGACAGAGAGGAGAAAGGCGAAGATGCTCGTAGATCCATCTGGCAGTGCATGCATGGAGGATGGAGGGAGGCCTGGAAGAGGTAGCAGGAAAGGCATGGGGCTCTGTACAGGGCAGAGAGAACGGACTAAGCCAGAGCTAGGATCAGCTCGTGGTGCCAGGGTTGGCTGGCTGGGCTGTGGGTGTCCTGGGGACACGGAAACAATGCCTGGGATAAAAAGCTCCACGCCCACCACCTATGACCATGTGGCAGGTCTTCCTGAAAGTAGTCCTGAATTTAAATGGAAAGAGTCTAGAAGGGCTGTATTTTCGATTTTTTAAGGATAATAAAAGCATTAATGGGTGAAATTCTGCATTTTTGACTAAGTATCTATAATTTTGTGAATTTCTCCCAGTGGTGATGAAATAATAGTGGATGAAGTAAAATCAATGTAGCCTCTGCAAATACCTGTGGGGAGAGGGTGATAGACAGGAAGGGGGAGGATTCCACAGCACAGATGGAGTGTTTATAGTTCCAGCTTCTGACATGATGAGGAAGAAGGAGAAGATGCGGGGCTTAACTCTAAGTTGACTTCAGGAAAAAAAGTGATGAATTTCTTACTTCTCACAGATGTAGCAATGAAAATTCATTCTTCATTCAACAAAACTTGATCTTCAGACAAGTCTCGAATGATTTACTACAACCTCATAAAAAGTGTCAAAGAGATCTGTAAAATAAGACCAACCTGCTCAGAGTTTTTAAAAAGTAACTACAGAAAAGTCTGAATAATTGTGTGGTGCCATTCAAACATATTTGATAAGCCTTCTACAGTCATTACTATGTACTTGAACTTTTCTTGTTTTATGTATTTTCTTGTATTTAGATTTTCAACTACACGATCAAACTCTTTTAGTGTCATGAAAACTCATTTTAAAATCGAATAACTGTATTTTTCTTTAGTCTAACTACTATAACTCAGAAAAGATTCTAGTGTCTGATTTTTCCTGTATTTGGGAATTCTTCTTGAAGTCTGATGTGGTCATTAAAAAAGATTGCAAAGAAAAGTAACTATAATCATAACCCTCTTGTAATCTAAAAACAACTGATGTCAGGAAGTAGCTGTGCGGCTGAAACGTTTAGTCAACACCTCCTTGATCATGTCTAACCAGAACCTGAATAAGACTTACTAAGAGGGCTTCCCTGGTGGCGCAGTGGTTGAGAGTCTGCCTGCCGATTCGGGGGACACGGGTTCGTGCCCTGGCCCGGGAAGATCCCACATGCTGCAGAGTGGCTGGGCCCGTGAGCCACGGCCGCTGAGCCTGCGCGTCCAGAGCCTGTGCTCCACAACGGGAGAGGCCACAACAGTGAGAGGCCTGCGTACCGCAAAAAAAAAAAAAAAAAAAACTTACTAAGAACACCAGTGTCATGAGCTTTTCATTTATTTTGCTCTGATTTCAAATATCCATTGAGAGATTTTTGCCCTCCCACCCACCCAAAGACAGAGAGCTGGTGGCAAATTGGAGCAAATGCTGACATAGATTTGCATTTTCCAGGGTTCTTTAAGGCACAAGTAAGAGTGCCACAGCCTCCCACTGAGTAGCAAAAAATAGCCAATTTTCCATGGTCCACTGGAAAATTGGCATTTATCAGTGAGGGAAGCTTATTCATTATGTAAGAGTACATTCTGTAGATAGTTTTTCAACTATCCACATAAAATCCAGCCCCAGTGCCAAGGTCCCAGATCTCATCTTGCCCTGGTATCTGGAGCAATGATGACCAGGCTGTGTTTTGAGCCTGCTTGAGGATGGCTGATTCATTGTAGCATTTGCTCTGTGTATTTTAAGACAGGAAGGCAGTACAGTTCAATAACTCTTCCAGTTCCTGGCTTTGGAAGTAAGCAGACAGCAAATTTCATTTTGCATGTTAGTTCAAACCTGTCATGTTCAAACAACTTCAGCAACCCTCTAGAGAGCAGTGCTGCCCAGAAGAACTTTCTGTGATGATGAAGGTGTTCATCTAAGTGTGATTTTAAAAGTTCAGGTGTGCTCCCCTCCCCCTCCCCACTCGCTTCATCTCCCAGAGCAGAAGTCTCCACTACCACTTCCAGGAATCATCTTTATCAGTCACCCTTCAGTGAGGGCTGAAAAACTAAAATAGTAATCAGACAGGGAAAGAATGAAGATGAGACAGATTTCTAGCAACAAGCATTCTAGAGTTGTTCTGTCTAATATGGTATCCACTAGACACAGGTGGCTATTATAATTTTTACTAATTAAAGTGAACAATTCAGCTCCTCACTGGACACACAATAGCCACATGAGCTAGTGGCTGCTGCTTTGGACAGTACAGCATTTGGCCATCCAGTAGGATATAGGAGAAAAATATCTTTATATTTTACATGTAAAGCCCCATTAATGGATTAATAAGACACAGAGATAGTTTTATATAAAGAAGAGAAATTTTTAAAAATTAACTTTAGAAAAATTTCAAATAAACATGCTCTTGACAAAATTTAACTAGTATATAAAGAGTAGGGTGCAAAACATAAAAGTCTTTTCTCACCCCCAGCTACTACAAATCCTTCCCACTGTGGCACTGAATACAATCATGATTTAGTGTGTGAGTGCGTGTGTGTGTGTGTGTGTGTGTATTTCTCAAAAATGCCTATGTAAATAAACACAGGTAAAGGTTTTCAATATCAGCCATTAAGAAAATGTAAACTAAAACTACAATGAAACACTTCTCATTTAAAGGGCTAAAATAATAAAAATAAAAAACTTACAATACCACGTCCCCACAAGGAGGTGGAGCAACTAGAACTCCCATATATTGGTCATGGGAAAGCAAAATGGCACAGGCATTTAGAAAGAAACGTGACTTCTTATACAGTTAAACGTATACTTACAATATGACCCATCATTCCTACTCCTAGAGATTCACCCAAGTGAAACAAAAACTTAAGTTTACACAAACACCTATGTATGAATGTTTATATTGGCTTTATTCATTAATTGCCAAAATGTGGAAAGAACCCAAATGTTCCTCAACTGCAGAATGGATAAACAAACTGTGGTCTATCTATGTAATGAAATACTACTGAGCAATAAAAGGAAAAAACGACTGATACACCTAACAAGAGGGATACATCTAAACATGCTATGCTTGCTTAAAGAAGTCTGGTTCAAGAGACTGTATACTATATAATTCCGTTTATATGACATTCTGGTAAAGGGAAAACTATATGGGACAAAAACCACATCAATAGAAGTCAGGGATTGAGGGTGAGGGCTGGGGTGGGACTTACAAAGTGGCACAGGGGAGTTTTGGAGTGACAGAAACTGTTCTATATCTTGATTGTCAGGTGACTACACAATTGTATGCATTTGTCAAAATACTCAGTACTATACACTAATAAGGGTGAATTTTGCTGTATGTAAATTATACTTTAATTTTTTAAATGGAGAAAAATAAGTTACAAAAAGTGCTTATGCGTATACAAGTATGGGGGTGTGTATGTGCATCCTTTTATTGTTTTACAAAATGTAATAACAGTATAAATTTAATCTTGTTTTTCATGTATGAGAATAGATACCTTATCATATTGGTACATATAATACCAGTCATCAAGTGGTAGACATTTAGTTTGTTTTCAAATTTTCCTATTTCAACAATGTTGAAATAAGCATACCTGTATGTGTCTTTTCCCAGTTGTTCAAGTAAATCCGTATAATGAATTCTTTTAAATATAATTCTTGAGTCCAAGAATATGCACACCAAAGTTTTTAATAGCTACCAACAATTATCCACCAAAAATGTGAACAAGGAGAGAAACTTTGAAAGAAAAATCAATAAATGACTAAAATGACTATGTGTAGAGGGCAAGTGGCCAGAGAAATTAAAAAACACATAATTTTTTTCCAGTTCTGAAATCTGAAGAATTGGGAAAATTGTGACACCATTTACAGAAACAGAAAAGTTAAAGGGGAACTCTTTGGGGTGAGGTGGGATTAGTGGAGGAGAGGTTAAGGTGACGAGCTGACTTTCAGACCTGTTGAATTTGTGGTGAGTGAAGCATAGCCAAGGTCTAATAGGCAGTTTGTGTGTATCTGAGCTCAGGAGAGGGTTCTGGAACAGAAATAGAGGACCCTTAGCTATTGCTGAAGAAATGATAATTAACATAACACTATTTAAGATCTCTGAAGTCTGGGTTTCCAGGATCAATGATCTCTTCAAGCATAAAGGGAGGAAAGGTAAATAACTGAGGACTGAACCTTGGGGAAGCTTGGAAGGTCAAGTTTGGAAGATCAAAGAGGAAAAGGAAACACGAAGTTAAACAAAAAAGAACCAGGAAAGAGCAGCATTATAGGAACCAAAGAAAGAATTTCAAGGGATAAAGAAGTGGTCCACAGTATCTTAGAGCAACTCTCAAAATGAGAAAATTACACAAGCATTCCTACAACTGAACCAACCCAATAAAGGATAAAAGAGCACATTGCTTCACAAGAGAATATTTCAGAAGGATGAGGGCTGAGTGAAAAAAAGTCCTGTGATCTGTTAATAGATCACTTTTAATTATGCACTGTCAAAGGTAAGATGAACAGAAGGCAGAATTCAACCTATAGAAAGTCATGGAAAGTGAATTGTCAGAAAATGGTGACAGTCGGTAAAAAGAACTCAGAAAAGAGAAAAATAGAATGGTAAATTGAGAGGCTAAACATGGCAATATCTTAGCTCAGAATCAGAACTCCTTTCCAGAACAGCTACGCCTTTCCCACTGTGAGTAATTTCAGAGATTGGGCTCATACGTGTCTTATTCAGGGAGAAGACTTTGCAGCAATGGAAGCCACAGAGATGAAGGCTAAAACTCAGACTGCTGAAGTCAACAGAAAGACAGGTATCTATGTCAAGTGAATGGATGCTGTCACTCAGGAATATTTAAATTTTAATGTCCATCTGAGCTTTATCTTACTGTCAATAAACATGGATTGGATCATTGATTGGTGACCCTAAATTGATAATCAGATTGTTAAATTCAGCTCCAATGTGAAGTTCTATTTTTCTTAAAAAAATAAAAGCAATATAACTAGGATGCAGTGAAATGACTATCACATAAGTGGTGATGATGCTAATATCATCTTATATATTATAGTGTTTTATAGTTTTAAAAGTTTTTTAAAATTTGCTTTCAAATGAAAAGTAACAAAAGTAACACCTTTAGCAAAGAGTCATCACACTTTAAGATTCAAGAAATTTAATCTAGAAAGAAATTTCCATTTGAGAAAACCTCCATGTCTAGGGAATGTACATTTGTCATCTTAGTACTGAGGAGGTTTGGATGATATTTTAGGAACTTGAGGAGTAAATCTAGAACTAAATATGTGAAATGTGGGTTTCTAATTGAAACACTTGACATTGGTTAACTGATTCTGTAGCATAATAAAAAATGAAATGAATGCCAGCAATGGCAGAGTAGGACATTCAAAAATCCTTTCCTGGGCTGCCCTGGTGGCTCAGTGGTTGAGAGTCCGCCTGCCGATGCAGGGGACACGGGTTTGTGCCCCGGTCCGGGAAGATCCCACATGCCACGGAGCGGCTGGGCCCGTGAACCATGGCCGCTGAGCCTGCACGTCCGGAGCCTGTGCTCCAAAACAGGAGAGGCCACAACAGTGAGAGGTCCGCATACTGCAAAAAAAAATCCTTTCCTCCATAAAAGCAATGTGAACACTTGAAAATTTTTCAGAATAAAATACTTCAGAACTCTGAAAATTAAGTTTAATTTCTGGTCGTTTCAATGATTAATTTTATCAAATAGTTTAAATACAGATCAATACAAATACAAATAACACAAATTCTTCACAAACTCTTTTAGAAAATAGGGTGGGGAGAGAATATTTCTCAGCTCATTCTATGAAGTCAGTATTAACCTGATACCAACAGCAGACAAAGAAAGCCCCCAAACAAGAAATCTACAGACCAATATCCCTTGTGAATATAGATTAAAAAATCCCCAACAACAACAAAAAAATAGTAAATTGTATCTAACAGCATACATAACCTTGGATGATTTATCCCAGGAATGCAAGCTTGGTTCAACATAAGAAAATCAATGTAATACACCATATAAATAGAACAAAAGACAAAAAGCACATGATCCTTTCCATAGATGCCGGAAAAACATTAGACTAAATCCAACTCCCCTTATAATAAAAACATACAACAAACTAGGAATAGAAGGGAACTTCCTCAACTTGATAAAGGGCATCTACAAGAAACCACAGCTCATGTTATACTTAATGGGGAAAGACTGAAAGCTTTCTCTCTAAGATCAGAAAGAGACAAAGATGTCTGTTCTGACTATTTCTGTTCAACATTATTATAATGAAGGTTATAATCAGAGCAATAATGCAATTTTAAAAACCTAGATTGAAAAGGAAGTAGTAAAACTATCTCCATTTGAAGATGACATGATTATGTATATAAAACATCCTAAGAAATACACACACATAAATGATTAGAGCTAATAAATGAGTTCAACAAGGTTGAAGGATACAGTATTAATATACAAAAATATCTATTTTATTTCTAGCAATGGAAAATCTGGAAATGAAATTAAGGAAACAATTCTATTTATAATAGTATCAAAAACAATAAAATGTTTAGAAGTAAATTTAGCAAAAGAAGTATAAGATTTGTATACTGAAAACTATAAAACATTATTGAAAGAAATTACAGAGTAAGTAAATGAAAAGATATTCCATATTCATGGATTAAAAAAATATTGTTAAGATGGCAATTTCCCCAATTAAATCTATGGATTCAACATAATCCCTATCAGAATCCCAACTGTCTAGTTTTTAGAGATTGAAAAGCTGGTACTAAAATTCTTTACGGAATTGCAACTCATAATACCTAAAACAATCTTACAAACCACAGAGTTGGAGTTTGCACACTTCTTGATTTCAATACTTACTAAAAAGTGGCAGAAATAAAGATAATATGGTACTAGCATAAGGCTAGATATATAGACCAATGATACAATGGAAAGTCCACAAAAATTTTACATTTACGATTCATTGATTTGTGACAAGAGTGACAGCACAATTCAACAGAGAAAGAATGGTCTTTTCAACCAACATGAAACTGGATACTACTAGGAAACTGGATAAACATATGCAAAAGAATGAATTTAGATCTCCACTTCACACAATATATAAGAATCAACTCAAAATAGATCAAAAACCTAAATATAAGATATAAAGCTATAAAACTATTGGAATAAATCATAAGCATAAATCTTTAAGACTTCAGATTAGGCAATGTTTTCTAAGGTATGACACCAAAAGCACAAGCAACCAAAAAAACAAAAAATTAAACTTCATCAAAATCCAAATGTTTTGTGCTTCAAAGAATGCTACTGAGAAATGAAAAGACAACTCAGAGAATAGAATATATTTGCAACTCATATATCTGATAAAGGTCTAGCATCTAGATATATAAAGACGTCTGAAGTCTACAAATAACAAATGCTGGAGAGGGTGCAGAGAAACAGGAACCCACCTACACTGTTGGTGGGAATGTAAATTAGTGTAGCCACTATAGAAAACAGTATGGAGTTTCCTCAAAAACCTAAAAATAGAGTTGCCATATGATCCAGCAATCCCACTCCTGGGCATATATTCAGACAAAACTCTAATTCAAAAAGATACATGCACCCCTATGTTCATAGCAGCACTATTCATAATAGCCAAGACATGGAAACAATCTAAATGTCCATTGACAGATGAATGGTTAAAGAAGATGTGGTACATATATACAATGGAATACTACGCAGCCATAAAAAAGAGTGAAATAATGCCATTTGCAGCAGCATGGATGGGCCTAGAAATTATCATACTAAGTGAAGTCACAAAGAGAAAGACAAATACCATATGATATCACTTACATATGGAATCTAAAATATGCCACAAATGAACCTGACTACAAAACAGAAACAGACTCACAAACATTTAAAAAAAAAGTCTGACAACTCAACAATAAAAAGACACATAACCCAAATCAAAATAAAAATAACCAAATTGAGTAGATATTTCTCTAAATAAGATATACAAATGGCCAATAAGTATATGAAAAGATGTTCAGTGACACTACTGTATAGGGAAATGCAAATTAAATCACAAAAAATTACCACTTCACACTCACAAGGATGGCTAAAATAAAAAAGACAGACACACTCCACTCCTAGAGAAATGAAAACATATAGTTTCATAAAAACTTGTTTGCTAATTTTCTTGGCAACATTATTCATAATATCCAGAAGGTGGAAACAGCCTAAATATCTACCAAAGGATGAATGGATAAACAAAATGTGGTATATCCATACAACATATCACTCAGAGATGAAGTACTGACACAAAATACAGTGTGGATGAACCTTGAAAATATTATGCTAAGTGAAAGAAGCCAGACACAAAATCCCAGATATTGTATAATTTCACTTATATGAAATGTCCAGAATAGGAATCCACAGAGGCAGAAAGCTGATTGGTGGTTGCCAGGGGGAGAGCAAAATGGGGAATGATTGTTAATGGGTATGGGGTTTCTTTTGGGGGTTGATGAAAATATTCTAGAATTAGCAAGCTTTGGGTTAATCTTTGTATATGGAGTAATGCAAAAGTTTAACAGCATTTTTTTTTTCATGTGGCTATCCAGTTTCCCAGCACCATTTTTGAAAAACACTGTCCTTTCCCCATTGAATGGTCTTGGTACTCTTGTTGAAAATCATTTGACTATATGTGTGAGGGTTTATTTCTGGGCTCTCAGCTCTATTCTACTAGTATCTATGCCTGTTTTTATGCCAGTACCACATTGTTTTAATTATTGTATCTTTGCTCTAGTAAGTTTTGAAATCAGGAAGTGTGAAACTTCCAACGTTGTGTTTCTCAAGATTTTTTTTTTTTTTTAACTGTTCTAGGTCTCTTGAGATTCCAGATGAAGTTTAGGATGAATTTTTCTATTCCTGGAAAAAGAAATCATTGGGAATTTGATAGGGATTACATTGAATCTGTAGATTGATTCAGGTAGTATTGACATCTCAATATTAATTTTTCCAATTCATGAACATGGGATGTCTTACTATTTATTGGTGTCATCTCTAATTTCTTTCAGCAATATTTTGTAGTTTTTAGTGTACAAGTCTTTCACCTCCTTGCTTAAGTTTATAACTGAGTATTTTATTATTATCGATGCTATAGCAAATGAAATTTTCTTAATTATCTTTCTAGATTGTTCATTGTTGGTGTATAGCAATGCAACTGATTTCTGAGTGTCGATTTTGTATCCTACAACTTTGCTGAATTTACTAATTCTAACAGTTGTGTGCATGTGTGTGTGTGATCTTTAGGGTTTTCTACATATGAGATCATGTCATCTATGAACAGAGATCATTTTACTTCTTCCTTTTCAATTTGGATGTCTTTTATTTCTTTTTCTTACCTAATTGCTCTGTCTAGAACTTCCAGTACTTTGTTGAAATGAAGTGGCAAAAGTGGGTATCCTTGCTTGTTCCTGAGCTTAGAGGAAACACTTTGTCTTTTATCCTTGACTATGATGTTGGCTGTTAGTTTTCATATATGGTCTTTATGTTGCTGAGGTAGTTTCCTTCTATTCCTAGTTTGTTGAGTGTTTTCATCATGAAAGTGTGAATTTTTTCAAATGCTTTTTCTGCATCAATTGAGATGATCATATAATTCTTCTTTCATTCAGTTAATGTGCTGTATTACACCAATTGATTTTCACATGTTGAACCATCCCACATAAGTTTTGATCTGTAGACTGGCTGATACTGAAGGATGAGCCAGTACAATATTTACCTTAATAAATAATTTTGACTATTGAAGAACTCTGAGTGATTTCTTCTGTATGTGTCTTTTTCTTGCTTATAGCTTTTTCCTTATAACATTATTTTTAAAGATTATGGAAGTCCATCATTCTCATTTTATGGAAATTAAGATATTTTAGAGAGGCATAAAGTGAACTGGTAATTTAAAAAACTAGAATGAACTATTTGGAGAAACTACTTATTACTTTAAAGAAAATTCTTGAGATGATTTCAATCTTGTGAAACAATGTGATTATATAACACTTCAATGGATCTATTCAATTGTAATGATAGATATGTCATCTTCTCATTCTGGGAGTTTTTTAGCTCTTGATATTTTGAAATTTAACTTTCTCTTTTAAAGTGATAAAACTGGCATAGGTATGCCAAGTTATATCCTCAGCAGTCCTACAAACTGGAGGAGCAAGGAAAGTGTGCTTTTAGAGCAGCACTATCCAATACAAATTTAAGTTGAAACACATATGTAATTTTAATTTTTCTAGTAGTCACATTTTAAATGATAGAAAAGGCGAAACTGGTTTTAATATAATTTATTTAATCCAATATATTCTAAGTATGATTTCAACATATATTCAAATTAATTTTTTATTAAAAAGTTGAGATTATTTGTACTAAATCTTTGAAATACTGTATGTATTTTATACCTATAGCATACCTCAATTTGTAGTTGCCACATTTCAAGTGCCCAATCGACATACATGGCTTGGGCTATAGCGCAACCTTAGAGTTCTACACTTCCTGAATTTATAATACCATGCTTTTGCACACATGAAATCACATTATGCAATACCTAGCTACATCTCAGCAAAATATTTGTCAAGGCCCTCGAAGAGGGGAGAGACTGAGGGTTGATGAGAAATGGTTATCTCACTACTTGCTCAGTGTTTGGGGCTTACTGCCAGCCCTCAGAGTTCTTGGATAGACTGTTATATTCATAATCATTGTCAGCTCCTGATGTTTTTCCTTTTTTATCAGAAAGTTAGGCTTCTGGCAGTATTCAGTGCTCAATGTCATTGCCACTCATTTTTTTTTGAATGCCAGATATTATGTATGAAAAATTCTAGAGGCTCTGGGGATGTTATCTTCTTCCAAAGAGGGTAAATCTTTAATTTGCTAGGCAGATATCAGATGTTAATTTGCTGGGTTTGGAAAACTTTTTGTAAGGAACCAAATAGTATTGCAGTCTAAGAGACAAGATCAAAGATATTGTGTACATATGTATATAACAAGAAAAAAATTCAAACAATTTTTGATGAAATTCAACATATAATTACAATAATTGAGAACTTTTTTGTAATACGGTCTACCAATAAGAATGTGGGGATTTTCTTTTGGGGGGATGTCATTTTGTTTGAGGTTTAAATTTAGTGTTTCCTATCATAACAGTCAATTGCAAATATTTATCTGTTAATACTGACCTGAAATGAGATATTCTGTATTTCATCTTTGAAAATGTCCTTTTAAACAGATAGGTACTACCAAATATTGATATCAGACTATAATCATATGATTTTAATAGAATATATTCATCCCTTAGAAGGCATTTATAGAATTCTATTAGATTCTTCTCTTATAGTTTAAGACCAGAAAATATATCCACTGAAAACTGGCTTGTGGGATCCTCCTTCTTGTTTTAACTTTTGCCAGAAGGAGGTCAACAAAACATTTTGACGTTACTTGTAATTTAAACAACATTAGTTGTTATCAAACAACTTCACTGCAGTATAAGTTTTGCATGTAAGTGATGCTTGGTCTGGTAATTTTAAATTGAATTCATTAAAAAACACCATCAAATCTACAGCAGTGTTAATTTCAGAAAAGAAGAAATTTCTCAAATCTATAACCTAAACTTCCAATGCAAGAAACTACAAAAAGAAAACTAAACCTACAGCAAGCAAAAGGAAGGGAATAATAAAGATTAGAATGAAAATCACAGAAATAGAAAAAAAAACCCAAAAATAAAGAAAATAGATTAAACCAAAAGTTCAATAAAACTAACAAACAAATAGACTTACCAAGAAAATAAGAGAGAAGACACAAATCACCAAAATCAGGAACATAAGAGGGGATATCACTACTGACCCTATCAAAGTTTAAAGGATTATAAGGACTATTATAAACAATATTAGATCTACAAATGAGACAATCTGGATGAAATGGAAAAATATCATAGAGAGATACAAATTATGAAAACAGACTCAGGAAGAAATAGAAAATTTGAATATACCTATAACAAGAAGAGAAACTGAATTGGTAATTAGAAATATCTTACAAAGGAAAGCTCAGGTCTAGTTGGTTTCATTGATGAATTTAAGTATTTAAAAATAATACCAGTTTTTCACCAACTTTTAGAAAAGAGAGGAGGAGGAAACACCTCTCAACTCATTCTATGAGACAGTATTACCCTGATAACAAAACAGACAGAAACCTCACAAGAAAAGAAAACTAGTCAATATCATAAACATACATGCAAAAAGCATTAATAAAATATTAGAAAAATTAACTCAGGAATGTATAAAAATTTATATACCACCTCCTACTGTGGTGTGTTCCAGGAATGCAATGTTGGTTTGACAACTGAAGATTAATATAGACTACCGTATTAGTAGAATAGTAAGGAGCCAAAATCACATGATTCTCTCAATTGTTTCAGAAAAAGCATATGAAAAAATTCAACATCCATTTATGATTTTAAAAACTTAAACTAGGAATAGAAGGGAATTTCCACAACCTGATGAAGGACATCTATGAAAAACCTATAACTACTTAATGGTGAAAGACTGAAAGCTTTCCCTCAAATATCAGGGAAAAAAGCCACAATGTCCACACTCAACATGCTTATTCAACATCAGATTGAAGGTTCTAGTCAGTGTAACAAGTTTTTAAAAAAAAAAAGCATCCAGTCCATGTTTGGAAGAAGGAAATAAAATTGTTTATTTGCATATATCATGAGTCTGTATGTAGAAAATCCTTAAAAAATCCATAAAACATATGAGAAGCAATAAACTATTTTAGCTAGTTCACAGAATACAAAATCAATATGCAAAAATCAATTGTATACCTATACAATTGTAACAATAGGGACAATTTGAAAATCTGAAAATGAAATTAAGTTTTATTTATAATAGCACCACAAATAATAAAATACTTAGAAATACATTTAACAAAAAGAAACCAAACACTTGTACACTGAAAAGTAAAAAGCACTGTTGAGAAAAATTAAAGATCTAATGAATGGAAAGATGTCATCTTCATGGATTGGAAGACTTGATATTGTCAGGATGGTTGTTCTCCCCAGATTGATCTATAGATTCAACACAACGCTTATCAAAATCTTGCATGCTACTTTTCAGAAACTGATGAGCTGATCCTAAAATCTGTATGGAAATGCAAAGTGCCTAGTATAGGCAATACAATTTTGATTAAGAAGAACAAAGTTGGAGGACTCACACTACCTGATTTCAAGACTTATTATAAAGCTACAGTGATCAAGAATATCGTACTGACAGAGGGATAAACATAAAGATCAGGAGTTAGCAAATAATCTTTACAAAGTGCCATATAGTAAATATTTGAGACTTTTTGGTTTCTGTTGCAAATGACGGCACTCTGCCATCATAGTAAAAAAGTAGCTCAAACAAGATGTAAACACGTGGGAATGGCTGTGTTCAATAAAACTTATTAACAACAGAAAAAAGGTAGTGAGCTGGATTTGGCCCACAGACCATATTTTGCCACCCCTGTTACAGATCACTGGTATAGAATTCAGAGTCCAGACATAAATCCTTACATTTGTAGCAAACTGACTTTCAACAAACATGCCAAGACAATTAAATAGAGAAAGGATTGTCTTTCCAACAAATAGTGATGAGGCCGTTGGATATCCAGATGCAAAAAAGAAATATATGGAGTAAATAAGTGATTTAACCAACATAGAATCTTACCTCACACTATACTCAAAAATTAGCTCCAAAGGAACCTGAGTCCTAAAAGAACTGAGGTTAAACTTTTAAAAACTTAAACTAGGAATTATAGAGGTTAAACCTCTATAAAAGCGGATAAGAGTAAATCTTCATGCCCCTGGGTTAGCAAAGAATTCAGGGCTTCCCTGATAGCGCAGTGGTTAAGAATCCACCTGCCAATGCAGGGGACATGGGTTCAAGCCCTGGTCTGGGAAGATCCCACATGCTGCGGAGCAACTAAGCCCGTGCGCCACAACTACTGGGCATGTGCTCTGGAGCCCGCAAGCCACAACTACTGAGCCCCTGTGCCACAACTACTGAAACTCATGCACCTAGAGCCCATGCTCGGCAACAAGAGAAGCCACCGCAATGAGAAGCCCGCGCACCGCAACGAAGAGTGGCCCCCACTCGCTGCAACTAGAGAAAGCCCACGTGCAGCAACGAAGACCCAACGCAACCAATAAAAAAATAATAATAAATAATTTAAAACAAAGTAAGTCAGACATGACACTAAGAGCACAAACTATAAAAGAAAAAATTGATAAATTGTACTTCATTAAAATTAAAAACTTGTTCTTCAAAAGATTAAGAAAGTGAGAAGATAAGCCACAGACTCAGAGAAATATCTGTAAATCGTATATCTGGTAAAGGACATGTACCTAAAATCTGCAAAGAGATCCTACAATTGTATAATGAGAAGACAAACAACCCAATTAAAAATGGGCAAAAGACTTGAATAGACATTTTACCAAAGAAGACATATGAATGGCTAATAAGCACATGAGAAAGTGCTCAACATCATTAGTCATTAGAGGAATGAAAATTAAAGCCACAATAAGATACCACCTTATATACTTACTAAGAATGTTTATCAAAAAGACAGTATCAAGTACTGACAAGGATAGAGAGAGCCTGGAACGCTCATATACTGGCAGTGGGAATGTAAAATGGCACAGCCACTTTGGAAAACAATCAGGCAATTTCTTTAAAAGTTAGTCATAAACAAACTTGCCATATGACTCCCATATTTTACTCCTAGGAATCTAGACAAGAGAAATGAAAACATAGGTCCACAAAAAGACTTATACATAAATTTTCTTACCAGCATTATTTGTAATGTGTCCAAACTCAAAACAACCCAGGTATCAATCAACAGACAGATATACAAATTGAATAGTATTTGGCATTTAAAAGGAAGAAAATACTGGTACATGCTAAAGCATCGATAAACTTCACAAACATTATTGTAAATGCAAGAAGCCAGATGCAAAAGACTACATATTGCATGATCCTATTTATATGAAATGTCTAGAAAAGGTAAGTTTATAGTCAGAGAGCTGGTCAGTGTTTGCCAAGGACCAATGGGGAATGACTGAAAGTGAGCCTGGGCGGAAAATGGATTGTTACGGTTACACAATTCCACTAATTTACTAAAACTCACTGAATTGTATACTTATGGCAGGTGAATTTTATGGTATGTAAATTATGCTTCAATGAAGCTATAAAAAGATAGGGCTGTTTTCTCATATAACAAGACATCTAGAGGTATATACCCCAGGTCTAGTCAATGGTTTGACCATGTTGTGAGAATTCATCTAATCTCTTTCCGTTGCCAATCTGCCATCCTTATGATGGTAGCTTTCATCCTCATGCTAGTTGCCTCATAATATAGCCTGCCATTGAGGCATTTAATTCATATTAAACTCAGAAAGAAGTGAGTGGGAGGCAAGAGGATGCTGAAAGTTGTATCCATGCCTTTTTTCCCATAAGCTCTAAGTAGGCTTCAAGTTACATCCTATTAGACAGACCTGTTAAACATGGAATTTGCTAGCTTAGCTACAAGGATATCTGGGTAGGAGTTCATTTAGTTTTCAGGAAGACAAGGAAAAGGGACTGGGAATGGGTATTAGGATATCCAGCCAAGAATTTCTGGCACTCCTTTTCTTTTTCAACAAAGAATATCAACCTTAATAATAGATTTCATTATACTGAATGAGATCAAACTACTTATGCATATATTTTATGGAAGAATGGGTACTCCTGGTATATGAATCACTCTAAAGATATATAATTATATTTCTTCTTATAACCACATAATTTTAATTGTTATTAAAGTTTCTTCTTTGATATGAAAATACAGATTAAACTTCACAATGATGGGAAGGACCTCAAGATAAATATTAGAATAGCTGCAGTTCTCATTATTAAAATACTTTTTAGTAAGAAAGCAAATTTAAACAGCTGATCAAAATAGTTGGAAAAGGACAGGAAAAAGAAACAAATACGGCTTTAATGTGCCAGGCCTAAACCAACCTAAAATACCTCTGTAAAATCTTTTATGAGGAAGGATTCAATATAGGTGTCAAATGTTATAGGCATTTTTTTTTTTACTCCAAATATCCAACTAAATTTTTTCCCCCACTTCCAATTTAAGAGACTTGCTTGACTCAGAGCCTATTAGCCCATTTCTTCCCAACCCCAAGTTCAGTGAGATCTATTTTGGTAGACGGAAATCAACCATGAAGGGAGTATTTACACCATAGAAATTGGCAAATGCTATATATAAATCAGTGTTTTTTTTGTCTTCATGGAGAGCAGTTAATCAACTATGAGCATACTTCTGCCCACTTGCATCAATTTTTAGAATGACATTACACACAGAGAAACAAATTCCTCTTCTCGCATATACAACATGAGTCCCCAAAATGGGTCGATTTGGTTTTTCCTTTGAAGGTTTATTTTCTTCCCTAACTTGACATCAGCATGCCCACTGATGCCAACACAAACACCAAGGCAGCCAATAGCAATTTTATGGCCAACAAAAATAAAGCCATGAAAATACTGAGGTGGTATGGTTAAAAAATAAATTCATGGCACAGGAGTTTTGTGTAAGGGAAACATGGAAGTCTTCTGGCCAGAAAGCTCACATTATTGCCTAGGAGTGAGGACTTTTATTTCCTAAATATCACCAAAACCTACTGTCAGAGTGTATAAATATGGTAGGGTAATTGCTGCACCACTACTACCAGTATCTCAAATGGGAAGCAGCCATCCTTGACACGAGGTGCCCTTGCATGACTGTAGCCAGGAGAGAGGGTGAAGGAATGCAAAGGAGCTCTACTCACCCTCACCCTCACCCTCACCGGGGTGAGGCTGAATTTGAGCACAAAGGATTCCATATGCTTCAGGCACACAATTCTATTTCATCTTCAATGAGACTGTTCTAGACTAGCTGTTCATCATCTGTTTCAGGTTGAGAATTTAAGGAGGTGCCTTAGTAAGGATTTGTGTACCATATTCAGTGAGACAGAAAGCCCCTGGAACACCAATTACACTTACTATGCCTATCATAAGACTATCATTTTTGATAGAATTGATCAAATAAATAAAAATATTTAAGATATGATATCACATCTTGTTTTTAAACATTAAAAATCACAAGTCGATTGTTAATTCATGTCGTAAAATTATACATTTTTAGAATTCTATAATGGGTCTTAAAGGTTGTCTATCTGATGATTTTCTACTTCATCTAGAGCAAGAGGTAGCTTGGTCTCTGCCGGAACATCTCCAAGGATGGAGAATACAAGTCTCACAAAACAATCCATTTTACTGTTAGACAGGCTAAAGATTTTCCTTATATTGACCTGAGATTTATCTTGTTGAAAGTTCCCCTTTGGTTCTAATTTGGATCTTGAAGAACCTTCTTGCAACTATGTAATCAAATGTCTGTGGCAGACAAATTATATTCTTAGATCAGTTGGAGGGTCAATCAGCCAAAATTCCTGTCTTCTTAAATGAGATTTTATTAAACCATGTTTCCTCCATTTTTAACTTGTGTTGTTGGATTTTTAAATTTAAGGGTAGGACATTATGTTTATCCCAAATCAATTTCATTTTCTTAGATTTGATCATTTCCAGATAGTCGAGTTATTTTTGAATTCCTGGTTTTATCACCAAAAGAATTAGCTATTTTTCTAGCCTCACATCATTTGAAAAATTGATAAAGTACTTTTTCCTTTTCCTATGAAGGTCATAGGTACATATACTTTTTAAGATTTTTTTTTTTTTGATGTGGACCGTTTTTTTTTAAGTCTTTATTGAATTTGTTACAATATTGCTTCTGTTTTGTGTTTTGGTTTTTTGGCTGCGAGCCACGTGGGATCTTATCTCCCCGACCAGAGATCGAACCCCCTGCACTGGAAGGTGAAGTCTTAACCACTGGACCGCCAGGGAAGTCCCTACGTATATTTTTAAAATAGGACCCGACAGAGAGTTCTGGAACACACCACAAGAGACCTCTCTCGATGGTGACTGCGATCTGGATTTGGTTGTTTCTAACAATTACAAATCTACTTCGTAGTCCTTGGATCCAATTCATTGATGAGGACACTAACAATTACAAATCTACTTCGTAGTCCTTGGATCCAATTCATTGATGAGGACATTGTGATGTAATAAAAAAGATATATTTGGTCTTTGTCCCCAGTTCTTGGCACAGAGCTCCTAAAACTCTTGTATTGATAACTTCCTAAGTAACAGAGCAGTAGGAGTATCTTTTGTTATATATTTGGGGTTTGTCTCTAGTTCCTGAAATCAGCTCCAAAGCAATAAAGGGAAGAGTGTCTCTTATTATTCATAACAAGCCCCGAGCAAGCCTGTGAGGATGGGGGCTGGTTGCAGGGGAACCAACCAGGTGACTAGACTGGCAATTTCTGACCTCCAGGGAGGGGAGAGGGGCTAGAGTTGATCGTTAATGGCCAATGATTTAATCAATTATTCCTACGTAATAAAGCCTCCATAAAAGATCTTAACTGAAGGGGTTCAGAGAGTTTCTGGGTTGGTGAATTCATCAAGGTGCTGGGAGGGTGATGCACCCAGGGTGATCATGGAATCTCTGCACCCCTTCCCCATATCTCGCGCTATGCATCTTTGCATCTGCCTGTTCCTGAGTTGTATCCTTTGTAGTAAACCAGTAACAGTAAGTATACTGCTTTCCTTAGTTCTATGAGCTGTTCTAGCAAATTACCAAACCTGAGGAGAGGGTCTTGGGCCCCTTGAGTTAAAATCAGAAGTACTGGAGGCCTGGACTTGCAATTGGCATCTGAAGTGGGGGAGAGTGTCTTGCTGAGCCTGTAACCTGTGGGGTCTGTGCTAACTCTAGGCAGTTAATGCCTGACTTTCTTGGTGTGGAAAACCCACACATCTGACGTTAAGAGGCAGGAGTAGGAGCAATGGAGGAAAACAGAAGCTTTCTTTCAAGACAACATTCATGAACATATTCCCGATGAACCTGTGGCAACTTCCACGGGCCACCTCTTGCTTTTCTGTTAAAAACAGTCACAGGTTGTAAATGATTCTCTTTATTAAAGTGTATAAAATATAGAAGGAAAAAGACTGAAAGTTTCCTTTGCACTCTCCTATTCTAGTACCATGCCTTTACTCAGAGGAAACCACTATGAAATTGATCCTTTCAGATACTTTCTTATATATTTTCATGTATATGTACTGATATACATATTTCTTTCTTAAAAATATATATAGGATTGTGCTCTATGTTATCTCATTTAATAAACTGAGGATCTTCCATGACAGTACACATTCTCTTTAATGGCTTCAAAATAGTCCTCAATTTACCAAAACTTACTGTACTACTCTCCCTTTGTTGGACCTTTAGGTTGTTGCCAAATTTTTGCTTTTATACACAACGCTGCTATGAACATCCTTTTATCTTCAAACAAATGAGAAAGAATTCATTAGTACAGAGTCCCAGAAATGGAATTGCTGTATTAAAAGGCATGCACATTTTTTTAACATCTTTATTGGAGTATACTCCAATACAATGTTGTGTTAGTTTCTGCTGTATAACAAAGTGAATCAGCTATATGTACACATATATCCCCATACCCTTCCCTCTTGCATCTCCCTTCCACCCTCCCTATTGCACCCCTCTAGGTGGTCACAAAGCACCAAGCAGATCTCCCTGTACTATGCAGCTGCTTCCCACTAGCTATTTTACATTTGGTAGTGTATATAAGTCCATGCCACTATCTCACTTCATCCCAGCTTACCCTTCCCCCTCCCCATGTCCTAAAGTCCATTCTCTACGTCTGCGTCTTTATTTAAAAATCCTAATGAATACTACAAACATTTTTTTCCAATTTATATTTCTTTCAGGAGTATGTGATAGTACTCCACAGCCTAGCTATGCCAAGCGTGGTCCTATGACAAGTAGAAATGGCATCTTCTGGGAGCCTGCTAAAAATGTAGACTCTCGGGACTTCCCTGGTGGCACAGTGGTTAAGAATCTGCCTGCCAATGTAGGGGACACGGGTTCAAGCCCTGGTCCAGGAAGATCCCACATGCCGCAGAGCAACTAAGCCCGGGCACCACAACTACTGAGCCGTCACTCTAGAGCCTGCGTGCCACAACTACTGAAGCCCGCGCGCCTAGAGCCTGTGCTCCGCAACAAGAGAAGCCACCGCAATGAGAAGCCTGCGCACCGCAACGAAGAGTAGCCCCCGCGTGCCACAACTAGAGAAACTGCCCACCCGGCAGCAAAGACCCAACGCAGCCAAAAATAAATTAATTAACTAATTTTTGAAAATGTAGACTCTCAGGCCCAATTACAACCACTCAATCAGAATTTGCCAGCAAGATTCCCAGGTGATTTACATGGTCATTAAAGTTTGATAAGAACTGCTCTATATCTTCTTATCCTCCCTAAAATATCATCAATCTTTAAAATGTTTGCCCTTTCTCCTTTACTCCCAAGTACTTAAAAACTATTTAATAACATTCCCTAGAATTTTTTCTGGGATCTCTACTAAAGGCATAAATTGATAATTCACAGAATCCACCCATTATAAATACAAAGATAATATATCCCCTTCTCCAATCTTTTGACATGTCTTTCATGCTCCAAGATTTTTTATGGACAACTGGTAATTATTTAACAAATACATCTGCTGGTTGCCTCCATTTTCTGAGCACAATTTACCTGGGTTGAGAGACCTGAATTTATTTACAGCAGTGAGGTTCTCTCTTAAAGTCTTCTCACTTGTGTTTAAATCTAAGAGGACGTTCACAGACCACCTGGAGGATATTGAAGAGCCATCAGAGAAATATGTGAGCCACTTTGAAAACTACTGCCTCAGAGGATCCTTTAACAAGTGCTCTGGGTGCAGGGGTGGTTGCCCCCTCCGTCTTCCACCTCCCACCAAATCTCAAAGCGGAGAGCTCCTTTCTGCAGTCCTGTTAATTGGAGTGGATTGTTCCTGGATTATCGCCTTTGTCGACACCAGTTTATGAGTCAATCTTTGGCCTTTATACTGCTAATGTTTATTGAGTGCCTAATGCAGCCCAGATACCATGCTTTACACATATCAATTTTCTTAATCCTTGAAGCAGCCCTCTAATACAGACACGATTATTAGTCATTTTCCAGAATAGGGACTGAAATAAATGACTAAGCAAATGGTGGGATCTGGCTTGACGCTTAAATACCACTCTATACTTCCCACAGGTGAGAAGCAGAACTATTTGGAGGATCAGAAAGGGACTCAGCAGAACTGAGGACTTTTTATGCAAAGCATCACTTTGCTGTTAAGTAAACAGTATTAGAGACAGCGTTGTCATTTATAGCATTAGTAAATATAAAACTAAAACAAAATTGCTTTATCTATAAACATAAGTAGCATTCTTGGGTCTATTTATTCCCATGAATCCTGTTTCCTGGGGAGCCTAAGGATCAAAGTTGACAACAGTTCCTATTTCTGGATGTTTTTGAAAGAGTAAGTTAAAAAATAAACATGATTCTCGACCCTTGCAGAAATTGCCGTGGATGCTAGGAGCACCGTGGTTCACTATTAGGGTTAACTAACCTAACCTTCCTAGTCCTCCTTGAGTCTCTCCCTTCTATGACCCTTTAGCTGTAGATTCCATAAGAACAGTTTTAAGTTGTTAATAAAATTCTATCACTACAAACTGCTCATTTGTCTGTTTCTGATACAGGAGCAGGAAAAGTTTCCACTTATTTCAAAGATATATTGATTGCAATTTTAAAGGAAGTCTCAAACTGAAATCAAGTTCAATGAAAAATATATATTTCCTTTTCAGTACTTTGGGAATGAGTGCATATGTGTGTGTGGTTATCGTAATATATAAGACCTTAGTAACTATTGCTGAAAGAATTGTGATACTCATTTATTAAAAGATTTCCTGGAAGCTACAGATTTTTTTCTTAAATATTCAATACTCTCAGCATTAATTTACGCACTAGGAGAATCTGAACAAATTATGCAACACCTATATAACTTAAAGACCTCCTTGGGGGCATTTCTTGAATTTGGGTCCCGTCACAAACATACTTTCTACATAAATATTAGTTAGTTGCACTCCATTGGCTCAGTCAGCTTAGACATTGTAAAATAAAGAGAAAAAGAAGGATAGCACTGGTATAAAAAGTATGTATTAAAAAGTACCAAAAACAAGAAAAGGGAAAAAAAAAAAAAAAAAGAAAACCTATTCCACTAACAGAATAGCTATAATGTCTCTTCTTTGATGAGTTTTCCTATATTAAGGCCCGGAGGAAGTTGATGAATGAAACATTTATAAGGGAAACAAAAGATCTTATGAAATTATGGGAAAAAATTGACTTGTAAGATAAGGATGATGAGCAGAGCTGGGGGTAATAGCCACATTTCCATATTCTCTTCTTTGGAAATGGAACCTAGAGGTTCTCTTGCAAAATGAAGTGATGGCTTGACTAATTTTAAAACTTAATTAAATTGGAATATATAGCAATTTGTTAAATCGTTAAAAATATTTTCATAAAAGAGAAAATCATGACTTTTATATAGTACATCTAAAATGAATAAATACCAAAGAATTTAACTCATTAATTAATAAGGGAACCAATAAGATGTTACAGCTGGTTTCAAGGAGAATTTAAGAGGTGGAGACATAGGAAAATCATGAAATACATCTGAAAATAGAGGCAAAAATTGGCTATGTCTGCAGGGTAAGGGAGAGAAAGCAATTGTCTCTCCACCAGCCAAAATTTATTTGCAGGACTACTGCCCCAAAATATTTGCATTGGATTCATTATCTACAAATTACAGTTGTAAAATAGCACAAAGGCAATGAAGGACATGAGCCCCACAGAACCAGATAATCCAAAAGAGTGTGCTCTAAACTGAACATAGTTTTCCACTGAAAACACCCAATAATCTTTCAGTACATTTCAAAGGCTTTCACAATTTTTCCTACATAGATGATATGAAATTAAACATAATTATTCCTATGGCTACCTAAAGTTCTTAGTATTTCTGATGTAGATATAGCCTTCTCCGGTTTGATTTCATTCCAAATACACAGAGCAACGGTTTACATCTATTTTTTGGATGGTGAAGGTTCATCTTTTACTTGCAGAATTGTCATTAGCAAAACCCATTAACAATTCCTGGGAAATAAAAACAGAATTTGGGTAATAAAGTCTAACCTTTTCTTTCCTTCTCTTTTCCTTTGTACTTAGTCGTTTCACTTACAGGGTGCTGCGCACAGAGGCCTTACACGCCACTTCAGGGCAGAGTTCCTAGTGCGAAATGGCCGTATTTCCCACAGCTCAGCTGGCCGTGTGTAAACACGACGCCTTGATTCAAGATGGCAGCGGCGGGCCGTGCGCACAGACGCTGCACCCCACCCTGCGGTCTGGAGCGTGAGCCGCGCAGCTGCGCCCATCCCCGCGAGAACTCTGCCCCTCTCCCGGCAGACGAGATCCCTATAAAGCAGCCCCGCCCACGGCCTGTGGGGAGCTCATGCACTCTAGAGCGTGAGCGCGCACCTGTGCATTTTTTGATAGAGAATAAAGCTTTCCTTTGCTTCTGAACCAAACTCGGTCTCGTTCTATTGGCTCCAAAGACATGGGGCAGATGGACCCTTGTTGGGGACTGACTCAGGAGGGTCGGTAACAGGAGCAGAAGATTAAAATGGCCATTGAGGATTCACGGTTCCCTTTTGTAAGGAGACCACGCTAGATGGGAGTATACCACATATGGGGGCACATCAGAACTGGGAGCTGGAAGTTGAGGGGACAGCAGACTTTGAATCTTCGGTGGGTCTGGCCCCTGGGGTTGTCAAAGGAAATATCAAGAAGCATTGCAACGATTTTCAGTATTTCTGGAAATTTATTTGTTAATTCTTCTAAATCTTGGAAAATGTTATGTTTTTTTCTTTTATCAGAACACCAAATTAATTCATGTCTCCCAGATGAGCCATTCATTTTCTGAATTCTTCTCTTTTGATTACCAAGAGTTGCATATACTTTGCATGAACTCCCTCTCTTCATTTATTCTCTGTAATTTTTTCATTCTGAAGTTCAAATTGCATTGCAAGCACCATTAACCACAGCAAAGAAATTGTTCAGATGTAGCTCTTGTGTTCCGATCAAAGCTATTTCTCTCAAGGTGATTCACATTCTCAGACTTTCAAAGATGTGCAAACGTTTATGTCGTTACTAATATACCAGCAAAGCTTCAGCTGTACCAAAGACCCGAAGTAAAATGAGAGCAGTGAACTAATTAACGTTGGTGTACTGAAAGAAACTGGCAGCTACTTTTCGTATTGACCACTTGAGAATGGGAGGGTGGAGTCTGTCAAGTTTAAAACCCAAAGCGTTGACAATGTTCTCCTCGAGCCTTATAATCATGACTCAAATAGTATTACTACTGGCAGCAGGCAATGTCATCTTTAAGAAACTTCAAAACTGGTACCAGAGAACCAACTGCACTGCATCTGGGAAAAAGAATTGAGTGCATTTTGGCTTTTGAGCTTTTCAGAACAACAATATTACTTCTCTTCTGACTGAGAAGCTATAATTGTAGCTCTGATTTAAAAAAAGATTTCTTGAGACAAACTCTTCTTTTAAAAAATCTAAATTAGACTGTTTACCCTTAACTTAAAATTGTGCATGCCAATGAAGGTTTATGCAAGATTGTGTTAGTGTCTGTACTGTTTTTCTACAGGATTTAAAACCTAATGATCTGGGGCTTCCCTGGTGGCACAGTGGTTGAGAATCTGCCTGCTAATGCAGGGGACACTGGTTCGAGCCCTGGTCTGTGGGGATCCCACATGCCGCGGAGCAGCTAGGCCCATGAGCCACAACTACTGAGCCTGCGTGTCTAGAGCCTGTGCTGCGGCTGTGCTCCGCAGCAAGAGAGGCCACGGTAGTGAGAGGCCCGCGCACCGAGATGAAGATTGGCCCCCGCTTGCCACAACTAGAGAAAGCCGTCACACAGAAACGAAGACCCAACACAGCAAAAATAAATTAATTAATAAACTCCTACCCCCAACATCTTCAAAAAAAAACCAACAACCTAATGATCTTTGGACTGTCACTTCCACTTCTTCAATGTCTGGTTGAAATGACTTCATACTTGTAGGGGAACTTATCACTTGGGAGGGTTTGGTCTGTCTGCCTTTCAAAATGCTTTGCAGAAATTGTGGGAATGAGCCTGGCAGAGTGGAATGGAAGTGGCTCTTGATGTATTTTGTCATCTATTTTTTCTCTTCTCAGATTTTTTTTTTTTATATGCTGTTGCTGGCTACTAAAAGCATCTTTCATTCCTTATGCCTAGCAACCGATCTACTTCAGGAATAGACAATTGTGTTGCAGCAATGGAGAGGAATCAAAGCCTATCAAAGATTAAGATGGATTCTTAGCCAGAGCAGCCTGGGTTTGAATTCCAGCTCTGGCTGCTTTTACAGCTGTGTGACCCGGGGCAAGTCACTTCATTGCTCTATTCTGTTTTCGCATCTGTAAAACAGGGATGATAGTATCAGTGCCTACCTCAATGGATTATTTTAGAGAGTAAATGAGCTCACTTTTGTAAAGTGCTTGGAACACAGCTTGGCACTTGGTACATGTTATATATTTTGAATTAATTAAGTTAAAATAATTGCTGTCAACTGTGAAGGCTAGAAACAAGACAAATGTCCAACAACAGGAGGCTGCTTCAATCAGATATAGTACATCTGCAGAACTATACAATGTAAGTATTAAAAAAAATGTGGCAGGCTTCCCTGGTCCCGCACAAAAAAAAAAAAAAAAAAAAGAATGTGGCAAGTTCCCCTGTCTTACATGGGAAGAACTTAAAGAAAAAAGAGCTATACATATATATATATATGCTGTACCATAGCCCCAAGTAATGCCTTGGAAAAGAGGATGAGGGTTGAGGGTGTTCAGTGCTAGCTCTCAGTTCCCAAAGAGAACACTAATGTTGTATTTAATGCAAAAGACACCAGAAAGTAGTTCAGAATCTCTTATATGTGTCTTTATTCTTTTAGGTAACAAATTTAAGTTCATGTCCTTAATCTTTCACAATTATCCTTTTTCCCCCCTACTAAAACCATAATGAATCAGACTTTTATTTAAAAAATAATAACTGAAACTGGATTAATGTTTTAGTAGAAAAAAAGGGTATATAATAAAAAAAAAAAAAGAAGCCTCCCAAATTCCCAAGTCTCTGTGCCACTCAGAAAAAATTGTTGATTGTAGTTACCTCTGTGTTCTTCCACACCTCATTTTCTATGTGTGTGTATAAATGGTGGGAATTATATGTTCACTTTGGGAGTTAGTTTCCTACTCTGCAAAATAAGGATAATACTTGTATGTATGGGAATACAAATGTTTTGCTGTATAACCCCAGAGCCTAGAACTTCAAATGATATTTGTATCAATCAGGTCATGCATTTTTTTTTTTTTTTT